>NC_064615.1:467879830-468203321 GCF_023898315.1 Schistocerca nitens
CATGCACATGTTTATGTGGATATAGGTGACCACGGAATCTAACAAGGGAACCTCCCCATCGCACCCCCCTCAGATTTAGTTATAAGTTGGCACAGTGGATAGGCCTGAAAAACTGAACACAGATCAATCGAGAAAACAGGAAGAAGTTGTGTGGAACTATGGAAAAAATAAGTAAAATATACAAACTGAGTAGTCCATGTGAAAGACATGCAACATCAAGCATAGTGTCTGTTCAGGAGCGCCGTGGTCCCGTGGTTAGCGTGAACAACTGCGTCAGTTCGTTCATTGACGTCTCTGTTCACTGTCATAAGTTTAGTGTCTGTGTTTTGCGACCGCACCGCAAAACCGTGCGATTAGTAGACGAAAGTACGTTCCTCTCCAATGGGAACCGAAAACATTTGATCGCAAGATCATAGGTCAACCGATTCCTCCACAGGAAAACACGTCTGATATATTCTATACGACACTGGTGACGGCATGTGCGTCACATGACAGGAATATGTTGTCGACCCACCTAACTTATACACTTGGCGAATGGGTAAAAAGATTCTTCTACCTTGCCCGATTTAGGTTTTCTTGTGGGTGTGATAATAACTCCCAAAAAAGTGATGAAAACATAAGAGTTTGTCACATAAACTGCAACAAATGAATGCAACAGTTTCACAGTCACACAGTTTTCCCTGTGCTCTGTCAAAACATATGTTTTTAACGTTTTCCAATTTTTTCCGTGTGTAGACCGTCAAATCCTGCATATGTCCAAGGAAATCTGAACATGTCCTGGAATTTTCGAGAGCGAAGTTGATTGTGTGTGTGCCTGAACTTTGATAATTGACACACGTCAATTGCTAGAAAATAAAAAAGTTAAAATTTTTACTCGAGGGAAGACTTGGACCATCGTCCTCTCATCCCGCAGTTGCTTGCGCTAACCACGAGACCACGGCGCTCCTTAGATCACATTGTCCATGATGTGGCTTATGTTGCACATCGACTATTCAATTTGTATATTTTGCTTATTTTTTTCATAGTTCGACAAAACTTCTTCCTGTTTTCTCGATTGATCTGTGTTCAGTTTTTCAAGGCCTATCTACTGTGCCAACTTATAACTAAATCTGAGGGGGTGCGATGGGGAGGTTCCCTTGTAAGCAAGTAGCCTCTCAGAAACGAAAGGTTCCCTGTGGAGCGTCACACTGCTAGTACAGGCGGCGTCGTTTTGTGGAACCACACATCCTCTCCCTCTTCCTTGTGCAGATCCATAACCCAGTATTAAACACATCTTCAAATAGCACTGATGTCTCTCTGCTGTCTTTGCTATTCTAGATGTCGCCTTGGTTAGAAGGAGCGCTGGCATTGTGGCTGTCAAATGTGCATGGGATGGTAGAGGGAGACAACGCTGGATTGTATCTGATATGAAACGTCTCTGGTGTCTACCAAGAATTCTCTGGCAGGCCACGAATTCTCTGGCACGGATGTCAGAGATAAGCAAACATTTGAGGAGGACATCATTAGAGACGGATCAGAAACTCTATTTGGAGACGACCGGCAAATGAAATAGCAAAACATTTTCAGAACATCAATGCCAGGGTGTTGAATTATTTAGAAGAACCTAACTCTGGACAGATCAGCGGGGATTTCAAGTCTCCTCCTCAGTAATGTCAACTTAGTGAATTAGCTACCCTTCACGTTGCTCGGCGTGACTAGTGAGGTACTTCCATGGATGTAGATGTAGTTTTACTTCATTACTCTTTAAACTACACGTATTAAACATTATGGGCTTCATTTGGTATTTAACTTTTGAGCCTTAACCCTCCCTCTCCCCTTCTCTTTGTCTCTGTCAAAAGAATAAAAAGAAAAAGTGTTAAGGGGAGCATAATAGATTACCCATGGTTCCTGTTAATCGCAGCAGTCAGACACAGCGAGATTTCAGTTGGGCGAACAGAAATTAAGCACAAAAAGTTGACAACCTACAGAAAGTTTAGAGACCGTAGAACTTCGGATATGCGAAATGATTTCAAGAGAGTGAGGTCCTACGCATATGAGACGTAAGCTCAGAGGTCAACGAGATTATCACGTTTTTCTCGTTGACCCAGCGCCCGAAAGGTGATGGGCCCTACTCTCTGTCGCATTTAAACATGCGACTGAGGAAGCTGTGAGTCAACAACAGAAACTTGCATACCGACCTGGAAATGCGAATCAAACGGTAACGTGGAACAGAAACACACTTTCGCAGACCTTATTGGCAATGGCCTGAATGGACTGGCAGTGTACAGGAAACAGCTGCACAGCAAGGCTCGTTTGCCGAAAGTATTACCCGTTTACTTCATCAGATCAGAAGCTACAGTCAAATGAATAGGTACTACCGATATGAATCTGTGTTCGAGGTGCAGTGACGAGTTGCAACAAACGTCACCACAAGTACTGCTTCTGTCAGATGTTGGAGGCGCACTACCCAGCAAAAAGTAACTGGTGACCGCCATGTAATGCGGAATTGACAACTATAAGCCACGAGAGGCGGACCTGCCATTCAATAGAGGCGAGGAGTACTGTATTGTCAGTAGTGCAGCAGTAACTGCAGAATAGTTCGGTCAGGGAAGCTGAGTGACTTCGAACGTGGACTAGTAGTGAGATATTGCCCGAGTAACAAATCGATCACAGACATCTGAACCCTTCTAAAGTGCCCAAGTCGACAGTTAATGATGTGACCGTGAAATGGAAACGTGAAGAAACAACCGCAGCTAACCAAGACCAGGCCCACGTCTTGTACTGACGGACAGGGAATATCGAGCACTGCGGAGGGTAGTTGTAAAAAAAATGGCTTGAAATCAGCGGAAGGAATCACTCGTGAGTCATAAAGTGCTGCCAGCAGTCTAAGTAGCTAAACGACTGTGCTTAGGGAGTTAAAAAGAACGGGTACAATCGTCGAGAAGCTCCTCTTAAGCCACAGGTTTCTGCGGTCTGTGCTACGGGACACGTGATGTGATGTATCGACCGACGCCACTGGTAGTGGATGATCAGAAACGATTGATCTGAATCAAGCTGTACTCTGTGGCAATTCGATGGAATGGTTTGGGTTTGGCGAATGGCTGGAGGATGTTAGCTGCCTTCATGTGTAATGTTCAAATGTGTGTGAAATCTTATGGGACTTCCGCTAAGGTCATCAGTCCCTAAGCTTACACACTACTTAACCTAAATTATCCTAAGGAGAAAAACACACACCCATGCCCGAGGGAGGACTCGAACCTCCGCCGGGGCTAGCCGCACAGTCCATGACTGCAGCGCCTTAGACCACTCGGCTAATACCGCGCGGCTCATGTGTAATGCCAACAGTGGAGTATTGATGAGGTGGTGCTATGATATGGGTGTGTTTTTCGTGGTTAGGGTGCGGTCCCCTTATTGCGCTCAATAAAAGGCTAAATGCGGAAGGATATGAAAGCATTTTGCAGCACTGTGTATTGCGTGCAGTAGAGGAACAGCTCGGAGCCGATAACTGTTTATATCAGCATGAGAGTACACAGAAAAAGAGATTAAGATGGTATGGGCATGTTAAGAGGATGCATGGGCAGAGACTCCTCAAAATTATGGAAGAACTAAAGATGGCTGGAAAACAACCTAGAGGGCGCCCAAGAACACGGTGGAAAATGGGAGTGAGAATATCTGTGGAAAGGAGAGGTGTGACCTGGCAGCAAGTGGAGGAAGAAAAGTGGCGGGAGGACCGAGCCAAATGGAGAGGAGTCGTCAACATCCAGACCCGGCAGTAGCTGGAGCGGGATCCGGATATAGATAGATAGATAGTACACACTATCATCTTCGAGGCAATGATTTGTGGACAATAACATTCCTGAAACGAACGTAATGGAGTATCTTTGGGAGGAGTTAGAACCTCGACTTCACTCCAGACCCCAGCGTCTGGCATCATTGCCTTCTCTAGTTTCGACTCTTGAGAAAGAACGGACTGCCATCCCACCACAAACATTCACATACCCCGCTGAAAGTGTCGCCAGCAGAGTTTAAACCGTCATAAACAAAAACAATTGACACGCCCCACATTAACATCCACAAAGTGTCCGGATAAATTTGATCAAGTGGAGTATATTAGCAGCAATTATTGTAGTATGGGAAACGTAGATCGATAAAAGAAGACGGTACGCATTCCAGGAAAAATCACTTGCTGCCATTAATTGCTTCAGTGACGTATTGCCTAAAGTTATCTCTAACACGGTCATTTAAATTCATTTATGTAACTGCTGGTACTGAAAAAGAAAGCCGGCCGGAATGACCGAGCGGTTCTAGGCGCTACAGTCTGGAACCGCGCGACCGCTACGATCGCAGGTTCGAATCCTGCCTCGGGAATGGATGTGTGTGATGTCCTTAGGTTAGTTAGATTTAAGTAGTTCTAAGTTCTAGGGGCCTGATGACCTCAGAAGTTAAGTCCCATAGTGCTCAGAGCCATTTGAACCATTTTGAAAAAGGAAGGCAGGATGCCTTTTCTTTACTCATTGGAAAACTTCCCCTTTGAATGTAAAGAATGACTGTGCTGGTAAAACTTGTACGTTACTTGATTTTCCAACTTCAGAGTGAAACTGAACGTACTGAGACTGTTTTCTCCTTACTTATTCTTATCATTTCTAAACTGACACACAATATTTTAGCGCAACGCTATCCGACTTTCAATAATCCCTACAAAAGAATAGTCATGACTAACAATAATCTGTGCCCTTCATGAATCACTTACCTCACAAAAATCTTCGTTACTCGAACTACTGCAATACAGCGAGCGCCAATACTGTCAGCTAAATAAAAGATTCTAACTACGGAAGGCACTAACTACTGATAGGCATATAGTTAGCAAATGAAAGATTTTGATAGAGAACAAACAATTTATTTCTCTTAATAGTGTTCAAAAGTCGTAATATATAAAAATTTGTGACATCCAGTTTAACAAATTTCCTTTTTCTGACAGACACAAATGGTTCAAATGGCTCTGAGCACTATGGGACTAAACATCTATGGTCATCAGTCCCCTAGAACTTAGAACTACTTAAACCTAACTAACCTAAGGACATCACACAGCACCCAGTCATCACGTGACAGACACACGTCCAGATCGTCCGCTCATATTAACATCTCAGAACTCTGGTATCTCTCTCCCCACATCCACCACTGCTGGCGGCTCACCTCCAACTGCCCAACGCTACCGGTTGTTCACATCCAACTGCCCAACACTACACTGGCGAATAACTTCCAACAGCGAATCCAACCAGCTACTGACTGCACACAGCACAGTCAGCGATTTTAATAGAGAGCACTACGTGGCGTTACCAACATAAAACCCTAAACAGCCTACTTACAATTTTTGTGAGGCAAGTATAGTGTGTGTGCCTCATTGGTGGCTGTTTGTGGATCGAGCGCTGTCCGTGATGGAATGGACAGGATGTGTCATGACGAAACTCTGTACCAGTGCATATCCTATTCATTTCTAATAGCAGAAGGAATAATTGATCATTAGCAGTTTTATGTGCTCTCCCTCCACCGAACACTGCGGAGACGTTTACAAGTGGCCACGAACTCTTTTGCCAGCGGGCTTCGAAACGGCTACCTTCAGATCGTCATCTGTCATCGCACTTGTGTACATTAGCGGGCTTTGCTATGGAGTCACATCGACAACTACTAATACAAATCTGGAGGATGTTGCTACCTCGAGTGGAGACGGCCAAATTTAAAATGAAATACAAATAATAAAAACATGGATAAAAGATATGTGGACAGATGAGAACTTAACATAAACAGTACACTTCCAATAAAAGTGGAAGGACCCGCGCAGAGGAAGGAAAGGTAGAGGTAAGAATCATTGGGTTTTCAGTAGTGTTGTAGGATGTGGCTATGAGTAAAGGTGTCCGACGTGTTGTTAACCGTGAGAAGAGGGTAGGCGTTGGCTTGGGCAGAGTGGGATATGGTCTGAGCCGGAATATGAAGAGGAAAAGGGTAGCGATTTGTTTCGGTGTAAGGATAGAGGGGGAGGGGGAAGGAGCCCAGATGTAGGGTAGGACATCGAGGGAAAAACTCGAGTTGATAGGATGCATAAATATCGTGTAGCATTTCATTCTCTTTGACAGAGAGTCGACCGAAGATTCGTTTGGAGAGAGTATGATGTGTATGTAGTTTAGAGATGGTGCAATGTGTCGGGATAGGCGAGGCAGCGTACCAGGATTGGAAATTAGAGGGGAAGCGATAGGGTTCTTGGAGTCGAGTTTGCGGAGAGTGTAAGATGTAAGAGTCTGACAAGTGGCAGCACATGAATTTCAGATTTAAACGTCAAATAGTGGCTCGTGTATGCAGTTCTCAGGTGACAGCAGCGGAGCACGCTATTGAAAGTAAGAATGTCTGTTACACACGTATCAGGTTAACAGGATCTATTTCTAACACATAACTTGTAATGACTACAAAGTGTCAATCCTGAGGAGCGACTGCCAAAATAATCGATGATTCGTACAGAGCTGTTTTTCCGAATTTTGTAATTGGATTATGTGAACCATGCAAAAGCTCGCACAGATAAAGTATTTATCCCGTGGTTCTTTGGAAAAAATTGGAAGACATATCGAGAGTCCGCAACAAAAACGTCAAAATGAATCTACACATCTTGGTTCCTAAATCGGGAAACGCGAGATCACTTCTGAGCGAATTTTGAAAATTACGGTTGGCAGTGTAAAAAATTGAAATTTTGACGACGGATAAAGAGCAGATGATGACTTAAGGGTGAGGGCGCTAGACAGTAAGGTCATCACCGCGATGAAGAGTAGAGTTGAGGGATTACGAGAGGCTGGCGGACATACAGACGTGGATGGAGGTGTGGATCACAGCATGAGGTAAACACCGTAAATACGATCATAGCCAGAGAAAGGCATTTGGAAATGCATGTGTGATATAATTTATATTTAACATTATTTTACCTGTTAGATATTCGAAAGTAGTTTCGAAGCAGAGCGTGTCATGAGAAGAATCTAGCTGGATAAAAAAGCTATAAGCTTTCCACAAAAAGAGGCCTTTCGTTTGCCAATCGACAGAAGAACCAGAGTCGACTTGATGGTATTTTACAGGCTGAAAAGGACGAGTAGAGATTAATCTCTTTTCGGTACGGAAGTTAATAATGATGGAGCACTAATTCAGCTGGGTAAGCGTGGGGTACCATCCTAATATTTCTCTAAAGTTTTTTATGGAACATAGAATATTCGAATAAGAATTATTTTCCGGGATTCAGGACTACTGTCAAGATCATTGCACCATCACGTTCAGTATGATTCTTTATGTGAACGAGGATTGCAAACTAGTAGCTGACGGATGATAAAATGACGTGGTGTCTCGAACAGTGGACCGTACTGCTCTGCTCTGTTTACAGGAATCATAGAGGCTGTTGCTGCCAAAATGAATAAAAATATTCGACCCTCCAAGAGTTGACGTACTGTCGAAACTAGAAGACTGGGGGAATATGCGGTATGTTGGTTACATATACGACACGTTAAAATTGTGTTACGTATCGCGTCTTGAAGACGGATGCCTGTCTTTCGCGAACATTGTGCTGCCAAATGCGTTCAGCAAGCACGCTCCTCAGTTCCATTCAAAGCTGCAATTAGAAAGGAGCAATATCGTATGACATCGTATACTCCACCTGCATGAAATCAGAATCATGTTACTAAATGGCCAATTATTTTATTCAGATATGGTATGCACATATTGAACAGGAAAATGTAGATTTTAAAAAGCTGTTTCACAGGAGCCATGTGCTGAGTGACAAAATGCAATGTTTTCGGACGTGTCCATTGTAACCTGTTCTACAGGGACGTCCACGTGAGAGAGGTTTTAGAGCCTAAAATGTTACCTCTTCTTCAAGCAACTCGGTATTTTTTTCTTTTTTTTCAGCAGGACACTTGTAACGAGAAATCCCCAAGCCTTCTAAGAACTGTATGTTCCACTGACGTGTCACTCATCAAAGACGTATGAAATATAGCCGACCGACCTCTTACTCGTCACGGTCCTCCTACAACCAATGGGCCTTTTTTATGTATTTTTATTTATCCTCCTCGTCCCATTAACGCGGAGGCAGGCTGACAGTGTTACAAAAAGTGCCATTATCAAGCGTTAGCGTGCGAATCATTCAACGAAACGTCATCGATATGGACTTTCGGAGCCGAAGGCCCACTCGTGTACCCCCGATGGTTGCACGACACAAAGTTTTACACTTCGCCTGGGCCCGTCAACACCGACAATGGACTACTGATGACTGGAAACATGTTGCCTGGTCGGACGAGTCTCGTTCCAAATTGTATGGAGCGGTCGGACGTGTACGGGTATGGAGACAACATCATGAATCCATGGGCCCTACATGTAAGCAGGAGACTGTTCAAGCTAGTGGAGGCTCTGTAATGGTGTGGGGCGTGTGCAGTTGAAGAGATATGGGACCCCTGGTACGTCTAGATACAACTATGGCAGGTGACACGTACGTAAGCATCCTGCCTGGATCACCTGCATTCATTCATGTCCATTGTGCATTCCAACGGACTTGGGCAATTCCAGCAGGGCAATGCGACACCCCATACGTCCAGAATTGCTATAGAGTGGCTCCAGGAACACTCTTTTGAGTTTAAACACTTCCTCCGGCCACCAAACTCCCCAGACATGAACATTATTGAGCATATCTGGGATGCCTTGCAATGTGCTGTTCAGAAGAGATCTCCACTCCCTCGTACTCTTACGGATTTATGGACAACCCTGCAGGATATTAGTCGACTCCATGCCACGTCGTGTTCTACATCTACATCTACATTTATACTCCGCAAGCCACCCAATGGTGTGTGGCGGAGGGCACTTTACGTGCCACTGTCATTACCTCCCTTTCCTGTTCCAGTCGCGTATGGTTCGCGGGAAGAACGACTGCCAGAAAGCCTCCGTGCCCGCTCGAATCTCTCTAATTTTACATTCGTGATCTCCTCTGGAGGTATAAGTAGGGGGAAGCAATATATTCGACACCTCATCCAGAAACGCACCATCTCGAAACCTGGACGGCAAGCTACACCGCGATGCAGAGCGCCTCTCTTGCCGAGTGTCCCACTTGAGTTTGTTAATCATCTCCGTAATGCTATGACGGTTACCAAATAACCCTGTGATGAAACGCGCCGCTCTTCTTTGGATCTTCTCTATCTCCTCCGTCAACACGATCTGGTACGGATCCCACACTGATGAGCAATACTCAAGTATAGGTCGAACGAGTGTTTTGTAAGCCACCTCCCTTGTTGATGGACTACATTTTCTAAGGACATTCCCAATGAATTTGAACCTGGTACCCGCCTTATCAACAATTAATTTTATATGATCATTCCACTTCAAATCATTCCGCACTCATACTCCCAGATATTTTACAGAAGTAACTGCTACCAGTGTTTGTTCCGCCATCATATAATCATACAATAAAGGATCCTTCTTTCTATGTATTCGCAATACATTACATTTGTCTATGTTAAGGGTCAGTTGCCACTCCCTGCACCAAGTGCGACAGTTCTGCGTGCTTGCGGGGGCCCTACACGATATTAGGTAGGTGTACCAGTTTCTTTGGTTCTTCAGTGTATGGAAGATGGGAGAGGAAAGGATTTAGAGCAGTTTTTTGCTCAATAGCCAATGCTGACACTGTGGGGCGGTATCTCGGGCCGTATATGTACCTGTGTAGTTATTAGCTGTAACCTACATAAATTAGCATGTTATGAGCCCACAACAAATAAGCTACAAAAAGGGCGGTATAAGCTGACCGATAGAACAAATCGTGACGATTGTCAGTGTTTCAGATTGCTGCCACCCTTACTAACCCCAAAGTTGTGACACTGTAATTACTTGATAAAGTGTTGTTTTGTTTGTGTGAGAGGATGATTAATTGATTAATAAGAGAAATTGTACTTGCATTCAAACGCATTGCGCAATAGCGGATACGATCACAAATGTGTACTAAATGTCTTGATTGTCAATTTTATTCTACTCACTCCGTTGTATTACAACAGCCTTAATTTAATTTCATATTCCTTGCTACAAATATGTACCGAATATGAAGTTGACCGTCTCTGTTATGCGCATTCACGAATCCACATCACTTCATTATCAAAATTTATATCACAGCTGGTGGTCGGTACGACTCACGCACGTTCGTGAGTTGTTGGTGGTGGAGACAAACAATAAAATATTCCCCCTTGCACATACCCTAATCCGCAGAGGCCACGCTACTTAGCCCTCCTGCTCCTGAAGTAAGCAGCCAACTTTACTTAACTCACAGCTGAATTCACCAAAGTCAATTAAAATGAAGCACATCTTAAAATATTACTCTCACTGTAAATAGTTTTGCTTGTTACTATGCAAGAAAACTACACTAAATTTCGTAACCTTAGTTGAAATTTTTGAATTCGGCTGTTACTTGCTAAATTCATGTTATTATGAAATACGGCTGAAAACCGCGCTCCGCACGAATACTTAATTCGGGCCGCATGCTGGCCCGCGGGCCGCATTTTGGCAACGATTGGTCTATAGTGTTGGTTCAAACAACGGAAAAGGCAGATGTGCGACTGGGAAATATACATGGAGTAAAGGATTGGGTTGTGGATCGGCCTTGATATAGTATGAAGCCGAAAAGGACGTGCAAAGATAGACAGGCAAAGGGAAGCCCTGATGTGCGATCGCACGAGGACGGAAGAATTATTGTGGCTGCCAACGGTTTCCTTGTTGCCATTGATATAAACTTGATTTCAATCGCATTAGTGCACACGAAAGTAAGATACATTGTTGGTTAATGCATGGACCAGACTGTGTAGGAAATTCTAACAGATTGAAACTTTGTACCAGACTAGAACTCGAATCTAAAACTTTGTCTTTCACAGACAATACTCATACCGACAGAGCTGTTCAAATGGTTCAAATGGCTCTGAGCACTATGGGACTCAACTGCTGAGGTCATTAGTCCCCTAGAACTTAGAACTAGTTAAACCTAACTAACCTAAGGACATCACAAACATCCATGCCCGAGGCAGGATTCGAACCTGCGACCGTAGCGGTCTCGCGATTCCAGACTGCAGCGCCTTTAACCGCACGGCCACTTCGGCCGGCGACAGAGCTGTGAAGGCATGACTTGCGATTAATCCTCACAGTTATGCTCGTGCCACTGCCTCTCGCCTTCATTCCAGTGTTTCATATCAACACACACTCCGTTGCAGAATGAAAGATTCATTCTGAAAATAAACTATTAGGAGCGACTGAAGCCATTTCTACGCAATATCTTTTCTTCCAGGAGTCCAGAAAGCTGTGAAGGAGAGTTTCTGTGAAGTTTGGAAACAAGGAGAGAATTAACGACGGGAGTAGTGCTACGAGGAGTAACCAGAAGGCAAGCCTTGATAGCTCAGTCGGTAAGGGCATTGCCCGCGAAAGGCAAGGCAGAGGCTGAAATCCTGGTCCCGGTGAGGCACACAGTTTTAGTCTGTCAGGAAGCTTCACATCAGCACGAATTCCGCTCCAGAGTAAGATTCATTCTGCAAGTACTGAGTGTCTAACTACTCACTGGCAGTTGTATCGCTGAAGCCCACGCAATACTCGGCGACCCTCAGGCGAGTAGTGTGAACAGCGGCCGCTGCGAGCTGCGGCGCCACCGTCGCTCCGGCAGCGACTTGGCGAGAACGCGGCGGGCAGTGTGGATGGCCACCAGTCTGCCGCACCATGCCTTCCAAAGGTGAGTGCAGCCGCGTCGCTACCGCTTGCGCGTGCAGCTGCCGCGTCTAGCGTTTTCGCTCCACGCCACGCTCTACACGCGACGTTCCGTATACTTCCACTGTCTGCTTAAAACTTATCAGTAATGCCAGTTCGTTTATAATAGGTTTTTCTGGTTTTGGAATTACAGGGAATGCAATGAAGTCTTCGGAAGTTTGCTACCGATATTAATGTAGCGGTCGGCTTCATCCATGTCCAGGCCGGCCAGGAATGATGTGCTGTAGTAGAGATATTTCTCTTAAAGTTGACGCTCCACAAGCCATTCATAGAGCTTTCCTTTGCAATAGTTTGGTAGCAAAGGACGACGACCAACATGTCTATAAGGAATCAGTCAATCTGCTATTGCGGCATGCTCCTGTCATGTATGGAAAGCATATTCATTACAATACAATTTTAAATAACCGTCACGTAAGTTTAGAAATTATTTTGCATTCACGTAGCGTAACTCCACTCTTTTTCGTAGCAGAGATAATGAATCGTTTGAGGAAAATATGAGCCGGCCGCTGGTGGCCGAGCGGTTCTGGCGCTACAGTCTGGAACCGCGCGATCGCTACGGTCGCAGGTTCGAATCCTGCCTCGGGCATGGATGTGTGTGCTGTCCTTAGGTTAGTTAGGTTTAAGTAGTTCTAAGTTCTAGGGGACTTATGACCTCAGCAGTTGAGTCCCATAGTGCTCAGAGCCATTTGAACCATTTGAGGAAAATATGAATTCCCAGCCAGTTACTGTTCCCTGAGAAATAAGTTCGATAAAAAATTCAGTTTGCTTGAACACTTAGGTACGTAATATGTCGCTGTATGAAGAAATGTTTGTTTAAACACAATTGCAATGAAAATAATTCAAACGCAACTGTCCTTCAGTTGACAATGTTGACAGAGAGTAATGGCATTTATATGTAGTATGATGCTTACGAGTCTTAAATGAGCGCAACGAGCTGTACAAGTTTCCACATTGATATAAGACCTTTTGCAAACATGTGCAAATCTGACACGTAACTTTCGCCGCGCGACGGGCTTAGCGGTGTGAAAAATGGTCGCTGATTTGGTGTGCGTCTTGGCACAGAGATGTCGCTGTTGTTCGCAAACAGAGATTTGTCGTACAGAAGCCGTCCGCGTGCTCTTCGGCAAAGTGTGCAGCGTCTGATGAGGTTCCGTGAAAGTTATTCGGACATGATTAAGGAAGCAAACAATAATTAGCACTTGCTGTTGACATGACGTGAAGTTCAAGACTTTCGTATTGCTGTGTTTCTGTGAATAATAATTGATGTGAATTGAGGGATCCATCCATAAAACGCATGGGCAAGTGTGAAAAGTGCCATTAATTTCTCGATGCATGAGATAGTACGGTGTACCGCGCACTGTTAACGAGAGTAATCGACCCCTCGGTATTAGGGTGACAGTGAAAAACTTGCCTTCAGCTAACGACAAAAACTGCTGTCCTTCTTCGAGATTTGCCGACTGTTAAAATTTCGTATGGAACAGAAGAAGTAATGTCTGGTGATGGCTTTATCGTCCATGCACCGTTCACCGTTGAACATTGAATCATTATTGCGTGTTAATTTACTTGCTGTTTGTATGCAACAGCAGAAAAAGTGTACTTTATGTCTGTGATGGTCAGGTAAGCACTCGAATTCGCTCTCAAGCAGCAGTGACAGCCAAAGATTACGAATTTTCTTCGAATTCTTGTATCAGAAGACGGAGAAATGCTTTGTTGATGACAAGTTCGTGTGACAAGGTTCCCATGTAATTACGCATATCTCACAGCGCTATTGAGTTGCGTTTACAAACAGTTCTAAGTTGGTCCAACTATCAGGTAGTCATTTTAAGTTCGACGATACCACTGGTGATCTTCGAAAGAATTAGGATACTTAGCTTATCTGCTCGGTACAGCGTTGCACGTCTAAGGCTTCCACTGTATTAATCGCACATGCACGTGGTTGGATGAAAGCAAATGGTATAAATCCTCCACTATCAGCCTGTCATGCCAGCAATGCTGAATTGTCACTGCATCCGCTGATAAATTGTATTCAACTGTGCAAACAACTCTCGGATGGTTATATCTGCCCGGTGCTGTAGTATTATTGTACTTCGAAGTATTTTACTGCGATAATGAGTGTTCTTCATGTATTCGGCGTTTGCCTATTACGTTCTCTCGGTTGAAATTATTTATCTTTCCTCCATCTCCTGCACAATGAGTAATAATTCATAATTTTTTCTGGCGTCATCGTCTTCCATTCTTGTGAAATTCTCGTTCTTGTTGTTCCCTTATTCCTTAACTTTGTCATTTAAGCTTTTGTGTCCCAGTTCTACCTCTGATGTCACTATTCCTCCTCCTATCGGATAGTGTGTACCCAGTCACTCTTCTTAGGAATCGCATATCCGATGTTTGTATTCTTTCTTTATAACTTTTTGTTACAGTCCACGACTGACGTCGCTGTATTATTGTGGGTACTGAATTAGTTCTGTAGAACTTAGGTCCAGTTGTCTTTCTTACTTTAGCTTTGATGGTTCCATAAATTGTTCCGTAAACGTAATTAAATCTTTCTACTTTCTTTTGTATGTCCATTTCTGTCGTGAATTAGACAATAGGTTCAAACGGTTCAAATGGCTCTAAGCACTATGGGACTTAACATCTGAGGTCATCAGTCCCCTAGACTTAGAACCACTTAAATCTAACTAACCTAAGGACATCACACACATCCATGCCTGGGGCAGGATTCGAACCTGCGACCGTAGCAGCAGCGCGGTTCCAGACTGAAGGGACTAGAACCGCTCGGCCACAACGGTCGGCTAGACAATAGGAAGTTGAACGAATTAAACAAGCATAGACTGAGGTTACAAAAGTCGTGGGATAGTGATATGCACATATACTGATTGCGGTAGTATCATGTAAACAAGGTGTAAAAAGTCAGTGTATCGGCGGAGCTGTCACTTGTACTCTGGTGATTCATTCGAAAATGTTTCCAATGTGATTATGGCCGGCGCGTGGGGTAGCCGTGCGGTCTAGGGCGTCTTGCCACGGTTCGCGCTGCTGCCCCCGTCGGAGGCTGACAAGGGTCTGCCGACAATACCAAATTTCAGGCATTACATCTCACCACAGACAATGCAGTCGTCGACGGCCTTCACTTAACATCCGAGAGGAGCAGCATTAGCGTAGAGTCGTCAGTGCTAATAGACAAGCAACACTGCGTGAAATAACCGCAGAAATAAATGTGAGATGGACGAAGAACATATCCGTTAGGACAGTGCGGCGAAATCTGATGGCCGGCCGGTGTGGCCATGCGGTTCTAGGCGCTTCATTCTGGAACCGCGTGACCGCTACGGTCGCAGGTTCGAATCCTGCCTCGGGCATGGATGTGTGTGATGTCCTTAGGTTAGTTAGGTTTAATTAGTTCTAAGTTCTGGGCGACTGATGACCTCAGAAGTTAAGTCGCATAGTGCTCAGAGCCATTTGAACCATTTTTGAAATCTGATGTTACGGGATATGGAAGCAGACGACAGACACTAGGGCCTTTGCTAGCAGCAAAACACCGCCTGCAGCCCTTCTATTGGACTTGTGACAATATCGGTACTGGAAAACCGTGGCCTTTAAGTTGCTAAGAGCTGATGGTAGGGTTATAGTGCAGCGTAGACCCCACGAAGCCATGTCCTAAGTCGACAACAAGGCACTTTGCAATTTGGTGGTGGCTCTATAATGGTGTGGGTTGTGTTTACATGGAACAGACTAGGTCCTCTGGTCCAGCTGAACCGATAACTGACTGTGAATGGTTATGTTCGGCTACTTGGAGATCGTTTGCAGCCATTCATAGACGTCATGCTCCCAAACAGGAATGGAATTTTTATGGATGACACTGCACCATGTCACCGCGCCACAATTGTTCGCGATGGTTTGAAGAACATTCTGGACATTCGAGCGAATGATTTGGCCACCAGATCGCGCGTCATGAATCCTATCGAACAATCAAGGTACATAATCGAGAGGTCAGTTCGTGCACAAAATCCTTCACCGACAACACTTTCGACTTATGGACGGCTGTAGAGGCAGCGTGATTCAGTATTTGTATAGAGGACTTCCAACGACTTGTTGAGCCCATGACACGTCGAGTTGCTGCTCTACGCTGGACAAAAGGATGTCCAACACGATATTATGAGAGATCCAACCACTTTTGGCTCCTCATTGTATATTTCAGACGATTATGTTGTTGTGGTCTTCAGTCCGAAGACTAGTTTGATGCATTTCTCCACGTCACTCCGCCCTGTGCAAGTTTCTTCATCTCCGAGTAACTGCTGCTTTGGAGTGACACATTTTTCATAGCATTGTCATCCGCGGCATCCTTACAGCACAGCGGTACGTCGACGATATTCTACCCCCAGTTTTGTTGCCATTCTTGGCAAGCCATCCTGGGCTTACGTTTCAGCAACATAATGCGCGCCCACACTCGGCGAAATGTTGTGCTGTTTGTTTTCGTGCTTGCCAAACCCGACCTTGACCAGAAAGGTCGTCGTATATCTCCCCAATTGAGAACGTTTGGAGCATTATGGAAAGGGTCCTCCAATTATCTAGGAACTCTGACGATCTAGCATCCGAACTGGATAAAATTGGGCACGAAACCACTCATGTGGACATCTAACAACTCTGTCAATCAGTGTCAAGTCGAATAACTGCTTATAAGTGCCAGAAGTTGACAAGCGGGTTACTGCCTTGCGCAAATTGTAGAGCTCTTTTTCTTGAATAAATTATCCATTTTTTCTGGCATTCTAATCACATGTTCGTCTGTACATGTACTTCAGATTTACCGATTTCCGTCTAATTCGGATAATTCATTCGAAGTTCGTCTTTTCTTTTTGTGTTAGAGCGTAAGTTGGCGGCATTAGAATCGTTATTCAATCAGTCGTAAATACTGATTCTCCAATTTTCCTCAATAGTGTTCCTCAAAAACGCCTCGTTTTCCCTTCAGGTATTCCAATTTGAATTCACGAAACATATCCATATAATCTCGTGCTGATCGAACCTGCTTGTAACAAATATTGCGGCACGGCTCTGAATTGTTTCAACAGGATACTAACCATTATCCTGTTATTACGAGTTCAGCATTCTCCTAGGGTCTATAACAGGACGAATATCAGAATGTACTGAATGTACTAACTCTTCCCTAAGATTTCCTTTCCCATCCTGACAATTCCGAGCGTATGCTGTCTTTGTAACGACACTGATTACTTCTCATCTTCCTGCTTTTCTTTGTTCCTACCATTTTCACTTTCCTTTGATACGCTTATGCAATACTCATCCACTTATGAATTTTAAAGGCACGTAATACATCTACATCTACATCGATACTCTGTAAATCACATTCAAGTGCCTGGCACAGAGTTCATCGAACCACCTTCACAATGACTCTCTATTATTCCAATCTCGTACAGTGCACGGAAAAAACGAACACCTATATCTTTCCGTGCGAGCTCTGATTTCCCTTATTTTACTATGGTGATCGTTTCTTCTTATGTACGTCGGCGTCAACAAAATATTTTTGCATTCGGAGGAAAGAATTGGTGATTGAAATGTCGTGAGAAGATTCTGCCGCAACGAAAAACGCCTTTGTTTTAATTATGTCCACCCCAAATTCTATATCATTTCAGTGACACTCTGTCCCCTATTTCGCGATAATACAAACGTGCTGCCCTTCTTTGAACTTCCTCGGTGTACTCCATCAGTCCTATCTGGTAGGGATACCACAACGGTATTCTAAAAGAGGACGGACAAACTTAGTGGCCGGCCGGAGTGGCCGAGCGGTTCTAGGCGCTACAGTCTGGAACCGCGTGACCGCTACGGTCGCAGGTTTGAATCCTGCCTCGGGCATGGATGTGTGTGATGTCCTTAGGTTAGTTAGGTTTAAGTAGTTCTAAGTTCTAGGGGACTGATGACCTCAGCAGTTAAGTCCCATAGTGGTCAGAGCCATTTGAACCAAACGTAGTGTAGGCAGTTTCTTTATTGGATCTGTGTCATTTTCTAAGTGTCCTGCCAATAAAACGCGGTCTTCGGTTAGCCTTCCTTACAACATTTTCTGTGCATTCCTTCGAATTTAAGTTGTTCGTAATTGTAATTCCTAGGTATTTAGTTGAATTTAGGCCTTTAGATTTGACTGATTTATCGTGTAACCGAAGTTTAACGGATTCCTTTCAGTACTCATGTGGATGACCTCACAGTTTTCGTTATTTACGGTCAATTGCCAATGTTTGCACTATACAGATATATTTTCTAAATCGTTTTGCAATGTGTTTTCATCTTCTGATGACTTTATTAGTCAATAATCGACAGAATCATCTGCAAACAACCTAAGACGGCTACTCAGATTGTCTCCTAAATCGTTTATATTGATAACGAACAGCAAAGGGCCTATAACACTACCTTGGGGAACGCCAGAAATCACATCTGTTTTACACGATCTCTTTCTGTCAGTTACTACGAACTGTGACCTCTCTGACACGATCTCAGCCGGCCGAAGTGGCCGTGCGGTTAAAGGCGCTGCAGTCTGGAACCGCAAGACCGCTACGGTCGCAGTTTCGAATCCTGCCTCGGGCATGGATGTTTGTGATGTCCTTAGGTTAGTTAGGTTTAACTAGTTCTAAGTTCTAGGGGACTAATGACCTCAGCAGTTGAGTCCCATAGTGTTCAGAGCCATTTGAACCATTTTGACACGATCTCACGAATCCAGTCACATAACGAGACGATATTTCATAAACACGCAATTTCACTACAAGCCGCTCGTGTGGTACAGTGTCAGAGGCCTTCTGGAAATCTAGAAATCGGAATCAATTTTAAATCCTTTGTCAAAAGCACTCAGTATTTCGAGTGAGTAAAGAACTAGATGTGTCTCATAAGAACGATGTTTTCTAAATCCGTGTTGACTGTGTGTCAATAGACCGTTCTCATCGATGTAATTCATAATGTTCCAACGCAATATATGTTCCAAAATACTGCTGCGTATCGACGTTAATGATAATGGCCTGTAATTTAGTGGATTACTCCTACTACCTTTCTTGAATATTGGTGTGACCTGTGCAGCTTTCCAGTTTTTGGGTACCGATCTTTCGTCGAGCGAACGGTTGTATATGATTGTTAATTATCAGCATTCTCTGAAAGGAACCTAAATGGTATACAGCCTGGACCGGAAGACTTCCTTTTGTCAAGTGACGTAATTGCTTTACTAATCCGAGGATATTACTTCTTATTACTCATGTTGGCAGCTGTTCTTGAAACAAATTCTGGCCTATTTACTTCGTCTTCTTTGCTGAAGCAATTTAGGAAGGCTGTGTTTAGTAAATCTGCTTTGGCAGCACTGTCGTGGATAGTATTTCCATTGTTATTGCGCTGAGGAGGCATTAATCGTGTCTTGCCGATTGTATACTTCACGCACGACTAGAATCTCTTTTGATTTTCTGCCAGGATTCGTGACAAAGTTTCGTTGTGGAAACTATTATAAGCATTTTGCATTGAAGTTTGCGCTAAATTTCGAGCTTCTGTAAAAGATCGTCAATATTGGAGATTTCGCGTCCGTTTAAATTTGGCATGTTTTTTCCTTTGTTTCTGCAACAGTGTTCTGATCCGTTTTGCGTACCAAGGAAGATCAGCTTCGGAGTTTGTTAATTTATTTGACATAAATCTCTCAGCTGCTGCTCATACTATTTCTGTGAATTCAAGCCACATCTGGTCTACACTTACATTATTAATTTTGAAGGCGTGGAGATTGTCTCTCAGGAAGGCGTCAAGTGAATTTTTATCTGCTGTTTTGAATAGGTATATTTCTCGTTTATTTTTGGAGAATTTGGAGGTTACGATACTCAGTCTCGCTAGGACAACCCTGTGTTCACTAATCCCTGTACCCGTTTTGACAGGATGACGGTGGATGCCTATAATAATTCATAAGGTCTGGAAGCATGGTTCTAAGTAAGTAATAATACGCAAAGAGGTGTGTAGTGTTCTGTATGGGTGATACTATAAATTTGGGGTATGGATACCGCGATCCCCCAGGCCCCCTCCCCAAGCCGACTTTCTTTCAGATATTTCCCGCCTTTTAGGCATTATTTCTTTATAAGCTGTTTTGTCGGATGTTTACATTTTGAGAACAATGGCTGTTGTTCTATAAGGTTTATAATTTGAACAGCAGCCAGCCACAAGTATGGTTTAAAAAGGTTTATTTGAATCATACCATGACTGATATCGGATATGTTACAAATCCATCATCAGATGGTTGTTACAGTTTCCCTCGTTTCCTTGCTGGAGCCTCTTTTTGTATTCATTATTGGTTCGCTGCTCTAGGATAGACAGAAAACTTTTTGGTTACAATTCGATAAAATTTACAAGAGATTTAGTTTTTCTGCCTCTACTACAACACTCATGAAATTGTTTTAAAGTTAGTAAAATGTGAAATGTGGTAAAAATTTCTGTACTGTGTAATTCTGTGTTTAATTTTAAAATTCGTAAAAAATATAGAGATATTATTTCACTCAGAATTATGCAGGAAGTTTGCACCACATTTCATGTTTTACTAACTTGAAAATTTTGATAACAGGTCAAAAGAACTAAATCTCTCGTAGATTTTACCAAAGTGTGAACAAAAAAAATTCTGTCCATCCTAGAGACAGCAAACCAATAACAAATACAAAACGAAGCCCCAACAAGAAAACAAGGAAATCTGTAACAACCAACTGAAGATGGATTTGTAAGAAATCCTAAATCGGCCATGATTTCATTCAAATAAACGTTTTCAGCACTTGTGCGTGGTTGCCGTTTAAATTATAAACATTTTTCACTACACTTTTATGGCGACGAAAGAAAGAGGCATAAGTTACTTCCCAAGATTCCTTTCACCTTCAAATGCAATATTTGAACAAGGAAGCGATCGCATAATTTTACGCGAAATGTCTCCCAACGTAACGGCAGTAAAGGCAACAGCATGGTTCTTCTATCGGCGATAAAATTTTCGCACGGTCTCGTTTATGGGTACTGCGAGCTGCAGGCTGCAGTCATACGCCAGAAGGGAGCTGTGCAGTTGAGACCTCTCACTTTCCTCGAGAACTCTTATGTCCAGAGACTCTGATACTGGTAGGTGACATAGCTTGTCTCTAGACGGCCAGATGTATGGCATGTGATTACAAACGCAATAAGAATGTTACTATTTCCTTTTTAATAGGGCCAAATTCTACCTTTTTGTCACCATTTTCAGTTATTGCATTCATCAAATGCTTGAAAGTACCAAAGTCATAGGGTTCGATGAGAAAATGCGATAAATATGCGTTTCAACCGGTTCGACGAGAAAAACCGGTATTATTATTTTCAGAACCGTCGTAGCAAACACTGGTTCCAGAAGATGTATCTCGTCAGGATTCTATAGTAGATCAACGTATTGCCAATACAAAGAGAGAGAGAGAAAGGGAGGGAGGGAGAGAGAGAGAGAGAGAGAGACAGAGAGAGAGAGAGAAAGTGTGTCAGTAGTTCTTGTAAACATTTCAACAGTATTCAGTTGCTTTGATGTTATGGTTGTTTGAATACTATGAAATGTGAACGATAAAATAATAGTCAACAGCACACATGTAACATTTTCCTGTATTCCCGATTCGTTAATAATAGCTGAGTGTTTGGTATCGTCACTTATACATCTGAGAAATGAAATATATATTCACGACAGACACGTTTCGCTCGTAAGTTGTAAAAGCATCATGAATGGTTTGATATTCCACCATGCAAGCAATGTGATACCCAGAGGAACTAGTGGCCAGTTATTACACTGCAAGAACAAGAAAATTACTAGTGCCAGTGCAAAAATATAAGAAAAATTGTAAGACAGTACCACATTTAATCGTAAACGAGACACCCTATACCTAAACCAAAACAAGCAGATATGTGTAATACATTACTTAAAGTAACCAGATACAGAGATTTGTATACAATATAACATGAGATTACCTAAGACAAGTCTGTAAATAAAAAGAGATGCGTGTGTGGCATAAATACCCATCCTGCAGTTGTGCAGGGGATGATTCTGATCACTTAACACCTATAACCACACAGGCAGCTTATAAACTCTAAAACAGCTGAATAAAGTTTACATTTAATGTTACATTTTCCGAAATGTTACCAACAGCTTCAATCGACATTTAACAACACGTAGTTCTTTGGGAAGATTTATGTTGCTTTTTGTTATGACGGAAGAGTTCTTAATCATCATGAACAAATCGTCTTTTATGTTTATGTTTAGTGCTTATAGTTTGCTATTCATACAGATCACTACAAAAAATTAAATGCAATTTGATTCTGACACATGTAACCAAGTGGCAAAGGTACATGGACATCGCAATCTGTAGTACGAGAAATGTGTGATTCAGCGGACGTGTCAAATCATGTGGTCAATATAAACGAACTCCTTTGGGCTATAGAATCGTTTTCTGTTCTATAACTTAAATGACATTTGTTGCTAGTAGTGAAACAATTTGCCTATGTTCTATGTAAATGACACCTAATAGGCTTTTTTCGCCTTAATAAGACGTTTGTATGTTGTTGTATGTAGTATGTTAACCAGGGACCTATAAACGACGGAGAGGCTCCGTCCCCGCCGCAACCGCAGTGGTCCACAACCCCACGACGACTACCGCAGTCCACTTTACCCCTCCGCCACCCACACCGAACCTAGGATTATTGTGCGGTTCGGCCCCCGGTGGAACGTCTCACACCAGACGAGTGTAACCCCTATGTTTGCGTGGGAGAGTAACGGCGGTGTACGCGTACGTGGAGAACTTGTTTGCGCAGCAATCGCCGACATAGTGTAGCTGAGGAGGAATAAGGGGAACCAGCCCGCATTCGCCGAGGCAGATGGAAAACCGCCTAAAAACCATCCACAGACTGGCCGGCTCACCGGACCTCGACACAAGTCCGCCGGGCGGATTCGTGCCGGGGACCAGGCGCTCCTTCCCACTCTGGAAAGCCATGCGTTAGACCGCTCGGCTAACCGCGCGGGCAATAAGACTTTTAGTCAAATAACGTCGACCGTATCGCGACTCTCATTTAAAAAGTGACAATACTGAAGGTAGTACTAAGAATGAGGTGTGTATCGGCACGGCCTGGGAAGCTTCGTCAGTGAACATTATTGACACACAGGTGAACAGCTAGCACCGGCATATTTCTAACGCTCTTAACTGCATATGTTTCGTGAAGAAACGTTACGGGACTATCTTAGGCGGCTCTAAATTTCTACTTGTCTAAGCTATGCACACTTCCGTATCGTCTTTATTGTTCTTTTCTGATACAGCCTGTAGAAATTTATCTTCTCCGTTAAAGAACTAGCTCTAGATAAACAGATAGAAATTTAAATTTGTCTAGTTTACATATTTGTTTGTATTCTTTACTAGGTATAGACGGGAAATCGATCTGGTATAGAAAGTGAAAACAAAATGCGACAGTGCACCAGCCCAATGGTAGTCACATAAAAACAGATTCTATTCGGGTTTGGCTCATTTCCCTGTCTCTCTCTCCCTCTGTGTGTGTGTGTGTGTGTGTGTGTGTGTGTGTGTCTATGCAGGTTCGGCAAAGTAAAACTGTCTCAGAAAATATTTAATGTACCTTAAGACAGGCAACCCAACTTAAATCATCCGTTCTGGATATGGATGATGTAATTTGAGTTGCCTGTCTTAAAGTGCATGCAATATTGTCACTGTATAGATAGCGTACGCCAACGGCGGTTCCCGTCAGATCACCGAAGTTAAGCGCTGTTGGGATTGGCTAGCACTTGGGTGGGCCACCGGCCGGGTTTGCTGAACGCTGTTGGCAAGTAGGATGCACTGAGCTCTTGTGAGGCTGACCGAGGAACTACGTGATTAAGAAGTAACGGCTCTAGTCACGAAAACAATGGTCGGTAGAGCGGTGTGCTGACCGCATGACCCTCCACAACCGCTTCCAGTGACGGCAGTCGGCTGAGGATGACACGATGGCTGGTCGGTACCAATGGGCCGGCATGTTCGGACGGAGTTCGAGTTTATATACAGGGCGTCCCAGGAGAAATTGACAATATTCAGGGATTTGGCAGGAACATTTGAAGAAAAAAATTTCATATGGACGTAATTGTGCCGTATTCTGAATTGTTACCCAGCCAGAACACATTTAAGGTAAATTTGTTTCTGTGCTAGTGGCACGCACGTAACTGTCATACCCACCCATCCTCTTTATCATTTTATTGTAGCACAACCCACCTCGTTGCTTTCAATATCTTTTTGCTCGAAATGTCTTTCTGCCACGAAACTAGCCTGTTGAACGCGCAGTTGTCAGTGGTGTGTCGTTAGTGAAGTAGTGTGAGGGACTGAGAGTGTATCAGAGAAGCATCGGTTAACTGCGTTTGTACACGCGCTGGTTAAAATGTCACACATCTGCACTAATGAAAAACACGAGGGTTGCCCAGAAAGTAAGGCACTGCATTTTTTTCTTCAACAATTCTTTATTGAACATAATGAGAATTACACACACGAAAGAATGGTGTTTTATCTACACACCCTATTTTTCCATGTTATCTCCATCCCGTTCTATGGCCTTCCTCCAGCGCGAAAGAACGGCATGTATGCCATGTCGGTACCAATCCTTGTCCTGATGGCGGAACGAGTGCTTCACTGTGTGAATGGACTCCTCATCGTCCTCAAAATGTGTTCCACGAATGGTATCCTTTAATGTCCCAAACAACTGGAAGTCCGAGGGGGCTGCGTCAGGGCTGCAGGGTGGATGGGGTAACACTGCCCAACCCTGTTTTGCGATGCGTTCAGCAGTCCTCAGACTTGTTTGGGGCCGAGCGTTATCGTGTTGCAGCAAACATCTCCTGGGTTGCTGTAGCGCCGAACTCGCCGGAAGTGCGTCTTGAGTTTTGTTAATGTGTTGACATATGCTTCTGAATTGATGGTACCGCCTCTTCGCATCACATCACTGAGAATCACACCTTCACAGTCGCAGTATCCGGTGATCATGACTTTACCGGCGGAAGCAGCTGCTTTGAAATGGGAATGACACCATTCCATCGACTGTCGTTTTGTTTTGGACTCAAAACTTAGGTTTAATGACCTGTCACAATCCGAGACAAGAAGACCTCCCCCTCGGCTTCAAAACGTTGCAACAAATCAAGACAAATATTTTTTCAGTGCGATTTGTGATCCACCGTTAGACACCGCGGGACCCGTCGTGCACACTTTTGAATATCCAAGAGTGCGGATAATTGCATCCACGCTACCTTTTCTGATTGACAGATGCAGCGCCAACTGCCGAGTCGCAATGCGTCTGTCCTCGCGAATTACATCAGCTGCCTGCAACATGTCAGGTGTGACAGCCTTGGATGGTCTCCTTCACCGCTGCAAATCGTGGAGCTTCGCCGAACCGCATTCTGATGATCACGTTCTCCGTGCCCAGCGACTAACAGTACTTCTGTCGACAGCAGATGCTCCATAGACTTTGCACAAGCGTTTGTGAATATTTCCCAGTTTCTTTCTCTGCAGTGAGAAATTCAATGACGGCAAGCTGCTTGTAATGTACATCACCCACAGACACCATTTTGAAACTGTCCTGCAGCTACGCTATCTGTCGGAAGTGACCGAAACTTGGCGCGCTCACACAGGAGACTTCAAACAATACATACGTAACCTTTCCTTTTCGCATTAGTAGCATTGTTTTCTAAGGTAAAAATGAGGAGAATTACTTTCTCAACAACCCTCGTATGCAAATATGCAGTATGATAATGGCTTCTGCGATGGCAGTACACCTGCTGCTGTCGAAGAGTATCGACGACGCTTTCCGGATCGTCGAGTGTCTACAATTGTTTTTAGCACAGCGCGTGAAACTGGTGTTCTCCCAAGCTTTCATTTTTCATATGAACGCGTAGTTCAACAACCTGTGCAGGAACAGCAACATTGTTAAAATGGTGCAATGTAGTCATACTACCAGCACACGACATTAAATGTGTTGTTATCTCGGAAACCATTCGGAATAGTGCACATGTCCATATGAAGCTTTTGCTTCAAATGATCGTTCCTGTCATATCCCTGAAACTGACCATTCCTGTTGAAAAACATTGTATAATGTTAATTCACGAGACGAAACTTGGCAACAATATAGAATTCGTGCAATCCATTTAAACACAGTTTCCTACAAAGCCTATACATTCGAACTTAGAAATGCTAAAAAAAAGGAAAAGATGGTACTTGATTCGTTTTATAAGAATAAAAAGCAAGTCTAAATTCCAGGTTCTTTTTTTCTTTTCTTGACCTGTTTCGATAATCGTAATCATCATCTAATCAAACTTAATTCAGCCAGGCCACATCAGGAGCTGGTGCTCGGAACAACTGCATACTACCGAAGGTTAGCCGTCGCCAACTGTTCGTTCTCTTTCCTACAGAGAGGTAAATTTACTTTTAGAATAATCGAGTCAATTTACTCCTAATTCAAACGTATGTTTGTAGCCGCGTATTACAATCTCCACGTGAATTACGTAGGTAAATTTATTTTCCGAAACTCTAGGTCTATATATAGTTCAGATACTGCGTCACTCCCAATTGTGGGTGAAATTGACCGATGATCTGTGATGTGATAATTGTCGATTGTTTATCACTCTGTGCTGAAACTTTATCAATAATTGAAAAATTATTCTGGCAAAGTAATTAAATTTTAATACTAATATCAGAATAAAACACAAGGAAAATTTAAGGATAGAAAGATGTGATCACAAATTTGCGATATGAAATTCTGAAGAGACCCGTTCTTTTCTTCTTTAGCACTAAAAAATAGCTGACAACATTGTGTTTTACCATGACAACCGTGAATCCAGTTTATCATGGTTCCTTTGGGAATTTTATACACTCAGATAGCCCTGTCAGTGCTTCTTGATCCTTTTAAAATTTCTGCGAAACACGGTTCTAAAACATCCAGACTATATTTCTTCAGTTCATACTATTTGCGTTTGTACTTACGCGGCATTTTCACACTGACGGCTCTTACAATCTCAATAAAAGATACCTGTGGCTTACGTGACAAATTCATAACATATAGACACTTGCAACAGTGACTTTATCTCTCCACCAGTAGACTGTTAAGGGCAGCTGTTTCTATGACCATGTGTCACATTGTTACTGCCTTCATTAGCTCACATTCTTGCTGCATTCAGGAATGTTTTTTCATAACCGCTGAAGAAAAAGCGGTCAGTTTCACCGCGATTCCAGCAAGAATTTGCTGTGTTAAATGTGCCTATAAATAGATTAAATTTCGTTATGGTTGGAGTTGGCGTTGTGGAGGGTCATAACATAACATACGCTAAGAATTAGACACGTCAGTTGTTTTATGCCAGTCTCAGGAATAAAAGTTTTAATGCACTAAAAAAGTTAAAATTGTCATTCCTCCCGAAAACGATTAATATTCAGACAGGTTTGGAATACCGTCCATTTAGCTATTGCTACGCATCAAGAACTTTTGCACAGTAAAAATACTAAATAAAAAAAGGGGGAGCACCGTGTGATCGAACGTTGCCGTATTGTGCGATGAAGCTTTCGCCCTTTACGCCTACGTAAGAACGCAAAAAAGCGTCAGTAACACCTGCAGTGACTAGCACAGTAACAAACACACGTGAGAAGACAGACATCGGCGTACAGATATAGCAGCTCTGTGCAAAGACATTGCATCGTCCAGCTGCGTACCTATAAATGGCGGTTTTTAGATAATAAAGTGGCTCTCGGCCTCGACAAAAGAAAAATCGATTGTTTTCCCTTCGCACAATGAACTGTGAATAATCTTCCTCCTCCATTCACCTACCTTCCACATCACCACATCATAGCAAGTTCTTTTCTTTTTCTTTTTCTTTTTCTTTTTCACGTCAACCCTTGCTTAAACATATTGTTGTCTGCTGTGTGCGAATACGCAAGAACGTTGAATCCGGTTCTAGGCGCTCAGTTCGGAACCGCGCGACTGCTACGGTCGCAGGTTCGAATCCTGCCTCGGGCATGGATGTGTGTGATGTCTTTAGGTTAGTTAGGTTTAAGTAGTTCTAAGTTCTAGGGGACTGATGACCACAGATGTTAAGTCCCATAGTGCTCAGAGCCATTTGAACCATTTGAACGTTGAATCACAGGTAATTTCCGTGTGGTAATTATGTACAGCAATCTGCTGTCAATTGCTTTGTCTCAAAGTTATTATTGTCATTGTGTTCCACAATACTGTACGAAAAGCTGTTCAAGTTAGTATCACAAATATTTGTTGAAATAACATTTCAGCATACCACATGACAGTCTTCAGCTTTATAATGAAGCAAGTATACACCCGTGAGCAATCGAATTTCTTAGTAGTATGAAGTACACTCTGTCACCTAGTCGATTGTGGTGAGACGTCATATTGGCTTCATGAGGGACTGAAAGCGGTGGGAATACATTTTGCTCAATGACCTCTCAACCGATACCTACAACGTAGAGTGCGCGTGGACTAACGTGGCCCAGAAATGCGTAGTCGGCAGGGCACTTGAGGGGAGAGCAGCAGTGGCGGGGGTTGTGGACAGGTGCTGTAGGGGAAATGCTGAGTGCTGGAGGGGAAGTGTCGTTCTAAACTGAATGTTACGCTTACATTTTTTGTAAATATTAACTGGAGCCCCTCCACATCCACTCTTGCGTGATGACTATCGAAAAAAGTCTATTGCCACTTCGGCTTTTGTTAGCGCATCTAAAAAGAATTCCACTGCAAATGCAACAAAAGCAGTAATTTATTTCCACTTAGCTTCATAACCATTTGTAACTCTCAGAAAGCATCATGAGTGGCACATTTTGAGTAAAACCTACATTTTAGTTGTTGCCATGTTAAAATTTGCTTCTTTTGCCAAAACATAGCGAAGTTTATACAGTGTCACCTCACTAACATATCGTGCAGATGCGATTGCACGAGTATTCTGAAATGGTGGTTTATTAAGTTTATTAAGTAAAGCACCTATGAAGTGTAATGTCAATAGCTCACGAAAAACATCCTCAGTACAAAGATAAGCGTGTAATGCTTTGACTTACGTTGTTCCAAAACACACAGCATTTCTCATTTCTGTAGCTACTGATCGCCCTTAAATATATCGTTCTTGTGCAACACAGCTAGCTCTTTATTCCCATGAAGTAATGAGGGCTGTCGACAAGGGATCTCAGATCGATTCCATATTCCTAGTTTTCCAGAAGGCTTTTGACACCGTTCCTCACAAGCGACTATTAATCAGATTGCGTGCATATGGAGTATCGTCTCAGTTGTGTGACTGGATTCGTTATTTCCTCCCAGAGAGGTCACAGTTTGTAGTGATAGACAGTAAATCATCGAATAGAACAGAATTGCTATCTGGCGTTCTGCAAGGTAATCTCATAGGCCCTCTGCTGTTCTTGATTTACATAAATGATCTAGATGATAATCTGAGCAGCCCCCTTAGATTGTTTGCAGATGACGCTCTAATTTACCGAGTAGTAAAATCATCAGACGATCAATTCGAATTATAAAATGATCTAGAGAGAATTTCTAGATGGTGCGAAAAGCGGCAAAGAAAAGTGCGAGGACATCCACATGGGTACTAAAAGAAATCTGATACATTTTGGGTATACGATAAATCGCACAAATCTAAGGGCTGTCAATTAGACTACATACCTAGGAATTACAGTTACGAGCAACTTAAATTGGAAAGACCACATAGATAATATTGTGGGGAAGGCGGAACAAAGACTACGCTTTGTTGGCTGAACACTTAGAAGATGCGACAAACCCACTAAAGAGTCAGCCAACATTACACTTGTCCGTCCTCTGCTGGAATATTGCTGCGCGGTGTGGGATCCTTACCAGGTAGGTTGACGGAGGACATCGAAAAAGTGCAAAGAAGGGCAGCTCGTTTCGTGCTATCGCACAATAGGGGTGAGAGTGTCACTGATATGATACGCGATTTGGGGTGGCAGTCACTGAAACAAAAGCGGTTTTCTTTGCGGCGAGATCTATTTACGAAATTTCAGTCACCAACTTTCTCTTCTGAATGCGAAAATATTTTGTTGACACCCACTTACGTTGGGAGAAATGATAATAAAATAAGAGAAATCAGAGCTCGAACGGAAAGATTTAGGTGTTAATTTTTCCCACACGCCATTCGAGAGTGGAATGGTAGAGAAGTAGTATGAAAATCGTTCGATGAACCCTCTGCCAGGCACTTCAGTGCGAATTGCAGAGTAACCCAGTAGATGTAGATGTAGATGTAGAAAAATTGCTGTCTTTCACCGAAAGAGTCTGTTGTTAGTGGAATAACACGGTAGATAATGAAGTGTTGCATAATAGCCATATGGAAAAATACCTTCCTCTTTGTGTGCTGTCATACCCCAAAATCTCATTTCGATAACTCAAATCGTTAATGAAATACAAGGAATGTTGTGGATATTTCATCCTGGCTTTATTGCTCGTGCGCGCGATCGCAAATGAGTCTTCTCCCAAGTCTAAACAAAAATTCAATATGTTAGCTAAATCTCATATGCAGCAACATATTGTTTAATAATCACGAAGTGCAAAATAATAGCGACCCCAGTTTTCATTGCAAAGTTTTTCGAATTGCGCGCAGTGTCTTACTTACAAGTGAATATCACAATAACTACGGCAATTAGCGAAATGATGGGCACGTCATCATGAAGCTGATACACAAAGCTATAAATAATGCAAAAATGAATTTTTTTTACCGAATAGTTTCTGTGAAATCGTTTGAGAAAGACTGCAGAGCGTGTGCCTCGATGCTGTCGTCACAGACCGACCGAAAGCAGCTACCAGCGGCCTCTTCCGAACAGACGTATGAACTCGCACAGCGCTTCAGACGAATATTGCTCACTCTGCATCGGCCACCACATCCTGCGTGGACTCTACGATGATTGGAACAAGGTGCACAAATTTCGCCCTTTGGCTTCCCAGATTTTCAGATTTGCTCTGTAGGACTGTGGAGATACGTTTTTTGGTCTACATCTACATCTACATCTACATGATTACTCTGCAATTCACACTGAAGTGCCTGGCAGAGGGTTCATCGAACCATTTTCATACTACTTCTCTACCATTCCACTCTCGAATGGCGCGTGGGAAAAAGGAACACTTAAATCTTTCCGTTCGAGCTCTGTTTTCTCTTATTTTATTATCATTTCTCCCTACGTAGGTGGGTGTCAACAAAATATTTTCGCATTCAGAAGAGAAAGTTGGTGACTGAAATTTCGTAAATAGATCTCGCCGCAAAGAAAACCGCTTTTGTTTCAGTGACTGCCACCCCAAATCGCGTATCATATCAGTGACACTCTCACCCCTATTGTGCGATAACACGAAACGAGCTGCCCTTCTTTGCACTTTTTCGATGTCCTCCGTCAATCCTACCTGGTAAGGATCCCATACCACGCAGCAGTATTCCAGCATAGGAATGGCAACTGTAATGCAGACTGTCTCTTTAGATTTGTGCGATTTATCGTATTCCCAAAATTTATCGGATTTCTCTTAGTACCCATGTGGATGAATTCGCATTTTTCTTTGTTTAGTGCCAATTGCCACTTTTCGCACCATACAGAAGTTCTCTCTACATCATTTTATAATTCGAATTGACAGTCTGATGATTTTACTAGACGGTAAATTACAGTGTCATCTGCAAACAATCTAAGGGGGCTGTTCAGATTATCACCTAGATCCTTTATGCAAATCAGGAACAGCAGAGGCCCTATGACACTACCTTCCGGAACGCCAGATATCACTTCTGTTCTACTCGATGATTTACCGTCTATCACTAGGCCGCGTGGGATTAGCTGAGCGGTCTAAGGCGCTGCTGTCCTGGAGGTTCGAGTCCTCCCTCGGGCATGGGTGTGTGTGTTTGTCCATAGGATAATTTAAGGTTGAGTAGTGTGTAAGCTTAGGGACTGATGACCTTAGGAGTTAAGTCCCATAAGATTTCACACATATCTGAACATTTTTTGTCTATCACTAGGAACTGTGACCTCTATGAGAAGAAATCACGAACCCAGTCACACAACTGAGACGATACTCCATATGCACGCAATTTTATTAATAGTCGCTTGTGAGGAACGGTATCAAGAACCTTCTGGAAATCTAGGAATATGGAATCGATCTGAGATCCCCTGTCGACGGCACAAGAACGATATTTTCTGAATCCGTGTTGGTTATGTATCAATAAGTCATTTTCTTCAAGGTCATTCATGATGTTCGAGTACAGTATATGCACCAAAATCCTACTGTAAATTGAGGTCAGTGATAGAGGTCTGTAATTCAATGGGTTACTCCCATTTCCCTTCTTGAATATTGGCGTGACCTGTGCTGCTTTCAGCCGGCCGGTGTGGCCGTGCGGCTCTAGGCGCTTCGGTCTGGAACCGCGTGACCGCTACGGTCGCAGGTTCGAATCCTGCCTCGGGCATGGATGTGTGTGATGTCCTTAGGTTAGTTAGGTTTAAGTAGTTCTAAGTTCTAGGGGACTGATGACCACAGATGTTAAGTCCCATAGTGCTCAGAGCTTTCCAGTCTTTAGGAACAGACCTTTCGTCTAGTGAGCGGTTGTATATGATTGCTAAGAAAGGCGCTATCGTGTCTGCATTTCTGAAAGGAACCTGATTGGTATACCATCTGGACCGGAATACTTGCCTTTCTTAAGTGATTTGAGTTGTTTCGAAACACGTAAGATATCTACTGTTATGTCACTCATGATAATAGCTGTTCTGGTTTCGAATTCTGCAATATTTTCTTCGTCTTCTTTCGTGAAGGAATTACGGAAATCTGTATTTAGTAACTCCGCTTTAGTGGCACCATCATCGGTAACGTTTCCATCGCTATCGTGCAGTCACGGTATTGACTGTTTTTGCCACTGGTGTACTTTACATACGACCAGATTCTCTGTGGGTTTTCTACCATATTTTGAGACAATGTTTCATTGTGGAAATTATTAAAAGCTCTCGCATTGACGTCCTCACTAAATTTCGAGCTTCCGTGAAACTTAGCCAGTCTTGGGGATTTTACGTTCTTCTGAATTTGGCATGCTTTTTTCGTTGCTTCTGCAACAGTGTTCAGACATGTTTTGTATACCATGGTGGATCAGTCTCGTCTCTTATTAACTTACACAGTATGATTCTATCTATTGTTGTCGATACTGTATCTTTGAATTTGAGCTATATCTGGTCTACACTTACATAATTAGCTTGGAAGGAATGGAGACTCTCTCTTAGGAAGGCATCAAGCGAATTTTTACCTGATGTTTCAAATAGATATATTTTCCGTTTATTTTTAGTGGTTTTGGTTGATATGGTTTTGAGCCTTGCTAAAATCACCTTGTGCTCACTAATCCCTGTATCCGTCATGATGCTCTCTATTAGATCAGGATTATTTCTGGCTAAGAGGAGTGGTGGGGAGGGGGAGAGCACTGAAGCATTTTCATGTCGATGTAGAGTTTCTAAGTCCATTCAGACAATTCGGAGTCAAAGGGACGGTACACTGTGCTACTGAAGTTACAGGTTATCTGCGAAGTTGCTGTAGGTGAGCATCAGCTGCACACGATTAGACAGTAGATTTCTGCGATATATGCCGTAACATGTGCTCCACGTCATTTCATATGAACACCACCCACACAAGAAAATGTTCTCTACTAGCCTGAAAGGTGCCATGTTGGCGAGCACGATGCATCACCTCTTCGGCACAGTCGTGCATTGCCGTTAGTACATATGATTGTGTGCTACGATTCTTTGGACACGCTTCTAACGTCTAAAGGCGGCGTCCCTATATCCATGCTAATCAATGCGACGGAAGGGGGCGATGAGCAGAGATGCAAGTGTAGTGTAGAGATGTGGCTTCTGCAGCGCAGCGGTACCCAAACTTTTCCTCTGATGGAATACTTTCAGAATCCTGGTACTTTGATGGTTAATAAAATTATTGAAAAATAAGAAAAAAATTGTTTTATTCAGCGATTACTTCAATTTCAAATCATAATTAGTAACACAGAAATGATAATGTCTTTTTAAAAATAGTATCATCAAAATTTCGAAAAAAGAAAACGCCATATTACTAACAATTTTTGGTGAAGCACTCATTCACTTCCCACGGAACACTAGTGTTGCGTGGAACACAGTTTGGGAAACCCTACCGTGGAGTACAGAGCAGTGGTGGAGTCTGCGCAGAATACCTTGGCCAGTAGCTGTGCAGTGCAGGTGCGTAGAGGAAATACCAAGCGCTGAAGGAAAAGTAGTGTTCTAAACTGAAGGTAACATTTTTTGTAAATATTAAGCGGAGCCCCTTGACGCCCGCACTTGCACGGTGACCAGTCAAAGACATATGTCACCTCTGCTTCATTTAGTATCTAAAAAGTATTCTGCTGAAAATACAGCGATTTATTTTCGCTTGGCTTGTTAACCATTTGTAAATTTCAGGGAAGCGTCATGAGTGGCGAATTTTCAGTAAAACCTCCAATTTCTCTCATTGCCATGTTAAAATTTGCTTCTTTTGCCAAAAAACAACAGGATTTTCAAAGTGTCACCTCACAAGCGTGTTATGTAGACACAGTTGTAAGAGAATTCTGAAACAGTGCTTTATTAACTTTATTAAGTGAACAACTGAGGAAATGTAAGATAAGTAGCTTATAAAAAAGTACACCCTCAGTACAAAATAAACGTGTAATATCTTCAGTTACAGTGTTCTCAAACCCTTTTCTCATTTCACCAGTTATCGATGGCCCTTAAAAATGCATTCTTTCACTGAAAAAGTCTGTCGTTAGTGGAATAACACGGTAGATGGTAAAGTTTTGCATAATAAGTATATGGCAAAATACTCTCCTCTTTGCATGCTATCATTCGCAAAAAAAAATCTTTTCGATATCTCAAATCGTATTTGTAATATGAGGAATGTTGTGGATATTTCACTCAGGGTTTATCGCTGGTACGATGCAATCGCAAATGAGTGTGCTACATCTGATCAATTTTCTCGAGATTGGTGACAGATAAGGACGTCCACCCAAGTGTGAAAAAAAATTCGATGTGTTAACTAAATTTCATATGCGACAACATATTACGTAATATGCGCCAAACGTAAAATCATAGCGGCCCCTATTTTTCATTGCAAACTTTTTCTAGTTTCTCGCAGTGTCTTATTCCATGTAAATATCACAATAACTATGACCATTAAGGAAATGATGGACAGATCATTATGAACCTGATATATAAAGCTATAAGTAACCAAAAACGAAATTTTTTACCGAATACTTTCCGTAAAATCGTTTAAGAACGACTCCAGAGCGCGTGCCTCGATTCTGTCATCGGCAGCCGGCCGAAAGGTGGCAAACACTGTCGGTCTCTCCTTCTGAACAAACGAATGAACTCGCCCAGCGTTTTCGACGAAAACTGGTCACTGCGCTTCGTCCACATTATCGTGCGTGGACTCCAGTCACCCTGATCCCTACCGCCCACTAGTGAGCGTTCCAGTTTTCATGGGTGACGGTAGACGACAGGGGTTTTAAAAAACATTTTCATTGGGTTTTCATCAAATTATGACAAAGTATCTGATAAGTAAATGTTATTGTGTGTAACTTCTGGCAGATTAAAACTGTGTGCCGGACCGAGACTCGAACTCGGGAGCTTTGCCTTTCGCGGGCAAGTGCTCTACCATCTTTTTTTTTTTAGTCTCATTTTGTTCGCTTTTGTTCGTTGAATCTGCTCGGGGCGGACGTCGTAAAACATCCGTTTAAGTTCGTTGGTGATCGATTAACACAGTTTTTTTTTATTACAGAGGGCAGCTAATACTCTGACCAAACACGCTGAGCTACCGTGCCGGCAATCTCATTTTGTTCGCATTTGTTCGTTGCATCTGCTCGGGGCGGACGTCGTAAAGATATCCGTTTAAGTTCGTTGTTGATCGATTAACTCAGTTTTTTTATTACAGAGGTTATCTAACCCTGTGACCGAACACGCCGAGCTACCGTTCCGGCAGCCCTCTGAGCTACCCAAGCACGACTCACGCCCCATCCTCACAGCTTTACTTCTGCCAGTACCTCGTCCCCTACCTTCCAAACTTTACAGAAGCTCTCCTGCGAAACTTGCAGAACTAGCACTCCTGAAAGAAAGGATATTGCGGAGATATGGCTTAGCCACAGCCTGTGTGCTTTAACTTGCTGCAATTCTCCATTATAAACTTTATACAGTAAAGTCACTCCCCTACTTTATCAATCACCATGACTGTAGAACTGGTGGGCTGTTAGAAAATTTTACTGCTAGCAAAGATACAAAAGCAGGCAAAAAAGGTTGACTACTCCTGGTATAGAGGACGTCGTTCTTAGCGGCAAGGCTGCTCAGCAATTGCCGTTCTTGTTTAGTACGGAAGCGATTTGTTGCCATGTGGCCCGGCTAACCGCTCCTAAATCTGCGATAGTTGATGTCCAGCGCGCCGTCAGCACGGTGTTACCTACGGCACTTATTTCTGGCGGTGTCGTTTTCCTCCGAATCGAGGTACCCATGTACACTCTTGACACTATAAAATGAAAAGGGCCGACATCCTGCACCATCTCTGTGTATCCTACGCTTTGGGTTCCCACGGACTGGCCGCAGTCAAATTCGGTAGCACCGTATACATTGCACACTGAGCGTCTGGTTGTCACGCGGAAGGGTAACACAAAGTCTGACGACATTCCGTTAACGTGGCTTCCCGAACGGTCTTATTCACCCTGGCGATGGCAGCGATTTCACAGCAGCACAAGCAGCCTTCAACGATTAAATTGCTTATAAGAGTATACAAGATTTTGTCTCCCTCCGTCCACGTAAGCGTCAGATATGAAGACGCAGCTGACATTTTTCATGTCCTGGTAACAAATTCAAAGTTTGCAATCCGCCAATGCTTCATTACATACTGCTGTCTGGACTAAACATCTGTAGCGGCCATAAGTCGTTGATCACAAGCAATGTTAACTGTCGCTGATTAATCAACCACTTTAGAAGAACCTTAATTGTATTGGAGGAAGGCCATCGATCTCGCTCGTACGAAGGAGAACTATAGTAAAAAAAACCTAAGAGCAAAAAGAAAAGATTTTCTTGGGATGAGAGTGGACGTCTTCAAGGTGAGTCTGTTAGTGACCTTCAGAAAATGCCATCCGGACCTGGCGTAGAATTTACGTTCTGCGTTGAATTTTCTTGGTAACATTCCAAGGATAGAATACGCTCAGCAGCTCACAGTTTGGAGATGCTCTAAACTATGATCCAGTGAAGAATGGGAATTTCGAATTCAGAGAAAGCTTAGAAATCTGCCGTATCTGTTGCTTGCAAATGTAAAAAGCTCATTCATATCTGTGTATTTAGAACTGCGTGCATATCTTTAATCGGTCGTTGTTGGCAGGAGAGCGGGCTGCATTCGGATTACCGCTACGTTGCAAAGCAGTTAAAATGGCTGATAGAGTATCCAACGCTGTACGGAAGAAAGAAAAGTAAAACGTTACACAGTAAAAAAATTATAAATTTCTCTGGCATGAAAAATTTGATTAAATAGCCACTAGGATATGACTAAAATTATTGCACTTAAACAGATACTGTCGAAAGTATGTCAACAGCTTTAGACATCAATGGTATTCAGCGTTAATAACAGAAAACGCTGCAGACTTAAGAAAGAGTTACATGATCAGCAGTTTCATCCGCAGGTCAGCATTTCGGCCAAAGTAACGCGAGGTACATATGCCTTAAGAACGCAGTGAGATCATTCCAAGCTAGCTCACTTGTTTGTCAACAATGAAGTGGGGTGAGAACGAATAAATCAAAACTTCCAGTTGGTTGACATACTCGAGAGGGGCAAGATTCAGACCCTCGACCACATGTAGATATTCCTTGACAACATACGAACTAGAGAGTTGATATAGGAATGCCTGCCGTTGGCAGTCGCAGTCTGGAAGAAATCATAGAGCGATCCGCCGAGATGCAACAAGACTAGATTTTCATGGTCGCGCTGCAGTCCAGAAACCACTGGCCACAAGAACGAATCCACGATATCTCTGATAATGGTCTGTGGGGAGGTGGACTCAGTTTTTATGATGATACTCACGGATCATAATGTGATTCTCTTACATATGGTGACCTGGCGGATGTCTGGTAGTGTTAGCCGACAGTTAAATTCGCCGGACGTGTTATAACCTACGTACGCTGTTATTCCAGGTTTCTTTCGATTCAGGCTGTTAATTTTTGTCACTGGCAGTCTGAACGCATATGTTTAGTATAATATTTTAGTTAAAAGCAAAATACATGCTGCGGAGTCGACCCTCTTCCGAATAAGCAAGGTAATCCTCCTGTGGATTTGCAGAATTGACCTATTTATTTATCTGATGTGAGCGCCTTTAACACCTTCCGGATCAGTTGGAGCGTCGGTGCATTTCACCAAAAAACGAGGCAACAAATAGTCACGACGCTGTACGAAAAATTAAATCAATTTCGCTGTTGTTGTACCGAAACTGCCTTTCCAAAGCGTCACCTCTAGTTAGGCCCCACAGGGACTACGACTTGAAACAAACGACTGTTTTGACTTTTCATGTTGAATAACATGGAAATACAGTGTACCTAAAACAAAAATTACACCTAATTCAGTATGTAAAATAAAAATAAATTTTCACTGCATTATGATTTCAGCAGCATTTAACATACTAATTATTTGGTTAAAGATTCATTTCAACATCTGTTAAAGTCTTTGTATTATTACGTTTCAAAATCCTAGTAAAACTACAAACCATGACGTTCAGGTCTCCATACCACGCTGATTGAAACAGCCGGATGGCGTGTCGGTTGTCTCTGTGAGAACGGACGGCAAGCGTAGCAAAACAATGTGTGGCTGCGGAATCCCAACAATTTATTTGTTTTGATTTTTTTGCCATTTTCCATTTGTAAATAATTCTTCTGTCAAGAAAGTGCAATATAGTGCATTTTCCAGCCGCAAAATATTTTCACTGCTAGGAGAAACGACATAAAGGCGTTTTTTTGAACATTGAAAACGGATTATTTTGTGTAATATCTCATGAAATTCTTGGGAAGGAAAAGACTGCAATAATAAGGTAAACAATTATTGATTGAACATGCACATTTGGAGAGATTTATGGTTTTTCTTTTTGCTTGAAAGTTGAAAACCGTAGTTCGCGGTTATTCATTACCTCAGCAATGACAATACTGTACGATCGATCGAGTTAATTGGCGGGAATTCCTTCCTTGTGTGATATGTCATACGAAGACGACATTTAATTTTTTTTAGCTAGAAGTTACGATTGAAAAGTTTAGAGTATTACGACAGTCATCGATCTGTACAAAAAGTAGATATCTAATGTTTATGTCAGTATACTGTGATAAACGTAAATTATAATTTTAGTTAATACTTGTGTTATTGCAATTAACAGATTAGTGAACACAAAACATTCTTCTTGAGTATTTCCAATCTAATCGGAATATTTAACTTCTGTCCCGTTTCTGAAAGATCACAAGTAGAGACAAAGAGGTAAAAAATTTAGACTGTACATTAAGCTAATGTATATCGTCGAATCTCGTAAAGTGTAGCGCTACCAGTACATCGCAGTTACTAACTGAAACCACAACTTCTACAGAAGATGTTGATGTTCCACTGGATATAGACGACGACCAATAGTGTCATTGACGATGACACAGCTTCAGAAGAAAATGAAGATCAGATGTAACAGAAGGGTGTGACCAAACTTTCGGGAAACATTACTCGTACTTAGAGGAAGAAAATTTACTTCACCGATTTGCTTCAAATTTTTACACAATAATCTACTTAACATTCGGAAGGACGTAGACTATGTATTTTAATACATATGATACACAAATATATACATAATATAGAAATAGGAAACGTTATTACCAAAAATCTCGAAAAGTTCTTGACCGCTTTACTTCAAATTTTTACATGATATAAGAACATTCGGACCGTATACAATATGTAAATAAATACAAAAAATATAAAGGCGAAATATTGTTTCCAAAAATCTCAAAATATACTTCATTTTCTACACCAAACTGTAACTAAACAGTAACTAACATTGAGTCACACATGAACAATATATTTTTTTAGACCGTAATATGTAGCGTTTCTGTTAAAACCAAATGCATGAAAATAAAACTGTTGTGATATATTGTGAAAATGTGCGATTTCGTTTTCTTTCTCGTAGACAGCTTCAACAACCACAGCAGGGAATTTAAACCATTACACGAATTGTTTCTCCTGTATTTCTTTCTCCTTACACATGATTTCAACCAAAAATTGTGTACACAACTGTGTGTTGTCTTGTTTTCTTCCTCTCCGTCGTTTTTATATAAAACAGTACTACGCAATCCGTATTCTTCGAAACTTTGTAATCCTATCCATCCACAGATTAAAAGTGTGTGCGAAGTAGTCATTGAAGCTACCATCCGTAAGATCCGGCCACTGGAGAGGTGTCTCTCATACCTCGCATACACACTGTCCCAACAGATTTACTCATTAATTTTAAGGAAATTCAGCTCCCAATCAAATTTTCGTTTGCAGTAGCAATAGACAAGGCACAAGGTCAGATAGAGGGATAAAGGACATAGAGGGGCGAGGGAGGAAATGGACTGAGAAAGTGGGAGGAGGAGATGGATAGAGAGGCGAGAGGAGGTGATGCATAGAGAGGTGGGAGAGGAGAAAGAGATGGAAAACGTGAAGTAGGTGAAAGAGATGGGAAGTGAGAAGTTGGAGAGGGAATTTAGGATATATATCTAATTCCTATGCATATTTAGCAATTGCGAAACATTGCAGGGTTTGCCAGTGTGTTGTATGGACATGGGCCCGTGTTAGAGCTCATTTGTGAAACGAAGCCTCATCCGTGAACAGCACATTGAGGGTTGACACATCGTTGAATAGTGTTGATCGTAGTGTTTTGGTCATGGGACGTTTAATCCTACTACTCGCAACTGGGGGAGGCCTAGATGTATGAGGACATTCCATTTGTACCTTTGCAGGAAAATCAGCTGCTGATAGTGCCTGCACACGCTGCACGTGGTACGGATATAGCAGGTTCTCATATAACACTCTCCAGGTATTTATGTGATCAGCGTTACTTGTTGCAGCTGATTGTCTAACTCTAACACTATGGTTGTCATCAACAGCACGAAGAAGTTCCTTCTTTAGATGGGTTGTCCTCGTCGCGAGTAGTAGGCTTAAACGTCCCATGACCATAGGACTACAGTCAATTGCTCTAAAAGTGCTCCTGTGTGGGTACCGTCGATCTCGAAACCTCTCCCTATAGAAATGTCGAGAGCCACTGTCATTTCCATCTTATAATTCTCACAATAAATGAGCATCTACCAATTCTTTGTTTGAATATACTTCCATTGCACTGCACCGAAAACCGAGTCCGTGATGAACACTAAATAGTTGATCCTAAGTGACTGATGCAAGAGTAACGATGTTAGTCGCATGTCAACACAAGCTGTCACGTGAGTCACATGTCAACATTACTTTCGTTCAATTGGAAAAACAGACACTGGCGGTGAACCACAGAATTACAACTTACTGTACTTTCCAACCAAATGTAACGAAGAGGTGTTCTGAACATTTCATGTAAGAAAATGTTTCATGTAATGCTGGTACGTTCTGTTTCTGTTGGTTTCCCCCTGATTAATGTGATTATACCTAGTATTAGTTGACGTAGGCTACTTGGTTTAAGTACAGCTGCTCTCTCGTTAGTTGCTGGTTGCCGCTATTTCTCGAATTTTCTCCTTTCCTCCCTGCACTTGAGCCACCAGTCTAATTCTCTCAGAACTACGTAATGTTTGCTTCAAGCGTTATCTGTTATTAAAGTGATAGAGGATTAAAAAAAATAATCACTACGCTATAAATGGGCCACTTGGTGTTGTTAACCAGATCATATGTAAAAAATGAGTTGTCCAGCATGCACTATGAGACCAGTCATCCAACTGCTATGAAACTTTGATCGGTTACCGTATTGTAAGCACTCCTGGGAACGTTTCTGAATTAGTGCAACAATAGTTTTACAATAAAGTCTGTACCGACATTGGATACCTTGGATTCGGAAAATGCTGATTTTGTTTAGGTAAAGTGCATAAATTGTAATGACTGTATGTCATAACCCCCAAGTTATGTAACAAAGTTGGGTGTTCTGTAATTGAACATGGACCGTAGCAAGGAAATGAGCGTGATTATAGGCTTTCACTAACTGAAGATGGCAGAAATTTTTGAGCTGATTGATTTCGGAATGCCTTGAAAATAATGAGAAAATAAAAGAGAAGTAGATCATTTACAGTGAAAATGCCAAATCTGTTTTTGTTTTCGCTATTTATTATTCGGCACGAAATAAACAACTTTTCGAAAGGTTTTCGTGTTTTTAAACATACAAACACAAAAATAAGAGACCACAAGGACACCGTACAATTTCGTAAATGTTATGTAACACGGAAAGAAATGGAGTTGCGACTGACAAAAGGTAAAACTTTATACAACGAGTTGCAATGTGGTATTTCTGTAGAAAAAGAAAGATTGGAGATGTATTCCAAAGGTAGTAATAGACGTATTACTGTTTAGTGCCGAAAACCAACTGGCACTGAAAGAAGCAGCCGAACAATTGTATTATTGAGTACTGTACAACTGTGACCAAACACAATCCACAAATGAAAGAACATGTTCCCTCTATTACAAGAAGAAGCTCTTCGTATTACACGTCAACTATACAAAACGAAATAATTTCTGCACTAGACTCAGCAAGTAGTCTAAATTGTAGCAAAAATCCGTATCAGCCACCAAGAAAACATGTCAGGAATTGTGCTCTATGTAAATATAAATAATGGAATATGTGCGGTTGAAGATGGTTTTTTACCTTTTATAGCCAAGATGGTCTTACCCTATCAGAATGTAGGGGACAGTCGTACGACGCTGGAGTTAAGAAGGCAGGTAAATATCAAGCTCTTCAAGCGAAGGAAGTGCTCACTCCGAAAATTTAGATGGAGTTCTTGCGTCTTGTGTAACACCAGAAATGACTACGTTTTTCAGGATAGCACAAAATATTTTAATCCGGTTGACTGAACCTAGGAAAGCTTTATCAAATTTAAAATTAACCTTGAAGACTCATTCTGATGCGAGATGGACTGCACAACATAATTCAGTTCACGCATACATACTCAATTACTGGTACTGCAAATAATGAAAACATTACATGCTATTGCAGAAGAAACTAATGAAAGACAGCTGATTCTGTCTCTTCAGCTAAAATAATTTTAAAAATGATTAATTTCGAATTTATTTGTTTGTTGGTTGTATGGATCATCTTCTTAGAATTATTGACAACGTTCAAATGGCTCTGAGCACTATGGGACTTAACATCTGAGGTCATCATCCCTAGAACTTAGAACTACTTAAACCTAACTAAACTAAGTACATCACACATATCCATGCCCGAGGCAGGATTCGAACCTGCGACCGTAGCGGTCACGCGGTTCCAGACTGAAGCGCCTAGAACCGCACGGCCACACTGGCCGGCTATTGACAACGTTAATTACATTTTACAGGAAAAAGCCGTTTCCACTGAGGTTGTATCAAAACACTTGCAGGATCTTGTGGAATGTTTAGAAATATTTAAGAAAAAACTAATAGAGCTCTGTATTGATTCAGCAAATAATAATCTAGCAAATAACCTGTTGATAGAACCGCAATTTTTGAAAAGCGTGAACGAAAGGTTAAAACAGTGTTTGACGAAATGACCAAGGATGATACGATTATACTGGCTCCACTTCAACAGTTTAAACTTCAGATTTACTGTACATTAGACAGTCTTGTTTAGCAAGTAGGATAGAGATTTCAAAGTTTAAGTACCCCAGGTTCTGATTTTTGTTTCCTGGCATGACTTTCGTTAGACGAAATGTCCACTGAAGAACTAAAGAAATCCGCAGCTATTGTCGCACTAAAATACAAATATGATTCAAATGACGAGTTGTGTTTGGAGATTGAAAGGCACAAACAACAAGTGAAATCATTTCTGCATCATTTAAAAAAATGCACATTACATTGCACTTCTTAACTGCTATGAATAATGTAGCTTTGTGATTAGTTATTCCAGTGTAGAGGGCGATTGCACTTCAACTAGCACTGAAGCTACTTGTGATTTCTGCCTGCTGTGAAAGGTCTTTCTCAAACTTTCTAAAACTAAAATTAGTAAAAAATTATTTACTATCATAGATTGGTCAACAGCGTTTGCGTAATCTCGCTATGCACTTAATTGTCTATGACACTGCAAAATGTAGTAATGTAGACCGTATTATTGACAAATTGGCCTCAGAAAAAGGCTGAAAAGGAAACTCTTAGATCTTGTAATGTCTGAATGGACGAACTCGTTTTGTATTGTTTACCTTAGTAAGTAATAGTGAATAAGAAAAGTATTAATGTTTAAATTATACGTAATTAAATTGCGCTCTCAAAGCTACTGTCTTGTTTCTCTTAATAGAAATCAAGTCTTGGGAGCCAAAAATTCAAATCTTGTCACGAACGTTCATCAAACACTAGTTACGTTGCTGACTCCAATAGTCTAATACACGCAAGTTTCCTGCTGCTGATGCTCTTTCTTTTTCAAGCGCAGGAGAAACTAAAATTTATTTTACTTACGAAATGTTGAGTGATTTCCTAACGCAGAAACAGGAACATGGAAGTCATCATCACTTACATAGTTTTCTTGTTGATCTTGGCACAAATTAAAAACAAAGGACATAAATCTGAGATTACAAATACGTCAACAATACACAGATATTACACTTCTTAGTTCAGGGGATCTTCAATATTTCAGTAATATAATATATTAATGGCTTATATAAATGACAAACATTATAAACATCAACAGCAAATGTTTTTAGGCTAAAACGTAAACACTGATTTGCAGTAGGAAGTTCCAACAGTTTCCTGGCTGCTGATAAAATAGAATTATTTTCAAGTCTAACCCTTCAATTACAATTTAGTTACTTGACATTAATATTCAAGCAACTAACAAACTTGCGAATTCAGAATTGAACCATCAAAAAATTTACGCGGAACGTTTTAACGTAGTCGCGGGAGATGCCAATGATGGCAGTCATTTTAGATTCGAACTATTCATCTCTGAACCAACGTTCACCCTGTTCTGTAATTTAGTGTGGCTTTTGTGTAGTCTATGTCGGTTGCTAACTGCAGTCGCAGGGCAACGGATGCCGTCATGCATCGAAAAAACAAGTAAAGCAATTTTGTATTATAGGAGATCAAAAAACAGTAATAGGACCAAATCTTTACTGAAGATCACTTAGCAGTTTTCATCAAGATTTATTGTAATATTAGCAGTGAATGGAGTTATATGCACAATTAATATTTTAAAAAATTAAAATGTGACATTGCATACTACTATATGTCAAATTAGTACAAAAATACGGAACAAGGAAAACATTATTTTTGTCGTTTTTTAGTTTATGAAAGAACGGAAAGATAAACAAATGAATAACCTACTTTCTCCACGAAGTCAGTACACAAATGCAGTGTGTTGCAATTAACTTGCATATAATACAGGCCTCAGATGTATAAGAAGGGAGAGCATTTAACATTTTGGATTAGACGTTAAGTAAATCACATAAAATGAAACACTTGTAAACTTTCTTATTCATCAGTTTTACTAGTTACGTTCCATCTTAATTTGTATGATGAACCTACATATGTGAATGTTAAGTGATATAATTTTTTGTTTTGTTTTTTCAGTGTAGGAAATATTCAGTTCATATTTCGTCTTCATTTCCTCAATACTGTAAGTCTCTGACACAAGTATAACCATTCCACAGATTGCCTTTTATCTCTTAGATTTCGGGTCATTTCGAAACTATTGTCCACACATTGGCATTGTGTTTACTTCAAATTAGCTTCATTACTTAGTGGTGGCAATCAATGTCAAACGTCACTAAACAACAGCCACATGTGTTTTATTTACTGCAGTCTCTCCAACAATCCAATCAGCTACAGCCTCATCCAGACACTTGAGGCAGATCTCCTAATTTCGATCAGAACGACTGGATCTTCGTCAGTTGAAATTTCTTTGTCGTTCCTTGCTTTCCTGATGAAACATTTTTCTTATGCTGCTCCCAGATTTTACATCCGTTTCGCAATATGTATTCTACTTTTTCTTATATATATTTTTTAAATATCGTAGCAAACCAATAAGGGCCACGTCAAAATAAGCAGTTGATTCTCTTTTCATTCATGTACCTCCGAAACTCATTTCCTCTCATATCACCATTTGACACCAGTTGTTTATCTGTTTGTTTTAGCTTCCTTAAAACCCTTGAATTTGTTGACTTCTAGTCTGAATTTGTCTCTGTTCAATCTGCAATTTAATTAAATCCTTTTTTGCCTTACTTTCGCACCCATTTTCTACGTCTGTTTTCTGTTTTGGAAGACTGTAAGAATCTTCGTTATTAATCTATCTTCCCTCATTTTCTCTAGAGGTTCACTGAGTGTAAAACGCCTTTTCCTGATATCGCCTGTTGTTTTAGGAAAAAGAGTAAATATCGTTATAGGTCTCAAATCCTGTTCCCGTCTTTATTCTTGATTGGATCTAAAATGTTTCGCAGGCTGCTTCTTTCTGTCTTTTCCAAATCTTGTAGTGCTCTTTTACATCCAGAGTAAAGTAGTGTTTCTAACCCATAAAAAGCATCTACATTATTATGCCTTAATTTAATATCTCTAGAAAAACATTTTTTTGTTAATAGGTTTCTCATTTTCATGTATGCTCTTTCCGGTTTTTCAGTCCTGACTGCAATTGCAGCTTTTTCACTTTTTATGGTCATATTTCCTCTCTGGCATTTAAAGTTTTATGTTTTGGCATGTTCGGTTTTGAAAATTCTTAGTCAGTTACTTTCATTGGTCATGTATTCTGGCTTTTCAACCGGTATATGGAGACCTGTTTTCTCAGTCATTCCCTTGAGAACTATAGTCTTTTCTTCGGATTCTCTAAGCCGGTTTCATCTATTATTTCGAGATCGTCCGCAAACGTCAAACAGTTTATTGCTTTTTCCTATCAAATACTCTTTGTGTAGTTACTCGTTTTTTCTTTCTATTTGCCATTCTCTTATAACTTTTCCAGCACATAGTTGAATAATAATGGTGAAAATTCTCTCCTTCAGACTCCTGACACAATTTGGAAGGGCCTAGAAGTTGTTCCGAGAAATTTAACTTTCGATACTGTGCTTGTAAGAGTTTGTTTGGTTATTTCCAGAGTTTTACTATCTACTACAGAATACGTCAGGGTTTTGAGGAGGGAGTCTGTCTATTGAATAATCTTCTTTTTTTAAAAAAAAACATCAAAAAATATTAGCACTGTCTTTTTATTTGATATTTTCATGTACCTAATTATTTGTTTAAGATTTAGAATTTGCTCTGGACAGGATCTGTTAGTCCTAAATCCAGCTTGACACTGTCCAATTTAGTTATCTAATTGAGGTTTTAAAAGCTCAGAAGAGCTTTCGATAAGAGTTTATATTCTAAGGGTAGTAATGAAATCCCTCTACAATTTTGGTATCTGTTTTGTCCTCTCTTTTTTTAAAGAATCGGTTGAATTAATAAAGCCCCATAGTTTTGTGGAATTGTTTCAATGTCTTGCTCTTCTTTTATAATAGTGTAACCTATGTTTCCTCCAGCTTTTAGAATTTCTGCTGTAACGCCACATTCACGTAGGACTTTGTTGTGTTTTAATTGTTTGATGTAACTTTTAACCATATCGATGCCTGGTGGTTTTGAATTTTCATTTGAAAATTATCATGGAATTCAAGTTGTCTGATCGGTTTTTCACAGTTCAATAGCTTTCCGAAATTTGCTGGCAGTAACTTACAGCTTTCTTCAGCACCCAAACATACAGTTCTTGAATGTTTTGTAACAGTCTTTTGTATTATATTTCTTAAATTGTTCTTCTATATTTTAAGTTGCTCCTTTTCAAAGCACCTCTTTTGTGTCTTAATAATTTTATCTGCTCTCTTCTTCTCAAACTGATAGATTTTCGTATTACTGCTTTTTCCCTGCTATACCAGTTGTTCCCATCTTTCTTTTTTGGCTAAGAGTTTTTCCACATTTATTATTCCACCCTCTGTGCTTTCTTTGCTTCATTTCTGAAGCTGTTTCAAATTCAGTATGTTTAATTGTCTATGTTAAGTTGTTGGCATCAGTTTTCAGTTCCTTCAGCGTCTTTGGAAATCACACCCCTTTCGCTTCAAAGTTTCTTTATTAATTCTCTTAATCATACTGATTTGTTGCATGAATTTATATTTTGGCATAGATCTCGTGAGGGTCTCAGTTGGGTACTGATCTGAATCATTTCCATTCCCCTCTTTACTCTAAAGTTCTTGATTTCTTGAAGATTATATCTGGAGATGGCGACATGGTCAATTGAACCTCTCCCAAGTTGAGATTTGGTAATATCGTATTTTTTCTTTTTTTGCTTTCTAGCTAGATTTTTAAAGTGTGCTGTCATGATTTTTAAGATATAATGACTTGGATATATCTACTGATGTTGAACCATTTGTGTTCGTCCTTATATGTTTATACACTGGTCAAAACAATTAGGGGACCAGTTGAGATATCTAAGTTCTGAAGTATTGTCATCGTCAGAATGAACTAAAATGGTTCGACATCTTTCTGTCGGTTGTACGGAGTGGAGACAACAACAATACGGTCACCGAGAAAGTGATAATAACTGAAAGTTGCTTCAGAGGGGGTTGGTGTTGACTTGTGTTTACGTTACCAAAGGAACTAACAAGCAGTTGGACTCAGATAGTTTAGTGAGCAGGTGGTGCAATGCAACAACAACGTGATTTACCCGAAGCTATGGCACGGAGAGCCGTAGGACGGTTGGAAGCGGGACAGACACAGAGAGAGGTGGCTGCAGCGATTGCAGTGTCCCAAAGAGTAATTTCCAGGAGCTGGACGCCATTTCAGACAACAGGAAGAGTTAAAAGAAGGAAAGGCCAAGGTCGTCCACGGGTAACATCAGCAAGAGATGACGCTGATCTCTGGTTAACAGCCCATTGAGACAGGAGGCTGAATGCGATTCAGCTGCAACACACCCTCCAGGCAGCAACAGGACGCGCAATATCAACACAAACAGACCGAAACCGCCTTCGGGAATGTGGCCTCTGCGCACGGAGGCCTATGGTGTGTGTCCCATTAAAACCACGACACCGTTTAGCCCGCAGAAACTGGACGGAGGAACATCAGATTTGGAGTCGTAACGAATGGCGCCGGGTGCTGTTCACAGATGAGTCAAGATTTTGCCGGACAACCGTCGTTCCCTCATCTGGAGAGAACGTGGAAATCGGAACAATCCAGCTTATGTACAGGAAACATCACCATATCCTGGTCGTGGACGAATGGTGTAGAGACGAGATCCTTCGACCTTTTGTTGTGCCCTTGGCTGGTGCCACAGGAGATGGGTTCGTTCTGGTGGACGATAACGCTCGTCCCCACAGAGCTGCGCTGGTGGACACCGTGCTTGAAGATGGGGGAATTGAACGGCTGGAGTGGCCAGCTTGTTCACCGGACTTAAACCCGATTGAGCATGTCTGTGATGCACTTGGCAGAAATTATCTATCGAAATATGCAAGAGAGTTTAGGGGAGCCACTCAAGCCGGCCGAAGTGGCCGTGCGGTTAAAGGCGCTGCAGTCTGGAACCGCAAGACCGCTACGGTCGCAGGTTCGAATCCTGCCTCGGGCATGGATGTTTGTGATGTCCTTAGGTTAGTTAGGTTTAACTAGTTCTAAGTTCTAGGGGACTAATGACCTCAGCAGTTGAGTCCCATAGTGCTCAGAGCCATTTGAACCATTTTTTTGAGCCACTCAACGTTAGAACACAACACTGTCCTATGTCTGGTATGAACATCTATATTCTGAGACGATATGGAAACCACACTCTAAATCGTAAATGTTTATTCCAATTAACAATCTCGATGATTAACAGTCCCAAGGTCATTCGGACGAGCGTACGCGTAACCGACACGACGCGGGTGATTGTTGATGATGCAGAAGCCGAATGATCCAACGAAAGTTCTTACGCTCGTCACACATACAGATATCTGGTAATAGTCCTCCTTGTCACTAGTAATGATATAACACTGTTTGTAAAGCTAATTTTTCAGTTCTCAGTTCTCACTTGTACGAGCGTGCGCGTAACCGTCGCGGCGCGGCTGATTGTTGATAATTCGGAAACGCGATGATAGAACGCACGTCCTCACGCTCGCTTCAAGTCACTGGCACTTAACTGCTCTCTTGTGTGGTAACTAATTTCTGTTGATTCACATCAGTTCATTCTGGGAGAACAAACACGGCGCGGATGATTGATACGAGAGGATACACAAATACGTTATCGGCGGCACTGTTCATTTTTAATTACATCTTGACGCACTTTCCTCTGAATTACTTCCTTATTTAATCACTTTACTGTAATAGCACTTGTAACAACACTTCAACCTGAATACTAACAATGCTTCTTACATGCAGAGCTACACACTACACAACATAGCAGTCCCGTGTCCCGCGCTAGACTCTACAGATTCGGCTGCCCGCAAAGATACTCCACAACTAAGCCAGCGATATGACAGTACGCTTACAACGTGTTCGCCTCTTACCGACGTCTGGTGAATCTTGGGTACCATTGAAGCCGGTGCTGCGTCCGTGAGTAGCTGTAGGAGACCCCTCTCGCCTGAGCTCTTCTGGACTTACCAAGCACCAGCAGATCGTTGCGGCGGTCGCGTTCCCCGGGTCGTGGCGGCGTGTAAGTCGATGCCTGACAGTTGCAGGGGGCTGGTCGCAGCAGCTTAGCGCACCAACCTCAATCGATCGTGTAAAGCGATTCTGTGAACGCCTTTGTTGCAACGCCTATGTTGTCTCAACACACTTGACGCCTCCTGTACCCGCCTATAGCCGTTTGCGCTTCACAGTTGAAAGGTAGTAGCTGCGCTGTTAGTTGTCAGGTATCTGCTTACGCCGACTAGACTATAATACTTAAAAATCACCTAACCGAGGTAGGACAAAGAGGGAAAAGATACTGCATAATATGTGAACGTTCATCTATCTGACATGGCTAACCTTGCGTAAGAGTAAAATTCAAATACTGTACTTCGGCCATTTTTGTATAATATCCTAGCAGAGACACTTGGTTGCTCAAAGGTAACTAGAAGCAGAACCCACACCACCGGGCGCAGAAGAGAGAGGGTGTTTCCCCTTCCTCGGTGTTTTCTGTTGGAGCCGATGCCGTGAGCATTTATTTGAGAGTCCCTTACAGCAGACACATGGGAAATGGTTAGCCTTGGTCAAAGTGAGTACTTCAAAACATGGTTCAAATGGCTCTGAGCACTATGGGACTTAACGTCTGAGGTCATCAGTCCCCTAGAACTTAGAACTACTTAAACCTAACTAACCTAAGGGCATCACACACATCCATGCCCGAGGCAGAATTCGAACCTGCGACCGTAACGGTCACGTCGTTCCAGACTGAAGCGCCTAGAACTGCTCGGCCACAACGGCCGGCACGTAGTTCAAGGTCCTTGGTCCTAGCCACTGGGCTATCAGTGGCGAAAAGAGATATATGTATGAGAAAAGCAGTTTCTCGGCCATTAACAGCGAAGTGAGTAGCAGTGGGTGGGCCCAGCTGTGTCCAGGTCTCGCCTTGTGAAGATTCGTATAGCCTAACCGAACGAAGCCAAACGAAAGACACCCACTGGATTCGGCCGAACTTTGGTCGCCAAGGCATTGGCATTCGGCCTGTCATCCTCACCAAACCAACCGGTTAGGGTCAACGAGTTCAGCAATGTGGAATCGGAGGTGGCTGTGATAACTTGTCGAGGTTACTCCCATGTTGTTTTAGTTATACAGTAGAGTTTTAATAACAGTTTCATCTGCCGATGTTATGAGGGAAGAAGAGGATTTCGCAGTCATCGCATGTTCAGCATTCGTTTTACTGCAAGAAGCTGATCATCAGAAAAAGAAGTCGAAGATAGGACGGTGCTGATGGACGACCTATCTTCTAAAAAGTAGGGAACAGTTTGACAGGACGAAATTAATATCTGACCTTAACGCTGAATTCGAATATGGGCTATTTCATAATTTTTCGAGAATTAGAGCTAAAGATTTCAAATTGTTATTGTGTACGCTTTAAAATGTCCGAAGAGAGCAGTACCTGCAGTAAAAAGCTATCCATAAATATTCCATTTTCTTACAGTTCACTTATTTCACTCCAGGCGTCTGATATTTTTAATTTGTATTTACAATCGCAGTTCGTAGGAACCCACAAACATTCCAGTTCATGATAAAACTATCAGCTCTAACGTTGTCTCCGTATTCCATTTAATACACCAATATTATTAGACACGAAAATACATACCCCTTCGACAGACACAAAAAATCACTACTAAGCCAATGAACGTTCGACACAGCGTCCAAACTAAGAGGTGGTTCCCTAGTTCAACTCGCAGCCTACGATTTGACGTTCCCCCCTGCAATCTAGACAGCAACCAAGGCTTCGTTGGCTCCGATATGCTACCCGTGCACAATCAGCAAATCTAGGTCAGTAAAGCGATTGACTGTCGTTCGTTGGCCTTCGCTGTTCTGGTGTATACGCACCTTAAGGGAGTGGAGCACGTGGCCCGGTGATAGCGACGTGGGAGACCTCGTCCGTCTGCCGTCAGCTTTGTTCTCTGCCTGTATCTGGTGTGGCAGATGGGGTGGGGGTGTATATAATCTACCTACTTCTCTGTCGTGTTTACATGCCTATGTACTCTCTAGACTTGATCCAGTGTTTGAGCGGAGTGGTAACAAGCCACCCTAGAAATCACTGGACCAATTTTAGCCAGACATGGTAAACATATACCTTACTGTCAGGCGAGGGTAAGAACCACCAATCCATCAAAGAGGTGAGGAAGGATGAGAAAGAAGTATAGCCCGCGACGCGTGAATTCCCACACTTTATTGGTCCATATTTGAGAATGAGAGCACTTAGCGACTTGCAACAAACTTTACATATAATTTCAAACGATTACGAAATGTTGTCTAACTGACAACTCCTACAAAATGACGCAAGAAAATATTTCTATCGCTTGCCACTTTTCCATGTTCGTGCAATAAAAGTACTGCATGAGGCATGACGATATAATTTATTACTTCTTTATTACTAACTACATTCGCGACACGTTTTACAGACAATTTGCGCATATACCACTAAATGTTAGTGCAAAATTATATCACCGTACGGCACATAGTTCACGAAACAGTTATAAACAATGAGATGTGTGAAAAACTGCCGCGTCATGCATGATGTTTAAATTAATTACTTCATTGCTACTAACTCTATTCCCAACAAATCTCGCAGACAGCATCCACATATGACGCTGAATGTACCTACAGAATTCTATAATTGTACGACACACGGTTCAGGGGACATGAGGTCATAAACATTAACCACAAGGCCAGACGCTATGTGGTACAGGCGTGGACGCACAGCTATAAATAAATACCTGAACAACACAGGGTTTCTGCGCTAGTATATTGTACTTCATGCTTCATGAACAAAACTCGAAAATAAAAAAACTGAAAAAAGGTGAAACGTTTTGTCAAAGGATTTGTCAAAAAATAATAAATAAAAGAGATTAGAGAAACATTTGACGTGTCTTTGTTCGAAATCATTTACATTACCTACCCTCTATAGTCGAGTCGGTATAAAATGTTCTCTGACAGGACAGAGCTCTTGCCACCTTTTGAGGCTCGTAGCGGTACCAGCTGCAAGAGAAAACGATAGTTGTCTATATTGCTGCGACAGCATTTGGGCGTTGCTGTAGAGAGATTTACAAAATTCCGTCACGTGATTGGTTGAGGTACGCACGCGAAGCTGCAGCGCCCAGCCCACTGCAGCTAGTAGTGAATTACTTACAGCAAATCACTTCTAGTACTCTTGAAGTTAAACACCGAACTTTAAATTCTCGATTGGCACCTCATTTGCTGTACATAATTTCGAGCAGCATTCAAAGGCACGTCAAATGTTTCTCTAATCTACTTCATTTCTTTCTCTTAGACGAACCATAACTGTGAACATTTGACCATCTCTTTTCTTTTCGAATTTCATTTTTATTTAATATTTAATACTATGAATCAAACTGCAGGCGATCTTTTGTAACCCAAGCAATACTTTGTTTTCCATTAAGCCAGTATCATTACAAAGAAAAATAAATAGCACTACTTGTGGACACAAGGCGACGTCGATGTTGGTAAACAAATTGCGAAAAATCTTTCTCTCCAGATAGTATCCTTCCGGCTGGATGCGTTTTCAGAAGCACGAATCGAATTGTCTGCTAAATTAGCCATCATTTTAGTCAACACCTTTCTTCCTCACTCTTCACTTTGCTGATAAACATTCTGGTCCAAAGGCGTCTCAAAGACAAAATTCATTTCACTAAGATGAAACCAGTATGTGAGCTCAGGACGTGAATATCTAGCGAAATGCATCTTTCGCTGTTTTTGAAATGTCTCTATGTATTACGCGTGCCTCATTCATTTACTGTGATTCTTCAGTTTCTGCCGGCGTATTTGTTGCTCGAACACTCCACGGGTATACTGCCGGTTTATAGTGTACAACGGGCACAATATTTCGGCCCGTTGGACACTGTGAACCGGCAGTATACCCATGGACTGTTCAAGCATTCATTTACTGTTTCTTCCCTCGATTTATACACACAGGTCTCTGCAAATCCTTGGCACTGCTGACTGACCTCTGCCTCTCCAATACTGGCGGTAATGAGAGGTGTTCTATCTTGTGCCGATGGTGGATTCTAACAATAAGGCACAAAGCAACGACTGATACAGATAACAAGTAGCTCAATATCGTTTACTTAACTTAGTGGGCTGCAAGAACACAAGTGCAGGCAGAGCCAGTCACAATCCACCGTGTCCCGGTAAGTAACCAAGCCCGTTTATACACTGCAGTCACTGTTAGAGAGGCTGGCTACTCACAGGCGTACACTGAGGTGACAAAAGTCATGGGATAGCGATATGCACATATACCGAGGGCGATAGTAGCGCGTACGCAAGGCATAAAAGGACAGTGCATTGGTGGAGTTGTCATTTCTAATCAGATGACGCATGTCAAAAGGTTGCCGACATGATTATGGCCGCACGACGGGAGTAAACAAACTTTGAATGCGGAATGGTAGTTAGAGCTACATGCATAGAACAGTCCATTTCGAAAATTGTTAAGGAATTCAAAGATCTACAGTGTCAAGAGTGGGCCGAGAATACCAAATTTCGGGCATTACCTCTCACCACGGATGACGCAGTCGCCGACGGCCTTCACTTAACGACCGAGAGCAGCGGCGTTTACGTAGAGTTGTCAGTGTTAACAGACAAACAGCATGGCGTGAAATAACAGCATAAATCGATGTGAGACGTACGACGAACGATCCGTCAGGGCAGTCCGGCGTAATCTGGAGTTAGTGTTCTGCTGCAGCAGACGACCGATGTGAGTGCCTTTGCTAACAGGCCGACATCGCCTGCAGCGCCTCTGCTGGGCTCATGACCATATCGCTTGGACCCTAGACGAGTGGAAAACAGTGGCTTGGTTTCATGAGTCCCAATTTCATTTCGTAAGAGCTGAAGGTGGGGCTCGAAAGTGGCGCAGGTCCGACGAAGCCTTCGACCAAAGTTGTCAACAAGGCACTGTGCAAGCTGGCGGTGGCTCGATAAAGGTGTGGGATGTATTTACAGGGAGTGGTCCAACTGAACCGATCACTGACTGGAAATGGTAATGTTCGGCCACTTGGACACCATTTGCAGCCGTTCATGGACTTCATGTCCCCAAACAAGAATGGAATTTTTATGGATGAGAATGCGCCATGTCACCGGACCCCAGTCGTTCGCCATTGGTTTGAAGAACATTGTGCAAAACTCGAGCAAATGATTTGGCCACACTGATCATCCGACATCAATCCCATCGAAAATTTATGGGTCGTAATCGAGAGGTCAGTTCGTGTACAAAATACTGCACCGGCAACGCTTTTACGATTATAGACAGCTGTGGAGAAAGCAAGACCCAATATTTCTGAAGGGGATGTTTAGTCCGTGCCGCTTCGTGCTGCTGCACTACGCCGGACAAAACTCTTCAGCAGCAACAAACAAATACGCGTTTTCCCATGCTCCATTAAATCTTCTCCTTTACTCTCCATGATGTATGACGTAAACTGAACGTTCCGTCACTGCTGAATTAACAAGCAGCCGACTGCTGTGTTTGCCACTAACTCTGCCGGCTGGCGCCGTGTGTGTATCCGTGCCCCACACTGGCTGCAAGGCCTAACCTCCTTATCTGACACGCTCGCCTGAGCCGTCTGATAGCGACGTTAGCTACAAAAGCGCCCAAGTCCCATCATTGGCGGGAAGCCTGGCTAAGCAGCAGCTTCTGAGACGACAAAACATGTAGTTCGGCAGTGGCAGCTTCTAGAAGGCGGCCATTTCCCTATGCCGGAAATGTAAAACGAACAACACATACAACAGAGTCTGTTTAGGTATTCTGTATGTAGATCTAGATTATTTCCATTTCCGCTATGTCCGCACAATATCGTCATGGCACGACGTTAACTGATTACCATTCCTGATAGACATTATATAGTTACCTACTGCCGTTGCATCCAAATTCAAGAACGATTATAGATAAACTTTTGTGGCAATTGCATATTGAGAGCACTACAACAAAATATAATGGCATGCTTCTTGTAGTTTTCTTTCGAATGGTGAAATAGTTTCAGTTAATAGAAACAAAACAAATTCATCGTCCGTATGTGTTGTATGAGTCGTTTCAATGACAGCAGACGGCTGACATTTCTTCTCATTGATTCAGTGCTGGTAACATATGGCCTGCAGCGCCTCTCCTGGGCTCGTGACCATATCGGTTGAGCCCTAGACAGAAAACCGTGGCCTGCTCAGATGGTTCCCGACCTTAGCTGGTAAGAGCTGATGGTAGGGTACGAGTGTGACACAGATCGCACGAAGCCATGGATCCAAGTTATCAACGAGGCATTGTGCAAGCTCTTTGTGGCTCCGTAACGGTGTGGGCTGTGTTTATGTGGAATGGACTGGGTTCTCTGGTCCAACTCAAAAATGGCTGAAATGGCTCTGAGCACTATGGGACTTAACATCTATGGTCATCAGTCCCCTACAATTAGAACTACTTAAACCTAACTAACCTAAGGACATCACACAACACCCAGTCATCACGAGGCAGAGAAAATCCCTGACCCCGCCGGGAATCGAACCCGGGAACCCGGGCGTGGTGGTCCAACTGAAAAGATCATTGACTGTAAATGGTTATGTTCGGCTACTTGGAGACCATTTGCAGCCATTCGTGAATTTCATGTTGCCAATCATGTCACCTGAACGCCGTTGTTCGCGATTGGTTCGACGAACATTCTGGACAATTCGAGCGAATGTTTTGCCCACGCAGATTGCCCGACATGAATACCATCAAACATTTACGAGACATAATTGAGAGATCAGTTCATCACAAAATCCCGCACCGGCAACACTTTTGCACTCATGAACGAATATAGAGGTAGCATGGGTCAATATTTCTGCAGTGGACTTCCAACGGCTTACTGACTCCATACCATGTCTAGTTGCTGTACTACGACGATATATATGTATGTTCCACATCTTCTCCTAAACCAATGGACCGATTTCAGCCATGTGGTAAGTGGTATGTTAACCGGGGACCTAGAAACGACGGAGAGGCTCCGTCCCCGCCGCAGCCGCAGTGGTCCACAACCCCACGACGACTACCGCAGTCCACTTCACCCCTCCACCGCCCCACACCGAACCCAGGGTTATTGTGTGGTTCAGTCCCCGGTGGACTCTCCCCCCCCCCCCCCCCGCCCCCCAGGGAACGTCTCACACCAGACGAGTGTAACCCCTATGTTTGCGTGGTAGAGTATTGGTGGTGTACGCATTCGTGGAGAACTTGTTTGCGCAGCAATCGCCGACATAGTGTAGCTGAGGCGGAATAAGGGGAACCAGCCCGCATTCGCCGAGGCAAACGGAAAACCGCCTAAAAACCATCCACAGACTGGCCGGCTCACGGGACCTCGACCCAAGTCCGCCGGGCGGATTCGTGCCGGGGACCAGGCGCTCCTTCCCACTCTGGAAAGCCATGCGTTAGACCGCTCGGCTAGCCAGGTGGGCGATTTCAAACATACTTGGCACACCTATCATTTACTGTCTGGAAAGATTCACTGTGGGGGTAAGAATATCCCACCTATCAAAGCGGTGGGAGTGAAAAAACAGTGTAGGAAGCGAAGCGAGAATACCCATACTTTAGTCACTCCGTATTTGAAAATGAGAGCTCTTAGCGACTTGTAAGAAACTTTACACGTCACTTCAAACCTTCACGACACTTTTTATCTCCGACGACCGCTGCAAAATAATGAAAGGAAAAAAAGTTTATCGGTTATTACAGTTTCGCTGTTCATGCAGTACAACTGTCATATGAAGGATGACGTTTTAATTTATTACTTCTTTACTACTGATTGTATTAGTGATACACTTTGCAGATAGTATGCACAATGCACCAAATGCATCAGAAAAATTAAATCATTGTACGGTACTTAGCTCAGGAGATATGACGTCGTAAACAGTGAGATGCATCATGCATGACTTTTTAATTTATTACTTCTTTACTGCAAATTCTATTCGCAACAAATTTCGCAGACGATACCCATATATGTCGCTGAATGTACTTAGAAAAAATACATTATTGTTCAGCACATAGTTCCGGAGATGCGACGTTATAATCATGAGCTGCGTGAAAATAAAACTGCAGGACGAAATTCAGTAGATCTACAGAAGAAATACATGTTCTAATACGAGTGAAATATGTGCGTATGCGAGCAAAGCCACGGGTAAAAAGCTCATCACAAGCCCGTTCAACGATTTCAATCAAATTTGATATCCATGTTGGTTACAATCTGGAAAGAAATACTGTAGGCGTGACAACCGTCAGACTCATACTGGGGTGAGTGCGATAACTTGGAGAGAGAAGGGAGTACGAGGAGATGCACAGGCAGAGAAGGGGAATAAGGAGATAGCCACTGATAGTGGGGGGAAGAGATGGACATACTCAGGTGTGGGGGAAGTGAACGGAGAGAGTGGGGATGTAGATGGTTAGAGAGAGGAGATGGACTAATAGAAGACTGGAATAAATGCATACCAGGGCAATTCCGGGTACCCAGCGGGTTAAACTACATAGAATCGTCTTCCCTTCCCTTCAGGAATGTGTGCAGGAGAAAATCTACGTGGTTTGGAGGAGTACAAGAGAGATACTGGCTAAATGGTCTTTTAGGTCGAACCAGGAGCTTCGAATGTTGCTAGTGAAAGGTAAAATTACAGGTTCCAATCCCAGTCCGGCAAACAGTTCTGACACGTCCAATTGTATCATCATACCTTGAACTTCTCTCCACAGTGACAGATTTATTTCAGAGTGGAGTGATTTGGCTCAAAAATGGTTCAAATGGCTCTGAGCACTATGGGACTTAACATCTGAGGTCATCAGTCCCCTAGAACTAAGCCTAACTCACCTAAGGACATCACACAAATCCATGCCCGAGGCACGATTCGAACCTGCGACCGTAGCGGTTCCAGATTAAAGGGCCTAGAACCGATCGGCCACCAGCGGCCGGCTGGAGTGATTTGATTCACCACTGTAGAATAATTTGCAGCGACAGAGATCCGCCGATCTTTGCTTAGGGGATACGGAGACTATGCAATGCACGTGAGCACAGTAAGCGAAAGGCACAGTAAGTCTCTTAACAGAGAGTGGAAACGACGGGTACTATTTGGCACTACCCGACCACCTACTTATCTTGCAGAACGACAGATTATGCATTTTTCAGAATATACATTTCTTGGCTACCTGTGTACGGACAATGATACATGCCTGTTGTAAGGACGTGGTAGGCCACAGTCGAAGCAGGGGTCTACGAAAGGAATGTACAGACTTCATGATAGACAGAAGTTCATAACGAATGGGGGAAACTACATGCCGCTGATGCTGCTGAGTAAGTTATCAAGGAAGCCAAATAGCTAACGTCGTTAGTGTCCTGTTCACCCCCTCTCCCTATCAGGACAGAAGCAGTGTACGTCATCTGTCTGCTGATAGAGCGTACGCGTGAGAAAGTATTGTAAATGTTTGCGCAGCGCGTATCTGAGGCGGAACCCCTGAGGGGTGAAATGAAATTTTCTGAGAGGTAAAAATTAAATAATTTAACCTGTTTCACTCAGTAAACTAAATTATTTTCAAAATATCATTAGTATTATCACAATTTTGTAGGACTCTAATATTGATTATGTAAGTTATCAATAATTTCTTTTTGTCAATTAATTTCATTAAGGCGGCGGAGATTACAGGTTTTTCACTTAGTCTACCCACTACACACGTATGTTGTGCTTTGTCCTGTACATCGCAGATGATAAAAGTGAGAAATATACGTAAGAAATGCCGGATATCTCAAGAAAACGTCTCCTCCAAGTTGTAGATAGTACCTGCAGTAGTCCAGAGATTCCTTCGTTACTCGCTCCGAAACAGATAAATGAATTAACTAACATCACGACACAACAGTAACTACAAAAGAGCGACTATAGTATTGTACACTGTATTATTATTATTATTACTATTAGTGGCTGTGGTCAGACACAAAGCGTTAACAGCCTCATGTCATGTTAACAGCCTCATGCCAGTTCAAAAGTAAGGAGTGCAACAGTCAAGTGATTTACGAACATTGCACACATTTTGCCGGCCGCGGTGGCCATGCGGTTCTAGGCGCTGTAGTTCGGAACCGCGCGACTGCTACGGTCGCAGGTTCGAATCCTGCCTCGGGCATGGATTTGTGTGATGTCCTTAGGTTAGTTAGGTTTAAGTAGTTCTAAGTTCTAGGGGACTGATGACCTCAGATGTTAAGTCCCATAGTGCTCAGAGCCATTTGAACCATTTTGCACACATTTTAACTGTGTTGATTTTAAATGAGGCCGCAGTGTGCACGTCAAGCAAGTGCCGCAATGGAGACGAGTAATGCAGGGGAAGTACGTTTTGTAACAAGTGTACACCTCACTTTCGACAGTTAGCTTTCTATCTGGGAAGGAGCTGTGCGTAGCATTTGCGATGCAGCACGAATTCCTTCGTCTTTCATTCTCACACACACACACACACGCACACACACACACACACACACACACATACACATACACACACACACCTACCCACCCACCCACACAAACTAAATGTCATTCAATTTCATCATTTTAAAAATAAAAATATTCCAAGAAAAGTCTTGCATTCTACAGTTTAGTTAGGTGCTAAAGTTGGTGATATGTGGGTAAGCGAAAGGCAACAGAAGGCAGGGGGGGGGGGGGGGGTTAGGGGATACTAGCTAACATGTAACTGCACTTAGGGGTAAGGGCTAAGATCTAAGAAAAGTTGTGAACCACTGACCTAGTGCGATGTGGGAAATCGCTCCGAAACCACACGCAAGCTGGCCGGCATACCGACCAATCGTCGCTAATCGATCGGGCGGATTCGATCCGATCCCCGAAGCGGTCGCGTTAACATGTGCTACTTCCTGGGCGCGTGCAAAGTACAAATGGTTCGAATGGCTCTGAGCACTATGGGACTTAACATCTAAGGTCATCAATCCCCTAGACTTAGACCTACTTAAACCTAACTAACCTAAGGGCAGCACACACATCCATGCCCGAGGCAGGATTCGAACCTGCGACCGTAGCAGCAGCGCGGTTCCGGACTGAAGCGCCTAGAACCGCTCTGCCACAACGGCCGGCGTGTAAAGTACATGGAAAAACGCCCAATAGCTAATAACATACGTTATTTACTTATGTCATTAATTGTTGTGTATATTAGTTTTCAGTAAAGAAAAGAAAGTCGTCGTGAAAGAGTTAAGAAATAAATTAGAGATGTGTCACTGTTTGGGGTCCACGTATAACGGATTTTCGTTCAGATATGCACATGTAAATACTTCCCTCAGTTCCACTGCTTGTGTGCCACAGCTCGTAAGGCCCAGAAATAGCTATCATGTACTTTAGTCCGTGAAAAGATTTCATTAATAATAGCCCTAACAGAATGTCTGTGAAGCAACTGTTCGAGTTGCTCAATTCAAGAGGCTGCAGGTTAAAGAAAAAGGCAAATTCCGATTAGCTTCGCAAACAAAGAAATTTTATTCACATACACCTACAACTAGTCATAGCAGAATAATTGGAACGACCTGGAAGATGTGTTCTGTTTGGTTTCAAAATGGTTCACATAGCTCTAGGCACTTAATTTCTGAGATCATCAGTCCCCTAGACTTATAACTACCTAAACCTAACTAACCTAAGGACACCGCACACATCCATGCTCGAGGCAGGATTCGAACCTGCGACCGTAGCAGCAGCGCGGTTCCGGACTGAACCGCTTAGAAGCGCTAGGCCACGGCGGCTGGCTCTGTTTGGAACTGCTCAGTTTCAGTATCAGAGGTTTTACTGACCAGCACTGCAAGAAGAGGTTTTGCCTATACAATTAACCCCTGCAGGATCCAAACCGCATCTCTTCCTTTTTTTCTGAACTGAATTGTTGGACCTAATATCAATTCAAAGCATCTTCTGCAACAAGCACAATTCAACCGAACTAATATGTTCTTAAATGAGGGAAGGTCAAGTCTCGTAATTAGGTGCTATAGTACAACTGTGTTTAAGAGCACTAAAATTTGATGTGCGAACGGAAAACAGTCCAATTGAACATGTAAACACATTTTTAATGGCATAAACTAACTGCATAACACAGCAATTTGTAGTCCGTGTAAGTGAATCAAACACATATTGCCTTATAAGGACAGTTTTCAAGTACCTTAAAAGATCTCGCATGAATCTGCAGTGGAGAGTACGTTGTAATGACAGAGCTGCACATGATAAATCGCACCGGGGGTCGAAGCTATACCCTTACATTTATTTCTCTATTCAAATGAGCTATCCCAGAAGGGTTCGCGACTAGACTCGATACGGCGAGAGGAAATGTCTACACCTATACTCCGCAAGCCACCGTATGGTGCATGGCAGAGAGTACCATGTAAAACTGCTAGCCAATTTCTTCTTGTTCCACTCGCAAATAGAATGAACGAGGAAAGACTGCCTATACGCCTTAATTTCTCTTCTCTTGTCTTCATAGTCCTTACGCGAAATATATGTTTCCAGCAGTAGAATCGTTCTGTTGCCAGGTTCTTTAAATTTTCTCAATGGTGTTTCAAAAAAAAATCGTCTTCCCTTCAGTGATTAGACTCGCGTGTTTATCGAACCTACTAGTAACAAATCTAGCTAACACTACCGATAATGTACTGCAATGTGACTGATTGTTTCGTGATGTTTCGGATGTACTTTAGGTGCTTCTTTCACCCATATGTCAGAGTCCGTTGTTATATTACCCTGATTTTCTAGATGCATTTAGAAAGAAAGCAATCATTCTTGAGATCTGCTCGAGTGATTGGGTAAAAAGTAACAACTGGTTAGGAGACATCATGGGAAACTAAGCGCACTCGGGATGATTTGGTAAATAATACCACGCAAATGCAGTTTTAAGATTACCACTACTTACGAACACGTCACCGCATTGCTTCGATGTCTTCCTTTAGTCCGAGTTGTCCGCCTCCGTAGCTGAGTTCGACGGCACGATAGTACAGCGTGTGGGATCAGAAGACTTGCTGCCGTACGTAGTTCAAATGGCTCTGAGCACTATGGGACTCAACTGCTGAGGTCATTAGTCCCCTAGAACTTAGAACTAGTTAAACCTAACTAACCTAAGGACATCACAAACATCCATGCCCGAGGCAGGATTCGAACCTGCGACCGTAGCGGCCTTGCGGTTCCAGACTGCAGCGCCTTTAACCGCACGGCCACTTCGGCCGGCGCCGTACGTAGTAATAATAATAATAATAATAATCTGAGTGAAGTATTCAACTTTGAGATGTGTCACGTGACATCCGCCCAGACCAAATGACGAGAACAATGACAAAGAAAATGAAAAAAAAAAATAAATAAAAAATAGCTGAGTGGGCAGTCACTCCCATGCAGGGCGCCAGGTTTATTCCCGGCCGGGTTGGATATTTTATCCGTTCGGGGACTGAGTGTTATGCTGTCCTCATCATTGTTTCATCATCGACTTGCACTGGGCGGCCGAACAATTCTAGATGTTGTATCCCAGCCAACAAGGCCGTACGATTATTTCCTTTCATCTTAATCCAATCTGGTGGGAACCGAAAACATTCGAATAGTTCTCGAAAATGGGTCCGTGTAACGTTTTATACGTGGCCTCCTTTGTAAATGACCTACACTTTTCTAAAATTCTCCCAGTAAACCGAAATCAGCAATTCGCCTTCTCTACCACACTCCTTATCTGCTACTTCCATTTCTTATCGCTTTGCAACGCTACACTTAGATATTCAATCGACGTAACTGTGTCAGGCAGCACACTATTAATGCTGTACTCGAACATTACGGGATTCGTTTGGCTACTCATCTGTACTTACTTACCTTTTTCTACATTTAGAACAAGTTGCCATTCACCACGCCAAATATAAATTCTAAGTCATTCTGTATCCTCTTAAAGTCACTCGACGACGACACTTTCCCGAAAACTACAGCGTCATCAGAAAACAGTCATCTTGTCCGTCAGGTCATTTATGTATCTAGAAACTAAGAGCGATCCTAGCACAGCTCCCTGGGACACTCTTGACGATATCCTTGTCTCTGATGAACACTCGCCATCGAGTACAACGTACTGGGTTCTGTTGCTTAAGAAGTCTTCGAGCGACTCACATACCTGCGAACCTAATGCATGTGCTCGGACCTTCGTTAACAGTCTGAAGTAGGGCATCCTGACAAAGGCTTTCCGGATTTTCCTGTTTCGAGCCAGAGCACAGCAAGCGAGTGTACGTTGCGCGAACGTAGCCATCTGCCGCCGTTGTCATCTTCAGGCTGTTGTAAACAAATCACTGTGATGATCACTTACAACAGTGACAGAAACGTAGGTTTTATAAACAACGTGGCGATGCAGTAACACACGTGGAAACGTTTTCCTGAAGGCGATTACGGATATGCCGGGTGATCAAAAAGTCAGTATAAATTTGAAAACGTAATAAACCACGGAATAATGTAAATAGAGAGGTAAAATTGATACACATGCTTTGAATGACATGAGGTTTTATTAGAACCACCCATATTGCTAGAAGCGTGAAAGATCTCTTCCGTCGTTTGGTGATGATCGTGTGCTCAGCCGCCACTTTCGTCATGCTTGGCTTCCCAGGTCCCCAGACCTCAGTCTGTGCGATTATTGGCTTTGGGGTTACCTGAAGTCGCAAGTGTATCATGATCGACCGACATCTCCAGGGATGCTGAAAGACAACATCCGACGCCAATGCCTCACCATAACTCCGGACATGCTTTACAGAGCTGTTCACAACATTATTCCTCGACTACAGCTATTGTTGACGAAAGATGATGGACATATTGAGAATTTCCTGTAAAGAACATCATCTTTGCTTTGTCTTACTTTGTTATGCTAATTATTGCTATTCTGATAACATGAAGCGCTATCTGTCGGACATTTGTGAACTTTTGTATTTGTTTTGGTTCTAATAAAACCCCATATCATTCCAAGCATGTGTGTCAATTTGTACCTCTCTATCTACATTATTCCGTGATTTATTCAGTTTTAAAATTTATACTGACTTTTTGATCACCCGATACATTGCGCAGCACAATTAAAGGATCACTTTTTCGAAACCCTGCAACTATCTCCCACTGCAAAGCGGAAGTTTGAAATTTGGCTGAAAGATGCCCACAACCTTTCTCTGTAGCAGTGACAAAACGTGGCGCCCTGCAACGTCACCCTCGGAACCGACTGCGCTTCAAACGTCAGGATATTGACACAAGCGAGAAAAGGCCAGAGCTCAGAAGTTCATGGGATGTGTAAGGCGGGTTAATGATGTCACTCTGACTCCAAATTTGACCACATTTCTGCCCAACGTCACCGTGTAAGTGTCACTCGATCGCAAGGTCGTCACATCCCGTCTTGTCCACATGTCACTCCTACTTTTGACGCCTATGCGGTGGCCGAGCGGTTCTAGGCGCTTCGGTCTGGAACAGCGCGACCGCTGCGGTCGCAGGTTCGAATCCTGCCTCGGGCATGGATGTGTGTGATGCCCTTAGTTTAGTTCGGTTTAAGTAGTTCTAAGTTCTAGGGGACTGATGACCTTAGATGTTAAGTCCCATAGTGCTCAGAGCCAATTGAAGCATTCGAACGCCTCTGCGACGGAGATCAAAACAGAGACGTTTAGCGTTGAAATGACGCGTTTTTCTTATGGATGGCGATGGAAGGTTGAAACGTCCGGGACCGGGGCGGGTGTCGGTAGAGTCAAAGGTTGTGAGGAACGTCGTTTTCGACCTCGAAATGTGTCTAAATTAACGCCCTAAGGAAACGGATGGTTTCGTTGACGCCTTTTGTACCATCTCCTGAGGCCTTTTCTTGTCAATTCTCAACATCATTGTGCCTGACATGTTTTCCTCGGTCACTCATACGGGAATCACGTGATTTCAACGCCGGACGTCGCGATTGTGACCTCTATCGCAGAGGCATTAAAAGAAGGCGTGACATGTGGATATGAGGGGGTGTGATGACCTTGCCATCGTGTGACACGTACGTGGCGGCGTTGGGCAGAAATGTGGCGAAATTTGGTGCCAATGAGACATCGTTAACCCACCCTACACGTCGCATGAACTTCTGAGCTCTGACATTTCTTCTCTTGTGTCGACATCTCGCTGTCTCGAGCATCGTCAGTCCGAGGGTGACGTCGCAGGGCGCCACAATTTTTTGCTATTACAGACGAAGGTTGTAGGAATCTTTGAGCCAAATTTCAAACTTCTGCGTTGCAAAGCGAGAAAGTCACGGTGTTTCGAAAAAAATATTCCTTTAATTGTGTTTTGAAATGCTTGACCATACTCCGAAGTCACCGTAGTACGGCGTATGTCGGAACGCACTTCTGATACCATAGTCATTTCCTACCTCTCTACTCCTTTCGTGAATGGCGCTTGGTCAGGAAGACCGTCGCTAAACCTCCGTATATGCTCTGATTTTCTCGTCGGAGGAATTTCGTGAGGTCTATTGAGAGGAAATACTATATTGCATGACTCATCTCGGAACGTAAGCCTCTTGGAATGGAAACCCCTACCGTGATGCTCGACGCCTGCCTTGTAGCATTGACCACTGGAGTTCGTTAGGCATCTCCGTAATATTCTCGCGCCTACAGGTCCCGTTTGAACTACTCTGTTTTTTCTATCAATGCAACCTGTTAAGGACCACATAGTAATGGTCAATATTCAAGACTCGGCCCTAGAAGACTTTTGTAAGCCACTTCTATCGCGAATTGCCTTACATTTCCGACAGACATTTACAATGAATCTAAACCTGACACGGTAGCGTTCTCGCTTCCCACGCCCGGGTTCCCGGGTTCGATCCCCGGCGGGGTCAGGGATTTTCTCTGCCTCGTGATGGCTGGGTGTTGTGTGATGTCCTTAGGTTAGTTAGGTTTAAGTAGTTCTAAGTTCTAGGGGACTGATAACCATAGCTGTTAAGTCCCATAGTGCTCAGAGCCATTTGAACCATTTTTTAAACCTGACATTTGCTCTTCCTACTGTTAGTTTTTGTGGTTATTCTACTTTATTCTACTTTATATCATTCATAGGTATTTTATGGTCGTTACTGTTTCGACTACTTGTTCGGAAATAACGTAATTGAACAATAGCGGACCTCTTCGCCTAATCGTGCGCAGTACGTTACTTGATCTATGTTTAGCGTCAACTGCCAATCCATATGAAACAAGAAGAATTATGTATGGCCTTTTTAGGGACATTTTAATTCTTCTTGAGTATTGCTCAAGTGTTTGAGATTCATATCAGGTCGGACTGAAAGAAGTCATCGAAACAATTCAGAGGTGGGCTGTTAGATTTGTTACTGGCACGTTCGAACAACACGTAAGTATTACAGAGATGCTTCGTAAACTCAAATCGGAGTCCTGGAGGGAAGTTGATGTTCTTTTCGGGGAACACTAGTGAGAAAATTTAGAGAATTCATTTAAAGACTGTGAACGTAAGAGAAATTAGGGCTCGTATGGAAGCACATACACAGTTGTTTCCCCTCGCGAGTGGACCAGCAAAGCAAATGACTGGTAATGGTACAAGGTGCCCTCCACCACACACCCTACGGTGGGTTGCGGAGTATATGTGGATGTAGATGTAGATACAGATTTTTTCACGAGAAGGAACAAATGCTAGACATGATGCACCTGAGAAAAATCTTAATCGATAATACATTTAATATTATATCGTCAAACAGAACGTAGAGTTCCTTCAGCTTTTTAGATACTTGTTCCCTTTTTATTTCTTGACTTTTTTCTCCCACAGTCTCTGTTTTAACAAATAATATGGGGGCTATGTAGTCTTTTATGACTGTGTAAAGTGTTATTTATGCCAAATACATGACAGTTTATTTAAACGCGTTGTCAGGGGTCACTATAATAATTGTGGTTTCACTTCTGCACATCTAGATTTACCACAGCAGTGCTAAGTGAAACCCATCGCGAGGAAATAAAAAATAGGGTGGAAAGATCAAAATTTTTAGGTGTCCATATTGATGATAATTTAAACTGGTAAAAATACCTCTTCGAATTCTTAAAACAATTTAGTTCAGCCACATTTCCACTTAAAATCAGTCAAAATCTTGGGAACTAATATATTTTGCTTATCTTCATTCAGTAATGTGAAATGGAATAATGTTCTATGGAAACTCATCTTTAGGAAAGAAAACATTCAGTGCTCAAAAATGTGCTGTAAGAATAATATATGGTCCTCACCCACGCTCATCTTGTAGATGTTTCTTTAAGAATTTGGGCATTCTGACTACTGCTTCAGAGTATGTTTATTCCGATGTGATGTTGTTGTAAATAATCCACTGCAGTTCAAAAGCAACAATATTGTACCTAATCACAATACCAGAAGTAAAAAAGGTATTAATTACTCCACACTATGGTTGTCTTTATCACAAATAAGGGTATTCCACAGAATAATTTCTAATTTTGTAATGTGTAAAAGGTGATGGCTACGAATTATTAATTCACAACAAATGACTCGTTTCATATTACAATCAACTGTACAAATGAGCCACATAACGTGAAGCTAGCTAATTAACGAACTATGAAAGGTATTTATATCTGTCCGTGCAATTAAGATCAAATGTTACTATACCTGTCTCGTTTTTTTAATATAAAACATCGGCAGTGGCTTGCAATGTGAACATGCTTAAATTTTGATTTGTTTTCTACATCTAAAATCTGTTCGTTACAAAACATACCAAGGTCTAATTTTTACTTACGGTATTTTATGTCCAATTATCTCTTGCATGAGAAAGTGTCGTTTTCTGGCACATTTTTGAGATATTCCTTCGTTTGGTTGTAATGTTTCTTGCCAAGTTTCATTTTGGTTTGCAGCACTAGACATTTTCTGACGTGAGATATGACACAATATAATACCACAAGGGTTTGTTATCATACTCCTTGCTCCGCATGTCGCGTGTTATTTATGTGTTTGTAGAATTGCGAACTTAACCGCTAGTTTTGGGTTTCACTTTATCTAAAAATGTTCTCTTGTCTATTGTTTGCCATATGTCCATTATGGCGCTTTGATTATATTAATGCGTAATTGTTTCATATCTAAATGGAATGAAGGAATGTGGGAGTTCAAGATCTAGTGAATAGGTGAGTGTAAGGGGGAGGAGGGACGAGGGAAGGCCAAAAAGAAAAATGAGTAAAGGAAGTGAACAGCAGATGCAAATTCTGTGAAGGTGGATTGAAATGGTAATGAGAGGAATAAAGAAGGGAGGAGGTAGAGGTGAAATGAAGGCAGGATGTGAAAGAGATAAAAACATAGATGAAGGTATTTTTCTAATTTTTAATGTTATGTGCTCTTTGATTTTGTATAGTGCCTGGTTTCTAATATTTATCTGATCATTACGTACATATTTATTGCGTGTTTGTGTGTTCTGTATGTCGAAGCTGTCTTCAAAAGCGAAGCCTGTTTTTACTGATTTTTATGATGCTCATATCTTTTTATAATACAAGTTGGGGCAGAATGGACTCCCTGATTTGATGAGTGAATTGTAAAGAAAAGTAACTCAAAAAGGTTTTTATTTCTGAATACTACATTCTATGCCATTTTATTTTCATTGCGTTTTGAAAATTATATCATCCAGGTGACGATCTTCAAAAACTCTTCTCAACATATCTTGCGTTATTGTAGCCCTCTTAAAAGCTTCCAAGGTCCTTGCTCAAACTTTGTAAACCTCTGCTTTGACATATCCCCAGAGAAAAAAAATCACGAGGTCTCAAATTTGGAGAGTGAAGGGGCCATGGAATGTCCCCTTATAATGAGATCAGGCGGCTGGAAAATTGTTCTTGCAGAATTTGGCGTGAATGACAGGCAGTATGAGCTGTGACACCATCGTGTTGCAACCAAGTCATATTCCTCACCATACTCTTCCATTTTGGGGAGTGAAAGTATCTCCAGTAGCTCACAATAGCGCACAGACTTCACCTCGAGATTCAAAAAAGCGGGGACCAGTAATGCCTATGGAGGACACAGCACACCAAACTGTGACTTTGGGGCTGTGCAAAGGTCTTTGATGAAGTTCAGGAGGGTTTTCAGTCACCCAGTAACGGAAATTTTGCTTATTTATTGAGCTGGATAGGTGAAAACGCGCTTCATTGGTAGATCGCAGAATACTGTCGGGTGCACAGAGGCTAAGGTTGCACTGTAAGAATCTGTACGTTTTACCTAGTCTTCTGGACTAGGTTCTTGAGCAACTGTCAACTTGTGGGGGTGTAAGTGAAGATCAGAGTGTTAAATTCGCCTTACCATTCTGAACGATATTCCAAGAGCAGGAGTATGTTTCCACATAGAGCGCGATGGAGACTGCTCAATGGACACTGTCACTGCCACGATGCTTTCAGGTGTCCTCACACTTTTAGGTCCCCCAGCTGGTTTTCTAGGAAGTGCTTATGCTGTCACCATAAGACTAATAATCCATTTTCTAATGGTTTTAGCATCAGGAACCCTGACATGACGATTCAAATCAAACCGCCTACGAAAAGTCCCCTGCATCGCCACCACACTATCATTGTTTTTAAAGAATTTTTCTACGGCAAAGCCTCCATGCTCAGCAGACCACGGCGTGGTGACTAATGAAAATGACGTCGTTTCCTCCACCTAACGCCACTACTCCCACTCCGATACTGCACCTGCGCGATCTTCAGTGTTTTTTTGAAACTAGGGAGTCTGTTCTGCCCCACCTTGTACCTGTAAGTGAATGTTCTGACTGACCAACTCATCATCGCACAGCCCAACCGCTAAGGATAGAAACTTGATACTTGGGGAAAGTGTGTATTTTATAGTGTAGCATCGTTTAAGAAGGGATTTCTCGAAATTCCGGCCCTACGGTGTTGAAATAGGGGATGAGTCTTTCTATGATAATATTTTATTATAGAAGTATTTTTAAAGCTAAATCTATGAAAACTTAAATTTTGGTTCTCATTTAGAAATTAAAAATAAGTGTTTCACTGTTTTTGGAAATTCAGCCTGTAAGGAGATGAAATAGGGTCAGAATGACTTATTGACTCATCTTCGCACAGCCCAGTCCGCTAAAGATAGGAACTTGAAGTTTCGAGAGGATGTGGATCTTATACTGTAGGCATCGTTTAAGAAGGAATTGTCCAAAATTCCTCTCCTAAGGCGGTGAAATAGAGGATGAAATGTTGTTTGAAAGTATGTTGCTATAAGGGAATTTTGAAGCTAGGACTACGAAAACTGGTATTTGGTGTCTCAGAAAATAAAAAATACGTGTTTCAGCATTTTTTAAAATTCTTCCAGTAAGGAGATAAAATAGTGGTTGAAAGTTTTTCTGAAAATATATAATTTCTAAAGAACTACTAAGGGATTTTTAAGGCAGCATCTATGATAGTTGTTATTTGACTTCTTGGTTAGAAATAAAAACATATGTGTTTCAGTGTTTCTGGAACTTCAGCTCCAAAGGGAGTGCAATAGGGGATGAAATTTTGTAAGAAAATATTTTCATTACATTAAAAATATTTTATATCTAAATTTGTAAAAATTGGTCTTCACTTCCGGTTAGATATAAAGAAATATTTGTAAGGGAATGAAAGTTGCTACGGAAATATCTCCACAAGAACGGGAAAGACATGACTAACAAAAACTTTGGACTCTAGCTACCAGAATCGCTTCTTGGTCAAAAGTACATTCGGAAAAGACCATGCTTATAAGGCCGTAATTAGCGTGAAAATCATAAAAGGTGTTGCAATTTGTGAACGACATAAAAATTTTCTTTTTAAGGTGGTCTGCAAATGTTGTATGCTTTGTACTGTATTTCTATATCCAGATATATCTTGTGTGAAATGTCCTGTCTGTCATCCTGATCTAGATTTTGTCATAGTCACTGTAGCTGAACTAGTAGATACCAGACTGTTGGTATCTGCCCGGTTTTAGTTTTGTGATATATTGCTATAGGCACAGAGTTATTTGTTTTGCAGGCATTGGTTGTACTGTTTTTTAATGTAAGATACGTGTACCAACTAAGACCCACCTAAGAATTTTGTATTCAGTATGTGTAAGTGGTAAGATTCCGAGGTCGTACGTGCAACATCCTACAACTATATACAGCTCAAAAATAAATGAACATTGAAAGTTTATTTAATTAATATCGCCACCTTAAAGAAAATGTTTAACTCTTGTAAGTGGACCTTGTTAGGAGACCTCGTTCCTAATATGGCCCATAGCCACATCTTGTTCGTCTTAACATTCTGGGGCAAGTAAACGGCAGGAAAATTGTTTAAATACACTGCAAGAGTTGTAATGTAATTTTATTTTAGAAATAAGTGGAATGAGATGGTACATAGACTTTTATAATTACCTGTTTTTACAAACACTTCATACACAACTGTTGGTACTTACTGCTTATTAACTCTTCATATTATTAAATTTAATCAGCAATCAAAACTGTTCTGACCCCAGTAAGTTTCCTTATCGTAATAGGAACAATAATTTTAATCTTTACATTTTCAATGAACACATAAATAATGATTCGTGAAACTGGTTTGGCACGTTTAAATCATTTTTTACAGGTGGGGCACAGGGAATTTCGCACTTTGTCTTTGGGCGTCAACCCTACAAAATCTTCATGCACATATTTCATACACTTTTTGCAAAGTCTCATGTCGGATAGCCTCCCTTCACAGCACACGTAGTAAAACTAGCCAACCTCTTGAAACACTTGCTCTTTGCTTCAGCGGAGTGTTTATTTTTGCATTTTTTTCTTCTGAATATTCTTTACTGAGAGTGAAATTTTTTTGCGACGTGTATCTTCCTTAGACCCAGTGCTTTCGTTGGTACCATTTTTCTTTTGATTCTGCATGAACAGTGCCTTACATACGACTTGGGCCTTGTAATTTAATGCCTTCTTCTGTGGGTCTTTTTTTGCTTCAGTTTTGGGGTTTGCAAAATTTCCTTGAAAGAACAATCGAGATCTTCAGCTGCGTCACTATCTTCAAGACTGAAGTCACTTGAACTATCCTTTACTGAATATGCCTCGCTTTCTGATGAACTGGAATCAATGGACTGGCGTCTCCTTTTTCGGGAAGCCTTTGGGACTGATTGAGTCTCTGGCAGTTTCCCTGTTTCAGGGACAATTGTCATGTCCTCTTCTGGATCAGGACGATCTGATTGACGAGAGGGAGCAAATGCAGTGTCTGGAATAGCTTCTGGGTCAAAAGGATAAATCCCTGTTGCATGGAACCCAGACATTACATTTACTGGGGCTGCTGCTTTTGGCCACACCTTACTGAAGATTTTTCCAAACATACATCCCTTTCATGTGTAGACCAGTACAGCTGAACTTCGTCATCCCAGTAAGGCTCAAACGGCTTGAATACTGATTTATCCATGGGTTGCAGCTCATGTGTTGTGTTTCTGGGCAAGCAGTAAAGTCTCTTCAGCAACGTCGCAAATTTCAGAGTCCAAATGTGACGATGCTCCATCAAATGTCTAAACAACATCTTTTGCAGGCCTGTATTTAGCAAAATGATGTATCTATTTGATGAATGTCGCAGTATTCATTGGCCCCTATCTGTCATTTCTACTGCTGTCGCAGGTGGCAAATAGTCTTCTCATTCTGGCTTGCGTCGCTTTCCTTTGAAAAGTATCATAGGAGGAATTACCTGTCCAATTACATTCTTACACGAGACAATGGTAACATTTTCCCCATGTTTTGGGGCAACAAAGTGCAAGAGTCTCTCCTCTTTCTTCGCTAAAACTTCAGGAGACTTGTGGAGTGAGAGGCGACATCCCTTTTCGCCCATTTGTAGATAAGTTGGGGTTTTTCAAATAGCTCCAATTCGGACAAGACCGTTTTCAGTTTCTGAAAATGATTATTTACAATAATCTTGTTTAGCTTTGCAGCTCTTCCTTCTTGCAGTGTCTGGGTGTCTTTGTAGGAAGAGCTTCAGACACTTGCGTCTAGCCAATCTCTTCGTCTCGTTAAAAGAATTCTGCACACTATTCTTATCACAATATGTACACATATAAATTTTCTGAGAAATTTTGCTCTAATTGGATACCCAACTTCAGCGAGTCGAAAAATTCTTTGGCAAAATTCTCTTTCCTGAGCTTCGCCCAAAAAAGTTTTTTGTCGCAAACTTCTGGTTGTTAGCCCAGAACTTACGTGGTTGCGTAACGTACGGCGAGGAATCCCGTATGTTTTCGAAGCGGCTCTGACAGGCATCCCTTCAGCGACAGCTTCCATAGCTCGTTTTAAATTATCTGCATCCCATGTTGCTCTTTTTTTCTATGGCTCCATCTAAAAACAAACATTTCCAGTCAGCCTGACGTTCCTGAATTAGGGCTATAAAACTGTGATTATATATTTTTTTAAGTACCGTACTTCAGTTGTAGCTACTAAAAATTATTGATCTAAATGCAGAACGCTCTGTCACAAAGATTACCAAGAAGGAATTTAAAATGTTTTCTTTTGATATTTCTTACAACGACCAACTGCTAGCTCAGTAAAAATGTATAAAATAAATTAGATTTAATTTAGAGATAGTGAATAAGTGTTACAAGACGTTTCCCAGGATACGCTAAAATTAAATATGCATTGTCGTTATGCACAGCTCTATACAACAGGATGCCTACTAAGACCCGTCCGGGCCTTGTTTGGAGCGTCACGATGGACCTTATCGGGAACGACCCGTTTAAAACGTTTGCGTTTATTGTTTAAAAAGAAACTTATTATAAGGAATGCCACTATCTTAATACAGCACAATTTTCTGTTCATAAATACATATTTACTAGTAAAAATGCTTCATAACCGAAACGGTTGCATTAGATGAAACGTACCGTGAAAATAAGAAGCATCCTCCTTCGTTGAACGCCGTAGCACACTTGAAAGTAAAATGGCCGCACGAGAGCGGATGCGGAAATAGTTGTTGCCGTCGTCACTAGATGTCACAAGCTATCATTTCCGATGACATTTGGCACTGTTTTCAAACTTTCTATGCTAGAAAATGAGAGTGGGTCTTATTAGGAACCGGGCCTTATTTGGTATATGAGTTTATTGTGGTAGGTCACTGTATGCCATTTTCTTGCTATTGTACTGCTTCTATTACTGTATAACAACAAACGAAACATATAAATACGCTCAGATTGCAGACCACTAACAATGGTTTATATCAATAAAACAGAACACGTATGGTGACATAAACATATATTTTCTAACAGTTGCATGGACAAATTTAAATATCTTTGTTGACTGTAAAGCAACTGTGGACACTGTTCCTCCACAAATGGAGAGTTATGTTTTGTTGACATGTCACTTTAACGATATAACAAACAGTTTTCATGTTTCAAATTATGTTTCATTACGCACTTTTTTTGGCTGATTACATTATTCCCATGTGTTATCATATACACAGTGGTCCCACACAGGTAAAAAACACCTACACACATTTATGTACCCATATACACAGAAGTAGTCGGATACTAAGTATCCGTTGAATAACAGACACAAGGCATGCTACCACAGCCACAAAAAAGAAAAGAAATAAAAAAAGGCGTTCGCATTTCGCACAATCGAACAAAAACAAAGTATACGTAACCACGATGCGAATGAGGGTATGCTGGGTGTTCAGAAAGAATCTGAAAAGCGAAGGCGGAAAAGATGGACTTCAATGTGGTGGAGTTTGCAGAAGTCGTTGCCTTTAAAAGAGAAACTTAAGTCCAGAAAGGCGGCCAATTCGAGACAAGAACACCCCTACTGAAAATCGCCTGGTCCTCCAGGTTTGTGGTTTAGGCGATGTGTTTGTAGGCCATCACTCACAAAGCAACCACAAAACACAAAATTTATCAGCAAAGCGTCGGGAAAGGACTGTCAAGAAGATTAATGAAAGTTGACAAGATAACGGTCTGCATGCATTTAAACCGAAGTAAACTGAAAGAATCTGAAAGAGACAGGTATTTCAAGTCGGTTTATCTGGCAATACCAATGGTTTTGCTGCAGTGGTACCACCGGTTCCTGTCATATCGCCGAAGTTAAGCGCTGTCGGGCACGACTAGCTCTTGGGTGTGTGACCGTTATGATTGCCGAGCGCTGTTGGCAAGTGGGCTGCACTCATCCCTTGAGGCCAACTGAGGAGCTACTTGACTGAGAAGTAGCGGCTCCGGTCACGAAATCTGAAAACCGCCAGGAGAGCGGTACGCTGACCACACGCTCCTCCGTTTAAACATCCAGTGATTCTTATCGGCTGAGGATGAGACGGCGGTCGGTCGGTACCGTTGGGCCTAGATGGGACTGAGTTACCTGGAAATACCTTTTCACTTACAGTAGTAAACAAGTAATTCAACTTCGCCGTACTGTGGAAAAAAAAGTTCAAGCACAAAACAATGTCTGTTGTAGTCCGTACTGGCTTCTATCCAAGCCAGTGACCTTCAGTTCGCTAGCTATGGTACATTCTTCACTTTGCTCTTCGTGCATATATTATCTCAACTGGCACTAACAAACAACCCAACTTGTTTCAGTTCTCTGCTGAGATGTCGGTCCGAGACGAAGTAGCATCTGTGATACCTAGTACCTTCGCGGGAACTGCATCATACTGACGCACATGTTTTCCGTGAGAAATTCCCCATACATATATAGTTATGGAATGGAATGGAATGTAGTCAAATTAAGTCGGGTGATGCTGAGGGAATTAGATTAGGAAATGAGATACTTAGAGTAGTAAAGGAGTTTTGCTATTTAGGGAGTAAAATAACCGATGATGGTCGAAGTAGAGAGGACATAAAATGTAGGCTGGCAATGGCAAGGAAAGCGTTTCTGAAGAAGAGAAATTTGTTAACATCGAGTATAGATTTAGGTGTCAGGAAGTCGTTTCTGAAAGTATTTGTATGGAGTGTAGCCATGTATGGAAGTGAGACATGGACGATAACTAGTTTGGACAAGAAGAGAATAGAAGCTTTCGAAATGTGGTGCTACAGAAGAATGCTGAAGATAAGGTGGGTAGATCACGTAACTAATGAGGAGGTATTGAATAGGATTGGGGAGAAGAGAAGTTTGTGGCACAACTTGACTAGAAGAAGGGATCGGTTGGTAGGACATGTTTTGAGGCATCAAGGGATCACAAATTTAGCATTGGAGGGCAGCGTGGAGGGTAAAAATCGTAGAGGGAGACCAAGAGATCAATACACTAAGCAGATTCAGAAGGATGTAGGTTGCAGTAGGTACTGGGAGATGAAGAAGCTTGCACAGGATAGAGTAGCATGGAGAGCTGCATCAAACCAGTCTCAGGACTGAAGACCACAACAACAACATATAGTTATGAATGTGATGATAAACAAATTACCTGTTGGTCGACGTTCTTAATGCATACAGTAGATGAACAGTTTTTATTACCTCTGGGCTTTCCCTGTGTACAGTGGGATACTGATGTAAAATATTTCACTGCTTGATGATAAAAAAAGACCGTTCGCCTGATGCAAGTGTTTCTATTAGACGCCACTTCGGCGACTTGCGTGTCGATGGGGATGAAATGATGATGATATGGACAACACAACACCCAGTCCATGACCGGAGAAAACCTCCAGCCCAGCCGGGAATAGAACCTGGGCCGTTAGGTACGACATTCCGTCGCACTGACCACTCAGCTACCAGGGGCGGACACTGTTTGATGATGTCACTTTATGAAACGGAATATGCAAACAGAGTAATGAAATTATTTATTTCTTAATATGACGTACGAAGCCGGACGATACTGCCATTTGAAGAGCAGTGGCGAATTCGAGGTCGTTGATCACATAACGTAACGCGCACCCTAAGAAAAAGAGCGTAAAGAGAGCAATGAGAGAAGCATTCAACGAATTCGAACATAAAACATTGGCAAACAATCTAAACAAGAACCCTAAAAAGTTTTGGTCATATGTAAAATCGGTAAGCGGATCTAAATCCCCTATTCAGTCACTCGTTGACCACGATGGCACCGAAACAGAGGACGACCGAAGAAAGGCAGAAATACTGAATTCAGTGTTCCGAAACTGTTTCACTGCGGAAAATCGTAACACGGTCCCTGACTTCAGCCGTCGCACGGACGCCAAAATGGAAAATATTGAAATAAACGATATCGGAATTGAAAAACAACTGCTATCACTTAGTAGCGGAAAAGCATCCGGACCAGACGAGATACCCGTAAGATTCTACAGTGATTATGCTAAAGAACTTGCCCCCTTTCTATCAGCAATTTATCGTAGATCTCTGGAAGAACGTAAAGTACCTAGCGACTGGAAGAAAGCGCAGGTCGTTCCCATTTTCAAGAAGGGTCATAAATCAGATGCGAATAATTATAGGCCTATTTCGCTTACGTCAATCTGTTGTAGAATAATGGAACATGTTTTATGTTCTCGTATTATGACGTTCTTAGATAATACAAATCTCCTTCATCATAACCAACATGGATTCCGCAAACAGAGATCATGTGAAACTCAGCTCGCCCTATTTGTCCAAGAAATTCACAGGGCCGTAGACACTGGCGAGCAGATTGATGCCGTATTCCTGGACTTCAGGAAGGCATTTGATACGGTTCCGCACTTACGTTTAGTGAAAAAAATACGAGCTTACGGAATATCGGACCAGGTTTGTGATTGGATTCAGGATTTCCTAGAAGAAAGAACACAACATGTCATTCTTAACGGTTCAAAATCTGCAGATGTAGAGGTAATTTCGGGAGTACCGCAAGGAAGCGTGATAGGACCTTTATTGTTTACAATATACATAAATGACTTAGTTGACAACATCGGTAGCTCCGTGAGGCTATTTGCAGATGACACGGTTGTCTACAAGAAAGTAGCAACATCAGAAGACTCGTACGTACTCCAGGAAGACCTGCAGAGGATTAATGAATGGTGCGACAGCTGGCAGCTTTCCCTAAACGTAGATAAATGTAATATAATGCGCATACATAGGGGCAGAAATCCATTCCAGTACGATTATGCCATAGGTGGTAAATCATTGGAAGCGGTAACGACCGTAAAATACTTAGGAGTTACTATCCGGAGCGATCTGAAGTGGAATGATCACATAAAACAAATAGTGGGAAAAGCAGGCGCCAGGTTGAGATTCATAGGAAGAATTCTAAGAAAATGTGACTCATCGACGAAAGAAGTAGCTTACAAAACGCTTGTTCGTCCGATTCTTGAGTATTGCTCATCAGTATGGGACCCTTACCAGGTTGGATTAATAGAAGAGATAGACATGATCCAGCGAAAAGCAGCGCGATTCGTCATGGGGACATTTAGTCAGCGCGAGAGCGTTACGGAGATGCTGAACAAGCTCCAGTGGCGGACACTTCAAGAAAGGCGTTACGCAATACGGAGAGGTTTATTATCGAAATTACGAGAGAGCACATTCCGGGAAGAGATGGGCAACATATTACTACCGCCCACATATATCTCGCGTAATGATCACAACGAAAAGATCCGAGAAATTAGAGCAAATACGGAGACTTACAAGCAGTCGTTCTTCCCACGCACAATTCGTGAATGGAACAGGGAAGGGGGGATCAGATAGTGGTACAATAAGTACCCTCCGCCACACACCGTAAGGTGGCTCGCGGAGTATAGATGTAGATGTAGATGTAGATGTAGATGTAGCTCTCATGTCGTTGCAAACAAAGTGAACATTTCGAGCTGAATTTACCGTGAGGGTCTGAATATTGGGAAGTCCGACATGAGACTTCTTTGGCTTTGGAATGAGAAGCTAATATCTTCGCACTCAAAGCCTGGCATGGAAAGTAGTGTTATTATCCATTTAGGAACCACAGAAGACTAGTAGCTGCCAGGTGATGTTGGAGCCTTTCCCTATAATGAGAATTCTCTGGCGGTGCCTCACAGATCCCCTGACAACGATGGCTTAGGCCACCAGCATCACACGCACGGCTCTGCTGCCACGCTGCCTCGGTCGCAGCAGCAAGGTTTCACGGCTCCGAGGATCGCACGTGCTTAAACGTTTAGTTTCCGATGTCATCAGAAGAATCTTGTCCACGGCTCTCTTTGAAAGAAAAAGCTAAAGGCTCGTAAACAACAACGTAGTATAGCTTTCATTACGTATCGCTGCAGTGCCCATTAATATAATACAAAGAAGCACAGCTTGTGTTCAAAGTTTTCTGGTAGACGGACTACCCAACGTGAAAACCTTTGCAGTAATTACTTTATTAATGAGTTCGGAGAAGAGTAAAAGCTTGTACAGCAAGAGACTTTTGTTCCCTGCTCTACTGTATAAATATTTCTTTAACATCCTCTATCACAAAATTGTCCTTCGTGGATGAGGTCGCTAACGTATTTTAGTGCCATAGCGCTCGACTAACTGGTATCCAGCTCCAGTCGTGGAAGTGGCAGACATTTTCGTAGTCAGCATTTGACAGATGTGACAGATGCGTGATCGTAAGTCGCCTGTCTCCTGTGACCCCGTGATTTCCCTAAATCGCTCCAGGCAAATGCCGGGATGGTTCCTTTCAAAGGGCACGGCCGACTTCCTTCCCCGTCCTTCCCTAATCCGATGAGACCGATGACCTCGCTGTCTGGTCTCCTTCCCCAAACCAACCAACCAACCATCCTGTGACAGCTATGCTTGACGTCCAGCTTAATGGTATTGTAGAGGGTCAGACTCTGGATAGTCATGAAAAGAGATTACAAGATGAACACAAGTAAAAGTTGGAATGTTCCATCCCAATCAAAACACAACAAAGTCAAACATCAAACAAAGTAAGTGCATTGTAGGTATAACTATTCAACATGCTTGTGATACTCAGTTATCATTGAGGGGACATAATTAGAAACAAAATATGTTTCACTTATTATTCTGTCTTGCTTCCTGCACGTTGTCTATGGTCGTGTTTGTTATGTGTCCACCGAAACGTATTTCTTCGCCTTTTTCCTCATTCATTTACATGATATCTGCATTTCACGATATACCTTCTCCAGACCAGTGAGACAAATGACAAATGTCTTCAGACTGTAGCGTTGCTGTTGGGGGACGAAAATAAAAAGAATTGTTACTTTTTTTTAATGTCGAAAAAGTGAATATTTTGGTGGGTCACTTGGCAACAGAATCAGGGATTGATTACGCTATTATAATAACATACGTTGACCATTAAATACCTGAATAAGAGCAGCATATTGATATATATTTTTGAGATCGTTCGGAAGAAACATTATCATTTCTGTGCATTTTTATAGTCGCGACGTAGTCATACCCGCATCAACACTAAGGGACCAGAAGATTTATAGACTTTAAAAGAAATGCAACACTACACAAAAAAGTTGGTTCAGAAATAATAGGAAAACGATAATGTTCCTTCTGCCTCATGCTGCGTTCGGCCCATCAGCGTGATCGTAATTTCTGATGATGAAGTAACACAAAAACAATTATCATTCAGGTAAATGAGATGGAATCATCAAGGTTAATTTACGAAAATAAGCACACTTATCTTTAACACACGTTTTTTTTAATGCTACGTACCTTTTCATATTAAATTACAATAGATGACCATTGTGGTTAAATACTTTATACATAACAGTCTAAATGTCCTCTTGACGCTGTCTGTTCGATATCAGTTACAAGAAACTACATGTTTTCTGATTGGAAAAAATAACAATTAGCATATTCACTCAACATTTTCACATAAAATATAAAATACAGTTGTGGAACGCAGTAAGTCCGAGTCCGCCTTTCATAGAATACAAACAGTAAAAAGAGAGGCGCCAAAAGCATCATTTGTCTTGAAACAACAGAATTCTTTTTTATACCATTAATCGATACATGTACATAGAGATTTACAGGCACCGCGCAAGAACGGCAAAGATAAAGAATAATAGATTCTGTCGCTGCTATGCGATGGTTCATTCCTTTTACTTTACAATTGTTCGATAACTTTAGGCCATCAGGCGTTTACTATTGAGCGTATATTAATGTTTGTGAGGCGAAAATTACTAATATTATAAGACGAACGACAGGGTATCTTTCAGGTACTGTGGTAAGTTCATCGCAGACAGGCCAGAATAGTCTCTTTACAGGTCAAAAGCTAAACACTGACGCGTAGAACTGGCGCAGAACGCCCATATTTACACACATCAAAAAAAGTTTTGTATCACCCCGGTTTCCAGAACTCCTGAAGACAGACGTTGACTGCGAATATTGTATCACAGACGCAGTCCATTTGACTGTTCAGAGATGTCACTAAACCCGCCCAAAGATGTAAACAACAATGCATGAGCAGCGACTATTACACGGAGGGGGTCCCACAGCCAATCATTCCACCAGGAAGTAGATACACGGCTCATGTTGTCTGTAGTTCAACCATGCCTAGACGGTCAATACCGCGGTTTGATCGTGTTCGCATTGTTACTTTGTGCCAGGAAGAGCTCTCAACAAGAGAAGTGTCCAGGCGTCTCGGAGTGAACCAAAGCGATGTTGTTCAGACATGGAAGAGATACAGAGAAACAGGAACTGTCGATGACATGCCTCGCTCAGGCCGCCCAAGGGCTACTACTGCAGTGGATGACCGCTGCAGTGGATTATGACTCGGAGGTACTCTGACAGCAATGCCACCTTGTTGACTAACGCTTTTCGTGCAGCCACAGGACGTCGTTTTACGAGTCAAACTGTGGGCAATAGGCTGCACGATGCGCAACTTCACCCTCGACGTCCATGACGAGGTCCATCTTTGCAACCACGACACCATGCAGCGCGGTACAGATGGGCCCAACATGCCGAATGGACCGCCCAGGATTGGCATCACGTTCTCTTCACCGATGAGTGCCGCATATGCCTTCAACCAGACAATCGTCGGAGACGTGTTTGGAGGCAACCCGGTAAGGCTGAACGCCTTACACGCACTGTCCAGCAAGTGCAGCAAGGTGGAGGTTCCCTGCTATTTTGGGGTGGCATCATTTGGGCCGCTGGTGGTCATGGAAGGCGCCGTAACAGCTGTACGATACGTGAATGCCATCCTCTGACATATAGTGCAACCATATCGGCAGCATATTGGCGAGGCATTCGTCTTCATAGACGACACTTCACGCCTCCATCGTGCACGTCTTGTGAATGACTTCCTTCAGGATAACTACATTGCTCGACTAGAGTGGTCAGCATGTTCTCTAGACATGAACCCTATCGAACATGCCTGGGTTTGAGTGAAAAGGGCTGTTTATGGAAGAGGTGACCCACCAACCACTCTGAGGGATCTACGCCGGATCGCCGTTGAGACAATCTGGACCAACAGTGCCTTGATGAACTTGTGGATAGTATGCCACGGCGAATACAGGCATGCATTAATGCAAGAGGACGTGCTGCTGGGTATTAGAGATACCGGTGTGTACAGCAGTCTGGACCACCATCTCTGAAGGTCTCGCTGTATGGTGGTAAAACATACAATGTTTTCATGAACAATAAAAAGGGCGGAAATGATGTTTATGTTGATCTCTATTCAAATTTTCTGTACAGGTTCCGGAACTGTCGGAACCGAGGTGATGCAAAACTTTTTTTTATGTATGTATAATCTCGCATTTTCTGAGAGAATTTTCTCGTAACATAAACGTTTATTTCAATAATTTTATTGTTAATACAGTAAATTTGGCAAAAAGTATATATTTGGAGAAACCTCAGAATTAGGATTGTAAGTATATAGTACTAGTTATCCACTTCTTATTTAGTTTTCGAAATGAGTATTTTAGAATGCGTACGTTTTTATCATCAGTAGCTTTTCAGTCGAATTGTGTTTGGAAAATGAAAATTGTTCTTTAAAAAATGGAGAATAGGAGATTTCAATGGAGCTATGTCAACTTTGACATATCTCCATAATACAAATAACTTTCATCTGTCTTGAAATTTTAGGTAATCCATGCTTTTTAGGTATAGTAATTTTATCATTCTTTTTAAAATAAAATGTTTCAATAAAACGAAATACATTATGACAATCAAGAGACTGATAGCTAAGTGCTGAATGATAAATTTTAATATAAAACATCTTTAATAAAATTTTTACAGTTACTGGCAAATATTAATTACACATTATGAATTTAACAGAAAGTTTAAAATGAAATATTAAGTGTTATTTCGATAGTTAGTACCTCTTTTTCTTTTTAATTAGCGTACTTGCTTTTTTAAAAAAATTAACGGGCTGAAGACGAACCTTTATTACTAGATCTTAAACTTACATAGTGTACGTGACTATATCTCAGAAGCAGTGCTTTTATTAGTTGAAGCGCATGCTAAATATGATCACATGTATCGCATAATTCAGGTGGAAATTAGTATCGAGATCGTTTATAAACATTGATATTGACTGCTACAGTAATGGAAATTTATCTAGACCCCTGTCCGTCCTTCCAACCCCCCACCCCCTCAATCTCCCCTATACATTTTAATGTGCAGCCCAGTGAAGTGATGAGGTGAAACATCCTGGCAGATTTAAACTCTATACTGGACCGGGACTTGAGTCCGAGACCTAACCTTTCGCGTACAATGCTCTTACCGGCGGGGCTATCCAGACACGACTCATGACCCGCCCTCACAGCTTCACTTTCATCAGTATCTCTCTCCTACTTTCCTAACTACTGTCAAAACTGCAAAAAAATTTCAAAACCCCATATACACTCCTGGAAATTGAAATAAGAACACCGTGAATTCATTGTCCCAGGAAGGGGAAACTTTATTGACACATACCTGGGGTCATATACATCACATGACCACACTGACAGAACCACAGGCACATAGACACAGGCAACAGAGCATGCACAATGTCGGCACTAGTACAGTGTATATCCACCTTTCGCAGCAATGCAGGCTGCTATTCTCCCATGGAGACGATCGTAGAGATGCTGGATGTAGTCCTGTGGAACGGCTTGCCATGCCATTTCCACCTGGCGCCTCAGTTGGACCAGCGTTCGTGCTGGACGTGCAGACCGCGTGAGACGACGCTTCATCCAGTCCCAAACATGCTCAATGGGGGACAGATCCGGAGATCTTGCTGGCCAGGGTAGTTGACTTACACCTTCTAGAGCACGTTGGGTGGCACGGGATACATGCGGACGTGCATTGTCCTGTTGGAACAGCAAGTTCCCTTGCCGGTCTAGGAATGGTAGAACGATGGGTTCGATGGCGGTTTGGATGTACCGTGCACTATTCAGTGTCCCCTCGACGATCACCAGTGGTGTACGGCCAGTGTAGGAGATCGCTCCCCACACCATGATGCCGGGTGTTGGCCCTGTGTGCCTCGGTCGTATGCAGTCCTGATTGTGGCGCTCACCTGCACGGCGCCAAACACGCATACGACCATCATTGGCACCAAGGCAGAAGCGACTCTCATCGCTGAAGACGACACGTCTCCATTCGTCCCTCCATTCACGCCTGTCGCGACACCACTGGAGGCGGGCTGCACGATGTTGGGGCGTGAGCGGAAGACGGCCTAACGGTGTGCGGGACCGTAGCCCAGCTTCATGGAGACGGTTGCGAATGGTCCTCGCCGATACCCCACGAGCAACAGTGTCCCTAATTTGCTGGGAAGTGGCGGTGCGGTCCCCTACGGCACTGCGTAGGATCCTACGGTCTTGGCGTGCATCCGTGCGTCGCTGCTGTCCGGTCCCAGGTCGACGGGCACGTGCACCTTCCGCCGACCACTGGCGACAACATCGATGTACTGTGGAGACCTCACGCCCTACGTGTTGAGCAATTCGGCGGTACGTCCACCCGGCCTCCCGCATGCCCACTATACGCCCTCGCTCAAAGTCCGTCAACTGCACATACGGTTCACGTCCACGCTGTCGCGGCATGCTACCAGTGTTAAAGACTGCGATGGAGCTCCGTATGCCACGGCAAACTGGCTGACACTGACAGCGGCGGTGCACAAATGCTGCGCAGCTAGCGCCATTCGACGGCCAACACCGCGGTTCCTGGTGTGTCCGCTGTGCCGTGCGTGTGATCATTGCCTGTACAGCCCTCTCGCAGTGTCCGGAGCAAGTATGGTGGGTCTGACACACCGGTGTCAATGTGTTCTTTTTTCCATTTCCAGGAGTGTATTTCGCTGCAAATGAGACATTGAAAAGTGTGAATTATTTGGGCAACAAAAATCACTGACCGCTGCAAAAGTTAAGAGCATACAAAATGTAGAGTGATTATACTTTTATAAAAAAAGATAAAGATATAAACATGGAATTGAAGGGTTGAGTAGAGTCTTCTTGAATTATTTATATTGGTTGTAGCAATATTTGTAAGTAAAATGTGTCTGAAAAATAGTACAGAAGAAGGTAATAAAAGTATTTAAAAAGTGGTTTAAAGAAGATTGGTTCAAAATGGCTCTGAGCACTATGGGACTCAACTGCTGAGGTCATTAGTCCCCTAGAACTTAGAACTAGTTAAACCTAACTAACCTAAGGACATCACAAACATCCATGCCCGAGGCAGGATTCGAACCTGCGACCGGAGCGGTCTTGCTGTTCCAGACTGCAGCGCCTTTAACCGCACGGCCACTTCGGCCGGCAAAGAAGATTGGTGAAGAATATCTAATGAAGAGGCACTGAATAGTATCGGCAGAAAAGAGTTTAACGGAACAAGTTGACTAAAAGAAGGGGTGCGTTGACAGAATTCAGCTGAGGCATCAAGGGATCGTCGATTTGATAATGGAGAGAAGTGTGTGGTAGACGAACGGGAGAATAGAAATTATAAGAGGAGACCAAGGCTTCATTAAAGTAAAGAGTTTTGAGTGGATATAGGGTACAGCAGTTACGTAGAATAGATTAGTGTGGAGAGGTGCATCAAACCAGGCCTTAGACTGAAGACTACAACAATATGTTATGGACTGCCGTTGGATTTCACCATCCACTGTTCATCATCATCACCAACACCATCATCATTATCAACAATAACAACAACAATAATTATAATACATTACCTAAAAACTGCTGGACTTATGTTTAATTCCCTAAATTAATTAAATTAAAAATAACAGGGTTCAATGGTCGAGCAGGTCATGAACCACAAAACCGTAAAACTGTTGATACAATGACCCAATTTTAATTAATTTATTGGCAAATCAGGACAGGTTTCGGCCTCACGAAGCGCCAGAATCCGTTTGAGACATGTACTTGATTCAGCACACCCAACAATACCAAACTGTGTGTTACCAGTACGATTTTTATAGCATACTACCTCTGTGTATGCGGTGTTACATTTTCGTCTTGTTTACTCGTTTCGGTATACGGTGGTTGTAAAGCCTGTTTTATTTCGGAGTCAGTTCTATGTTAAACCTATGTAACTTCGTAGAGTATACAACTTAAACTAATGTCTACCCTGAATTGTGAAAACTAACTGTAATATGTAAAATAGCATTCCCAATGTTGAGATGGCTGTACGGGCACGTTCCGAAAGCCAATAAATAAAATTAAATTAAAAAAAAATGCCAAACTGAGCTCGAGCTGTGCTGACCACCAACTTCACATATCAGTATTGGGTTCAAATGGTTCAAATGGCTCTGAGCGCTATGGGACTCAACTTCTGAGGTCATCAGTCCCCTAGAACTTAGAACTACTTAAGCCTAACTAACCTAAGGACATCACACGCATTCATGCCCGAGGCAGGATTCGAACCTGCGACCGTAGCGGTCGCGCGGTTCCAGACTGTAGTGCCTAGAACCGCTCGGCCACAGCGACCGGCTCAGTATTGGGACAGAGCCCCTCATTTCCTCCTGTGGAGAAGCTGTTTAAGTTTGGGTCCTCTGTGAAACGCTTTCTGAGAGTCGTGTGATCGGCGAGTGTCCTGTCGCCAGAAAATTTGGTGGCCGTGGCCGACATGTCTTGAGTATGACGTAACGAGAAGGCACGGCGTCAGGCTTCAGTCAGGTAACCTGGATACGGGCGTGTGGGCCCGCGAGAAGGCGCGCTCCACTTGGCCAGTAGACGCCGTCTCCGCGCTGTCGACAGCAGATCTTATCTGGCGCTCCAGCGCCGCGCCGTGGAAATGTCGGCCGGCAGCCTTGCGAAAGCGAAAATAATACACGCAGGGAATGGGGCGCAGTACAATACAAGTAGTATGCGTTAATACGACAGCCGTGACCACATAATGGCGGCACCGGCGGATGGGGACTTTCGATTCCACACGCGAAGACAAGGTCGCACTCGGCGAACACGCCCATCACGCCGGCGCATACCCATGCGTGATTAGTGCGCGCCAGTCTATGCCTGCTCCGCCCTTGACCTTGACCAGACCAGAGATGTGCAAAAACTCCTTTACTATCCGATAGCCAACAGCGAAACATTCTATTCGTTTGTAATTACGTCAACCGCGAGCTACGGATACGGTATTTGCTTATACTGTGGAAAACTTCCGTCTGAAGATTCTGATGTACTTGCTATCCACGGCTACGGAAAAGCACCAAGACCATTCTTATTGGTATGAAAACTATTTTTTGTGGTAGTTTATAAACGGTGATGACCCAAAATTTTCCAAGAAGGCTGCTGTAATGTGCAATTGTAAAAGAAGGTCTAACGGCTGGACATGTCATGTCCCCCGTCAGTCCAAAAAGTTACTAGACCAGATTCGGAAAAAGAAAGAGTTTAAGATGGTGGCTTTAATGCTTCAGGTATTCTACATAGTTTTCCTCTTGTTGAGTTGAACGCAAAGAACGTTCGTACAATCATGTCAAACTGTCAGGAAAGTCCTTTGGAGCGTTGTTCAACTCGCGCATCATATGGGCTTCAACATGGTTACGTCGTCAAAACGTTGATCCTTCGTGTGAAAGACTTCTCTTTATCCCTTTTTTGTAGATAGGTTCGTATTGATAACACCAAGTCCCGCCATTCGTGATGATTTTTTTCCAGAAAAGAATTGTCCGCGTCTTACTTTTCAGTCTCAGTCGCAGCAGGCGCCCACACATAGTTGCTTTCGTTCGTGAGTCAAAGTATGTGGGACGAACTTTGCACACACTTCTCTCTTCAATACATTCTGGAGAATATCTTCAACATTTCATTTACAGACTTTCCTTCATTGTGATTTGTGGTGCAACAACATAGACACACCACGGCCGCACGTCCACTACGTAACGGTACGTGCTCGTAACTGACTGGTCGAATGCACACCTGTTGTTTACAGTCGTTACTTCAAGCTTCTATCATAGTTACTGCGGCGTTGTCGATGGTACGCTAAGAATAAAATCAATTTCCGAAACTTTTTGTCGGACGGTGTACGGGACACCTCATTGAGAGGATTGCATAATATGTAACCTTTATCCCGTCTCCATCGTCAATAAATTTAGTTACCTTAGCAAAGCAGTCGGATCTGTTTGGTAAAACATTATTCAGGATCACTTTCCATGCTTACACTGCGAGGTAGCGACACTCACTGTAATGAATTGGAATTTGGCTGCACCTAAAGACGTAACCAAGTTAGTTTCCGTTACGACAGTGATAACAGTTTGCTTTCTAGAACAAAACACACACACACACACACACACACACACACACACACACACGTACCTCTCTTTAACTGTCACTGTGTTAGCTGGACTACTGGTAAATGTGGAACTCACGGGTGATTTCTTCCGCTGATATCGTATGGTTTTTTTACAACCGAATTCCGCAACGCTCGAAAATATTTTCGGCGAACCAGCGCCTATTAATACATTACATCTTGGGTGTTTGATGAGCAAACACTAAACAGAACACCATTCTGTTTCAGTTTCTACAACTCCAGGGAGATGTAATAGTCTAGCAAGTACACAACAGGCGCATTACATAATACTCTCCAAGATCTTCTTCATCTACCATGGTTAGCACGGTCACCGAACCTGTGCCGTTTTGAGTACTACGGCGTCTGGCCTGGTTTGCCTTACCGACGACATCCCTGCACTATCTGTGACAGCAAGTGGAAGTAGTGTGGGATACTATTTTGCAAGAGGACACTCGAGGTCTCTATGAGCATTATATGTAAATTGAAGGGGGAGAAAGGAAAGGAAAGGGAGGGGATCACTGCTGTCAGCTGTATGAGGACATTACGCGGAATCAGCGGCGACGAGTGAAAATGTGTATCGGACTGGGATTCGAATCCGGGATCTCCTGCATACGAGGCAGGCGCAGTAACCACTGCGCCATCCGGGACACAGCGGTATCGCAACTGCTCGGACTATCTAGGGACACCTCACGGTCGATCCACATCCCCATCGAGTACCACATATCCGGAGTCCCTGTCCATTTCCTCCAAGCACGCTACTCTGACAAGGGATAATCCCCAACCCCCCCTCCCCCCCAGCCTTAGTGGTAAAATGGCCCACTCAAAGTCGAACACAGATCAAGCATGAAAACAGGAAGAAGGCGTACCGAACTGAGAAAAAAGAAGCAAAATAGAAACACTGAACAGTCGGAGATGCAACATCGAGCGATTCGCTAGAACCACGCACTCTTGGTTGTGTGGTTACAGTGTTGGACTACAAAGCAGGAGACCCGCGTTCAAATATCCCACGTGTCTTATTTTTTTCACAAAATTATGAAATTGCTGTCCGGTCATTTACTTGTCTGTTCTCCTTCTGTAGTCTTAGCAATTAACATACAAACATGAGTCATGAGGTAAGAATATATTACCGTCGCAAGTAAATATGATGAATATTGAAAGCAAGCCCAGCTGCCACGTAAACCTCACACAGAAATAAAAACAACAAATAAACGGGCGTGAATTATGTTACAACAAAAGAATTCAAGAATCAAAACTTTCCGAAACGAAACGCAAGAGTCAAACATGTGGTACTTGTATAGAACTAATAGGAGGTACATACATCTGGAGATTCCTTCCTTACACCTCGCTGTCACAAACGGACGTTATACCACGACACAGACACAAATTTGAGTACAGCGAATGTTTGTGGAAAAAAGGGAAACGAGGGAAATTTGAACATGGATCTCCCCTTTCCCAGTCCAACATAGTGACCACAGAGCCAACTCACAGTGCCTATTCAGATTTGCTAGATTTTACACATTTTGAGCTTTGACCGTTTATTGTTTCTATTTTGCTTCTCTTTTCACAGTTCAATATGACTTCTTCCTGTTTTCGTGCTTGATCTGTGTTCAGGTTTTGATGGGCTATCCACTGGCCCGTCTCACCCCTAAATCTGAAGAGGGTGCGATGGGAAGTTTCCCTTGTGAGATTCCCTCAGGAGGTCGGACTTATTTGTGCATCCGCGCAGAAGAAGGTGGATCCATTGCCCGGTTAGGCGAATTAATTATATGAATGCGTCGTGTCTCTTCTTTCGGACATGTTCGAAAGAACAGACACCACGCAGAATCGCAGCTGTGATACATTATATGTAAATTGAAGGTGGAGGGGAGCGAAAGGAAAGCAAAGGGGTCGGGGGGGGGGGGGGGGATCACTACTGTCAGCTCACAAGTAAAAAATAAAAAGCGACGTCGGCGGTTTCTATGGCTAACTTGATAGTTCTGCCTCTAGTTCGACATGGATGAAATCTTATTCACATACTACGTAAGTTGTTCATACAATAATATTTTTTTTGAATTCTTAAAACAAATCTTACTTTCCAAAAAATTAAGCAACTCTGATGAGCTTAATATTACATACCTTCTTCGTAAACATAAACATAAGTTTCCACCAGTGCACACATATGCAGTAACCATAATTCGAATTTTTATAGATGTACAAAACAATAATGCTTACACAAGATTCAGCTTAAAAAATGGCTCAATGCGCCGTACTGTCATTGAAGCTACTATCCTCACAGATCCAGCAGCTGGAGGGATCTCTCTCATATCCCAATTATAGTGACCGATTAACCCATTCATTTTAAGCGACTTCAATTAATAGTCATTGTTTCATTTGCAATAACACTCAGAGAAAGTATAAGAGGACAGAGACGGGGGGGGGGGGGGGTGAGGGACACAGAGAGAGATGATGAGGGGGGTTGGACACAGAGAGGGGAGAGGGGCAGGAGGCGATGCACAGAGAGAGGGAGGGGAGAGCGAGGAGATGAACGAAGGGAGGGGAAAGGAGGAGGCGTACAGAGAGAGTGGGGGTAGAAGCTTAGGATGTACATCCAATTCCAATACATATTTAGCAATGACGAAACATTGCCAGGTTCACTGTTCACTCATAATAGCAATAGTAAAGAGGATATAAAATGCGGATTGGCAACCGCAAGAAAAGCTTTCCTGTAAAAATGGTTCAAATGGCTCGGAGCACTATGGGACTTAACATATGAGGTCATCAGTCCCCTAGACTTAGAACCACTTAAACCTGACTAACCTAAGGACATCACATACATCCATGCCCGAGGCAGGATTCGAACCTGCGACTGTAGCAGCAGCGCGGTTCCGGACTGAAGCACCTAGAGCCGCTCGGTCACAGCGGCCGGCTCAAGATCCAGTGACTTTACAAAGACAAGAAATGACAGCTTGCTCCAACCGACTTGGTATACTGAGGGCCCATGTTTGATTACATCTCATTTTGTAATTTTTGATTCTTCCTAACGTTGAGCAGTTCTAATTGTTCGTTAATAGCTTAGCAGATTGTGTTACATGCCGTGAAATTTGTACTTCAGTTGGTACTATTTGATTCAGCAGGTGATTACCACTGTACAAGCATGAAACATGTAATGCTTTACAGATCGTAAGAATATCACATGTAGCCGCTAGCGACATAGTCACACACGGTCCCACATTAGCGTGACCACCGGCTATGTTCGATGTCAATGTGCAATAACGACTCGCAGCGGTAAGTGACAGCACTAACAGTAGAGGATATACAAAGCGCGTCAGGGTTACGAGGAGAACAGTGCAGTCGTTGCTGTAATTCGGGAATGGAGCGATTAATCTGACGTCCAACAGAGCATGATCACTGGTTTTCGGCCCAAGGGTGGAATCATTTCCGAAATGGCTAAGTCTGTAAATTGTCTACATGCCGCCGTAGTAAAAGTATACCGTACATGGCTATCCAAAACCGGCGCCGAAGCAAATGTGGTGCACCACGGGTCATAGGTGACAGGGGTGAACGACGGCTACGGAGATGTAAACGGGCGAATAGACGTGCAACTGTTGAATGATTGATCGCCCAGATCAACCAAGAGACTTCCAAAAGTGTCTTCTCAACGGCTGTACAGTGAACGTTGCTGCATACGGCCGTCCGCGGCAGGTGGCTGGCTCATGCACTTATGCTGACTGCTGTTCCTCCGCACGAAAGCTGGAATTCGCACCCCAGACTGCAGGTGGACGTCCACTGAATGGCGACAGGTGAAACTCACTGATGAATCACTTTTATGATCCATCGGCGTGAAACATCTGAAAAAAAAGACACCCTGCAACAATCGTCGGAAGAGTCCAGGCCGGAAGATGATGATGATGTTTGGTTCGTGAGGCGCTCAACTGCGCGGAGATCAGCACCTGTACAAAGTCACAGTCTCGCCACGTTCACGAATGATGATAAAATTATGAGGACAACAGAAACACCCATCCGGCCGGAGTGGCCGTGCGGTTCTAGGCGCTACAGTCTGGAACCGAGCGACCGCTACGGTAGCAGGTTCGAATCCTGCCACGGGCATGGATGTGTGTGGTGTCCTTAGGTTAGTTAGGTTTAATTAGTTCTAAGTTCTAGGCGACTGATGACCTCAGAAGTTAAGTCGCATAGTGCTCAGAGCCATTTGAACCATATTTTGAAACAGCCAGTCCCCAGGCAAAGCAAATCCCCAACCCGGCCGGAAAACGAACCCGGAGCCGCCTGATCCAGAGGCAGCAACGCTAGCCATTAGACCACAAGCTGCCGACTCCAGAACGCAAGGGGAGCGTTATGGTCTTGGGAATGTTTCCGTGCCATTTTCTGTGTGACTTCGTCATTCTAACAGGTACAAGGAATCAACACAAGTATGCATCTACCATTGGGGCCATGTCCACCCCTATATGCAGTTCGCTTTTTCTCGGCATGATGGCGTCTACCAACAGAACAATGCAACATGTCACACAGCTCGCAGAGTAAGTGCGTGGTTTGAAGAGCACCAAGATGAGATATAGGTCTTCCCATGGCCATCAAATTCACCAGATTTAATCCCAACTGAGAATCTGTTGGACCACCTCAATTGAGCTGTTCGCGGTATGGATCCTCAACCGATGAACCCAGCACAGCTGGCCGCAGCACTGGCGCCACACACCCTTCGGTACCTTCCAGAACCTCACTGACTGTCTTCCTGGGAGTTTCGTAGCAGTGCGCACTGCAAAAGCTGCTTATCCCGGTGGTCACATTAATGTGACTGCAGTGTAACAAAGGCATTAGTATACCAAGTACGGTTATAGCGAGCTGTCATTTCTTGTCATTGCGCAGTCTTGGATCTTGTACAAGCATTACTATTTTACACATACATAAAAATATCAGTTATGGCTGCTGCATATGTGTGCACTGGTAGGAATTTATGTTAGCATTTACGTCGGAAGTGTGTAAGGTTACATAATGAGAGTTGCTTAACTTCGTGTAATGTAAAATATTTTAAAACAATTTAAAAAATTGTTTAGTTGTATTAACAACTATGTATTTTTTGTAGGCTACGTTTTGAGAATGGAGAATGTTGTCCGAATCTAATCACGACAAATAAAAGTTTTTCAATGCATCTGGGACAGACATTGAAAAAAAGAAAAGTATTCGTGTTCAAACGTGGTACTTCGTGGGAGAAAAAGACTGATAAGAACCTAACAAGGCATGAGACCAAGTTGAGCGAAGTTTGCCAAATGAACATTAGCCAGAGACCCACCGTTGGGGAGATAAATTATTAAAAAAACGGCAATCAATCTCCCTTTCTCACACAGCATCTGTGAGCGACTTTGGATCCTCCTCCTAACAACCAGACCCGATTACATCTCAGGTATGGAGACGGACGTGGGAAGATGCGAGGTTTGTTCGAGAAGTAACGGGAATTTAGTAGTTTCCCGTGTTTTATCAGTCCGATTCGCGCGATTTTTTGTTTGTTCTGTTGGTAAGTATGTCCGAAAAGTGCCTGTACAATGTTGGCCATCTATGATATTTAATTTGTTGTCAGCTGTCGTATGTTGTGATGGTGTCGGTGATTATTTACTTTGCGCAAAAAGACAGCGTGCAACGGGTATGAGTGCAGATATTTCTACTGGTGACTGATGACGGTGTACTGAACAACATTATGTCAGTCATTACGTCATTTGCAGACTAATAATTATAGCTATTACAAGTCGTACGTTTTTAGGTTGGTTTGTACCACCAAGTATGGGTGGCAAGAACAAGCAGTTAATACTTATTTTTCCCTAGGTAGCAGATCAGTGGGGACTGTGGATGCAAAACGGTCAGTTTGTACCGACGGGCGTCGTCCACTTAAGAGGAGGAGTTTCGACCATGCAGAAAACAGCAGATCGTAAAGTTTGTGACATGTTTTAAAGAAGACTTCGATACAGAGAAAAAACAACCAAGGTGTATTAAGGCACCACATTTAAAAATATCTGCACTTATCCGCATTACACCCTGTGTAGCAGGGACTTTGTGTTAAATTTTGTTATAAGGATAGAAGAAAGTACAGCAAAGTCATAGATATGTTAAATATTGATTTTAATGAGTCTGCTATGAGTGAAACAAGGTTTTACAAGTATTAACAGCGTTTCGAAGAAGGTCCCAAAGAGCAACGCTCTAGGCACCCCAGCACATCACCAATCGACCAATTCGTGGAAAAAGTGGAAGAATCGATAATTAACGATCGCCGAATTACAGTCAAAGAACGCGCTATGATATTGACAAATTAGTTCGCTCATGTCATGAAATTCAGTTCGGATGGTTTGGGCATGGAACGTATGACAGCAAAATTGTCGAATTTCGAACAAAACCAACGGCAAATGCAGGTTACTCAGGAGTCCTTAGAAGAAGACAACAACGTTGTAGAACTACTGAAACGTTTCCTTCGTGCCATAACAGGCGGTGAAAAATGCGGTTACGGATATGGTGTCGAAACGAAGGCTCAGACGTTCCAATGGAAACATTCTGGATCGCCAAGACCGAAAAAAAGCGAATTGCAGCCAAACGACCTGGGCGTTCTCCAGTTTTAACGGTATGGTGCTCCATCAGTTCCAGCGACAATGTCGAGTGATCAATGAGGAGTGGGTCTTATACTTGCAAGTTTAACGTCGTCTGCGTGAAGTAGTTCGAAAAATCATACGGATCTGTGGCAAAACAATTCACGGCTTTTATGTCATGATAATACACGTGCACGCAGTTCGTTGCTTGTACGTGAACTTCTGGCCAAGCACAATTCTTTAATGATGCAGCAGCCTACGAGATGGCCACACAAGATCCCATGTGACTTGTTACCCGTTGCCAGAAATAAAGAAAACCTTAAAAGATTTTCGTTTGACATGCATAGATGACAAGAAAGACGCATCATCGAGAAAGTTAAAGCTATCTCAAAGATCGAGTTACAGAAGTGCATCGGGGATTGGAAAAGTATATAATATCTGATGCAGACTATTTTGAAGAGGAAAACATTATGTTAGATGAATAAATAATATTCTTTGCAAAGAACAAACACTCCCTTTTCATTTTGAACTCACCTCGTATCTCATTTGGTTACTCTGACACTTTACATTGAACACACATAATAATTCCCACTATTAAGTCAAGTTATCTCTGTGTTTTTTTCCCCTGTTACCTGACCGGTTTTCTAACTAGTACGTTCTTTCGTTTTATTTGATCTGCATATTCTTATTCAAAGATCTGGAGCTTGTAATGAAAGCATTTAGCGAAGTATTGTAGCTCATTTTGGGTCTATTCCGTTGCCATTTGCACTGCGTGCTAAGTAGCCCTACTGTACTGGTTTGAGTTAAGGACTGCTACCTGAACAGGTACACGCTTTACAGAATCGTTGCTTGTTTCACGATTGGCCGCTCGCTTGAAGCACGTTTGTAACTAGTGGAGGACGTACTGCTGCGTTACATCACTGCTAAGACACAGAAAAGCCTTCTCATTCGTGCAGCTCGTAGCCTTGCGTAGAATTAGCAGGTTAGTCCGCTGAAGAAAGCGCAGTGGTTAAGCAACGTCCACTTTGACAGCTAACTTTATCTGAACTGGAAACTATTTAGTAACGACTACTTCTTGCATTTCGCGTTAAACCCGTCTAGTATGGGATCTGCTATACTCAAGACTCGGCAAATTTACTGCATTTTAACCTTGCGACCTGATCCCCGTCTTGTCGCCGACTTACCTAAGGGAGGGAAGCCGCGTGCACCACCAGTCAGTAAACTTTGTTTTGTGTGTGATCGTATTTTAACTGTTTGTGTTTCGTATTTTCTGAGGTGGAAAGTGTGGACGAGGGCAGCATTCGCCTATACGAGCGAGGGAAACCGCCTAAAAACCACACTGAGACTGACTGGTGAGCCAGCCACAGTCATTAATCCGCCACCCCGATCATATCGAGGTGTGGTTCTAGATAGCAGAAGTGAGCTCCATATACTCGCCTTAAACTCGCCAACTTTTGCTATGACGTCATACCGCAGCTCGCCGTCTCTGTGTGCTCAGAGACTCGCGGTCTACGCCGCTGCCCATTTAACTGAAAACTCGTAGCTTCAGTTGCTTGACTTTGTTGTCGTGTACAGTGGACTCTCACGGTAGAAAGAGGAGCGAATACCCGAGTTCGCAAGTATAACCACGAACGCTTGGCATTGCCGCTACATGCGCAGCCGTTGGGAATATTGTTATTATGTACCAGCACACTGACTGATCGTTTATTGTTGTCCACCCTACACTGAGGTGACAAAAGTCATGGGATACCTCCCACTATTGTGCCGGTCCTCCTTTTCCCGGCGTGGTACAGCAACTCTACTTAGCATGGGCTCAACAAGTCGCTGGAAGTCCCCTCCGGAATCGTGCTGCCACTATAGCCGTCTACAATTTCCACAGTGTTGTCGGTGCAGGATGCTGTGCACGAACTGACCTCTCCATTATGTTCCACAGATGTTCAGTGGGATTCAGATCGGACGATCTGGCTGACCAAATCATTCACTCGAACTGTCCAGAATGTTCTTCAAACCAATCGCGAACAATTGTGGCTCGATGACATGGCGCATTGTCATCCATAAAAATTCCATCGTTGTTTGGGGACATGAAGTCAATGAATGGTTGAAAATGGTCTCCATGTAGCCGAACATAATTATTTCTAGTCAATAATCGGTTCACTTGGACTAGAGGACCCAGTCCATTCCATGTAAACACAGCCCACACCATTATGGAGCCAACAACAGCTTGCACATGCCTTGTTGACAACATGGGTCCACGCCTTCGTGGGGTCTGCACCATACTCGAACCCTATCATCAGCTCTCACCAACTGAAATCGGGACTCATCTGATTAGGACACGATTTTCCAGACGTCTTGGGTCCAACAGATATGGGCACGATCCTAGGATAGGCGATGTGCTAGTGTTAGCAAAGGCACTCGCTTCCGACATCTGCTGCCGTAACCCATAGAGTTAAGTGTCAGGAAGTCGATTCTGAAAGTATTTGTATGGAGTGTAGCCATGTATGGAAGTGAAACATGGACGATAAATAGTTTGGACAACAAGAGAATAGAAGCTTTAGAAATGTGGTGCTACAGAAGAATGCTGAAGATTAGATGGGTAGATCACGTAACTAATGAGGAGGTATTAAATAGAATAGGGGAGAAGAGGAGTTTGTGGCACAACTTGACAAGAAGAAGGGACCGGTTGGTAGGGCATGTTCTGAGGCATCAAGGGATCACAAATTTAGCATTGGAGGGCAGCGTGGAGGGTAAAAATCGTAGAGGGAGACCAAGAGATGAATACACTAAGCAGATTCAGAATGATGTAGGTTGCAGTAGGTACTGGGAGATGAAGAAGCTTGCACAGGATAGAGTAGCATGGAGAGCTGCATCAAAGCAGTCTCAGGACTGAAGACCACAAAAACAAACAACAACCCATTAACGCCAAATTTCGCCCCACTGTCCTAATAGCCATGTTCGTCGTACGTCCCACACTGATTTCTGTAGTTATTTCATGCAGTGTTGCTTGTCTGTTAGCACTGACAACTCTACGCAAACGCCGCTGCTCCCGGCCGTTAAGTGAAGGCCATCGACCACTGTGTTGTCCGTCGTGTGAGGTATAAAACTAACTCCCTAGTGGCTGTTGTTTATTATAACTTTTTTAATACTTAAGTAATTTTCTTGAAACAAAAGAATTGTTCCTTATGAGGGTAGAAATTAATTTCTACCACATCATATTTCATTGGTGCCTTTGCGAGTATCAGTGGCGGGCCACGGCGCAATGTCTAACCTTGCATGATTAGGCTCAGCTGGCATCGCAGTAAAAAGTATGGCGATCCATGGTACAAGTACAGACATGGTGGCGAAGTATGAAATGTTCTCGTGCGTCTGTAGATGCAAAGACCATAATAAATTGCCATTCGAAGCTAATGTACAGGTTCTGTATCACACGTTACGAGACGCGGTCGACCCTCACCATACAGGATGGGGAAAAATGTGCAAGTGGTTCACGAAATGTTCGCTCGGAGTCCTCAGAAATCACAGACAGGCAGCTTGTGAAACTAGTTTAATCCAACGCACAATTCCGGACTGTTCTGAAGAAAGAGTTGAATCATCGTCCGTGGAAACCACATCACTGCCAGGAATTGATGCCGGAAGACTGTGATCGTCGGTTGGAATATGGGTCCTACGGTCAGATGAAGCCGTGCTTCATGTTGGGGGTTTGTTACCAGGCACAGCTGTTATTATTGGGCAACAGAGGATCCGAGGGTGGTTGCTGAACAAAGGCAACATCGCGCAAAGGTCGCAGTGTGGTATAGCACGAGAACTGTCGGTTCATATCTTATACGGGGCACAATGAATGCACAACGATACCTTGATATGCTTGAAAATGTTCTAACGGCATTGTATCCACATGGGGAAGTTATAATGACTTAAGCCGTATGCAAGATGGGGCCCAGCTTCTTTTCGCACATTCTGTCCGCGTGGCGAGACACCCATTTTCCAGGAAGCTGCTTGGGACGTCATGGCCCCCTTGAATGGCCAGCGAGGAATCCAAACCTATCGCCCTGAGATATCTTCCTCTGGGGGTGGGCGAAACGCAAGTTTATCGCACGAAAGCAGAGACTCTTGATGAATTGAAGGAGTGAATTCGCCAAGTTCTTGGAAACACATCGCTGGATTGCCTACAAAAGTCTGTGACACACTCACACATCCGTATACGGAAACTGGTAGATAATGGTGGTGCTTATGTTGAATGTCAGCAATGCGTAACAGTTCTACCATTGTAAGGAAAAACATGATTTTTGTTTCATCAAAATTGGCTTAGTATTAAGAAAGTTACAAGTTTTGATAGGGGGTTAATTCACGGCCGCCCTATATACACTGAGTAGACAGAAGTCCTACGACAGCGATATTCTCAAACACAGATGGCAGTAGTATCGCGTGCACGAGGTATAAAAGGGCAGTGCATTGGCGGAGCTGTCATTTGTACTCAGGTGATTCATGTGTAAAGGTGTCCGACGTGATAATGGCCGCACATCGGCGATTAACAGACTCTGGACGCGGAAAGTAGTTGGAGTTAGACGCATATGACATTCCATTTTGGAAATCGTTGGGGAATTCAATATTCCAAGATTCACAGTGTCAAGAGTGTACCAAACTTTTTGGAATAATATTTAACCTCTGTTCAGAGAATATCTAACAGTTACGTTGACATACAAACATCGAGGCCGGCCGCTGGTGGCCGAGCGGTTCTGGCGCTACAGTCTGGAACCGCGCGACCGCTACGGTCGCAGGTTCGAATCCTGCCTCGGGCATGGATGTGTGTGTTGTCCTTAGGTTAGTTAGGTTTAAGTAGTTCTAAGTTCTAGGGGACTTATGACCTCAGCAGTTGAGTCCCATAGTGCTCAGAGCCATTTGAACCATTTGAACCAAACATCGAGTCTGTGACAACAGTAGAAGAAAACATGACACGAGGATGAAGTGCATTCTCTAAATGGCGATTAATTATTAAAACAAATTTGTAACAGTGTTTGAAAAACTTACAGAACAGAATGACAAGCTATACAGCTCGCTGTTAACACATAAATGCAAGTACGCCCTAACCAAAAGAATACAGAAATAGCGCGCCTTTTGGTCGCAGGGACATAGCAATGACGTTACTCTGAACCCTGTTTTAGTCTGATGGAGCATATTTGTTTTCTCATGGTGCAAGTGCATTGAACAAGAACATAACCAGATTGTGACTTCTGAATCGGCATAAATACCGCGACTGCACCTGGACTCTTCAGTAGTTGTGTACTCACCTGATGATGGCCGGACGTCTCTGGGCCGAAATATCGTGGCAGAATGTCGACGGGATCCGGCTGCATACCCGGAAATTATTAGAAGAACATAACCAGATTATTTGCATCAAATTAAATTTCTACGTTTTTCTTCTGAAGCGTAGACTGCAGCATGGAACTTATTTTAGACGTCACTCTTCCTCAAACATTTGCACTCCTCAATTTTCGTGTTAAATCCTCCACAGCATCACAAAATACAGCTTCGTTGCAGGTCAGCTGATCCCGAAAATCGGTCGTCTCGCGTTGTCAGTGCTACTTTACAACAGAATTTCTCGCACTGAGCTTCCGCGCCACGTCACTAACTAGCCTTACACTCCTGCACGCTTCAGCAAGAGAAAACCAGTCGACGAGTACGAAGCTACCGCAGCGCCGCCGTTCTCAGACTAAAGTCCTACTCGTGGTACTGTAGCGGGAAGAACAGATACAAGTATAGCACTGATACCGTAGCGGCGCCTTAATTTCTAAGATATGCAACCCTCAACATTAGAATCGTACTCGCCCCATTTCAAATCTCCATTAGCTATACGAGCAGGTCTGCCTAAAGGCTACTCAAAATAGAAAATGCCTCATTCAGTAAGAACTGGTGACATTAAAAAAAAAATCTCTGTTTTGGTGAGCTCCTGTATTTTCTTTGTCATGTAACCATTTCATACCTATGTATGTGCCAAAACCAAGGTCGTTACCAACACGTGCATCATGTTCCTGTCCTTCTCTCCTAATTAACAAACAGTTACTACCAAATTTAAGGTTCTGAGTCCCACCTAATACATAGCTAAAGAAAACAAAAAAATCTGAATAACATTCGTTTGGATATCATTTTGAAACACTGAAAACAGCAACCACCCTCGGATCCTCTGTTGCCCAATAATAACAGCTGTGCCTGGTAACATGGACGTTTCGTCTGTCTTTTCAACAATCCTCCTCTGTGGGACTAAACTGCTGGGCTCTGGGAATGGTCTTCCCTACAAATGCACGAAAATATGTCTACGTAGCAGCCGAACATTACGACAATGTCCTCTTAAAAAAAGAAACAGCGTTCCAGAACTCCTTCCTATCATAGTAGCGAACAACCAATTGAGTGCGCAGGTTCAACGTCAGAGGTGGGCAAGGCAAAGGTTAAATCACGCAAAGCAGTGTGGCGTGCAGTAAACATTCGGAACATTGCAGTTTACCATATTTCTTCCTTTTGACATGAATCTTCTATCTTCTTAATTTTAACACACCTCATATTGATGAATTTTAATACTTACAGATTCTTCCTTTCTACCTTTCTCATTGTCAAAGGTTCACTTCCTTTCAGTGCAATACTCTAAAAGTGTAGTTTTAGAAATTTCTTCCTGAAATCTTGGTCTATGTCTGACTACAACATTATTCATTCATTGACCAACAATACTGGCGCTGTAACAGCCACTTCTTTGTATCTTCCCAGCCTGTTATCCTTCTCACGAAGAAGTAAGAAAGTTCTCTGAAATGTTGGCAGGTACTGATTGTCCTATCTGCTGTTCACGAATGCTCCGAGAATTTTAGAAATAGTGAGAGGGATGAGTTAAAGGATTCAAGCTCCGGTGGAGGATAATAAACAGCTAGACATGTAATTCGTGGTTACTAATCTGATACACTGTTGCCACAGGAGCTCTCAGACAGAAAGTTAAAACCTGGGGAGCTGCGATTATTGTGCTGCCACAAGTGCGACAACCAGTCCCAATCATTGAGATCCTTGAGCAGTGACAGGACTGTTCAAAATGGCTCTGAGCACTACGGGACTTAACTTCTGAGGTCATGAGTCTCCTAGAACTTAGAACTACTTAAGCCTAACTAATCTAAGGACATCACACACATCCATGCCCGAGGCAGGATTCGAACCTGCGACCGTAGCGGTCGCGCGGTTCCAGACTGTAGCGCCTAGAAACGCTCGGCCACACTGGCCGGCCAGGACTGTTCCACCTGGTACACAAAATAGGTTAAACAGGTGAAATACCACCATACTCAGTGAAGAATGTAATAATTAAAGCCGGCCGCGGTGGCCGAGCGGTTCTAGGCGCTTCAGTCCGGAACCGCGCGACTGCTACGGTCGCAGTTTCGAATCCTGCCTGGGGCATGGATGTGTGTGATGTCCTTAGGTTAGTTAGGTTTAAGTAGTTCTGAGTTCTACGGGGCTGGTGACCTCAGATATTAAGTCCCATAGTGCTCAGAGCCATTTGAACCAAGCCAATAATTAAAATTGTAAACAGTGCAGGTGGTGATACTTGTGAATACTAGCGAACGATCATTTTAATAAGTCATACTTGCAAAATAATTCCAAGAAGAACAGTAGAAGAAAATTAAACTTGATTGATAGAATTTGTAAATTTTAAGATCTTTTGATAATAGTGAGTGGATTAATCTGTTTGAAAGTCTGAAGGTAGCAGGGATAAAATACAGGGAGCAGAAGTTTGTGTAAAACTTGTGCAAAACCCAGACAGCAATTATAAGAGTGGACGAAGATGAAAAGGTTGCTGCAGTTGAGAACGGAGTGACATGGGATTGTAGCCTGCCCCAGTATTATTCGGTGTATACATTGAGAAAGCTGTGAAGGAAGCGAAGTAGAAATATGGATAAGGAAATACAGTCCATGGAGAAGTCATTAAAACTTTGATAAATGACGGTGATTTTGTGAGAAGGACTAGGAAGAGCAGTTTACAGAATAGATCGAACATCAACATGAATAAAACAATGGTAATAGACAGTAATCGAATTAAATCTGGAGATTCGGAGGGAATTAGATTAACAAATGAGACACTAAAGGTAGCAGATGAGTTTTCCCATTTGGGCAGCAAAGTGACTGACAATCGTCGAAGATGGAGAGGGTGTAAATGCAGACTGACAGTAACAAGAACAGCATTTCTGAAAAAGAGAAATTCGTTAATATCTAAAATAGATTAAGTGTTTAAGAAATCTTTCTGATGTATTTGCCTGGATTGGATTGGATTGTTTGGGGGAGGAGACCAGACAGCGGGGTCATCGCTCTCATTAGGTTATGGAAGGACGGGGAAGGAAGTCGGCCGTGCCCTTTCAAAGGAACCATCCCGGCATTTGCCTGGAGCGATTTAGGGAAATCACGGAAAACCTAAATCAGAATGGCCGGACGCGGGATTGAACCGTCGTCCTCCCGAATGCGAGTCCAGTGTGCTAGCCACTGCGCCACCTCGCTCGGTTATTTGCCTGGAGTCAGCCTTGTACAGAAGTGAAATGTGTACGATAAACACATGTGACAAGAATAGAATAGATGCTTTTGAAATGTGGGTCTACAGAACAATGCTGAAGATTAGATCGAAAGGATAACAAATGACGAGGTATTTAATCGATGTGGGGATGAATGAGGTTTACGCCACAAAGTCACTAAAAGAAGAGAGCGATTTATAAGAGACATCTTGATGCAACCAGGAATTGTCAGTTTGGTAGAGGAGGGAAAAGTGTGTGTGTGTGTGTGTGTGTGTGTGTGTGTGTGTGTGTGTGTGTGTGTGTGTGTGTGATGGAGTGGGGGAGTGGCGGGCAGGGGTTGTGGGGAGGGGGGAGGGGAGATCAAAATTAAGGGGGGCCCAACACTTGACTACAGTAAGAAGGTATACATGGATGATGTACGAAGCTGTTCGGAAAGCAAGGAACGAACGATCGCGAAATGGAAACCACAGTGAAAATCCGATGAAGCCTTGCACAGATGTGTTGGGCAGTGTCTGTAGTATCCCCTTAAATACACTACTGGCCATTAAAATTGCTACACCAGGAAGAAATGCAGATGATAAACGGGTATTCATTGGACAAATATATTATAGTAGAACTGACATGTGATTACATTTTCACGCAATTTGGGTGCACAGATCCTGAGAAATCAGTACCCAGAACCACCACCTCTAGCCGTAATAACGGCCTTGATACGCCTGGGCATTGAGTCAAACAGAGCTTGGATGGAGTGTACAGGTACAGCTGCCCATCCAGATTCAACACGATACCACAGTTCATCAAGAGTAGTGACTGGCATATTGTGACTAGCCAGTTGCTCGGCCACCATTGACCAGACGTTTTCAGTTGGTGAGAGATGTGGAGAATGTGCTGGCCAGGGCAGCAGTCGAACATTTTCTGTATCCAGAAAGGCCCGTACAGAACCTGCAACATGCGGTCGTGCATTATCCTGCTGAAATGTATGGTTTCGCTGGGATCAAATGAAGGGTAGAGCCACGGGTCGTAACACATCTGAAATGTAACGTCCACTGGTCAAAGTGCCGTCAGTGTGAACAAGAGGTGACCGAGACGTGTAACCAATGGCACCCCATACCATCACGTAGGGTGATACGCCAGTATGGCGAAGACGAATATATGCTTCCAATGTGCGTTCACCGCGATGTTGTCAAACACGGATGCGACCATCATGATGCTGTAAACAGAACCTGGAACATCCGAAAAAAATGACGTTTTGCCATTCGTGCACCCAGGTTCGTCGTTGACTACGTCATCGCAGGCGCTCCTGTCTGTGATGCAACGTCAAGGGTAACCGCAGCCATGGTCTCCGAGCTGATAGTCCATGCTGCTGCAAACGTCGTCGAACTGTTCGCGCAGATGGTTGTTGTCTTGCAAACGTCCCCATCTGTTGACTCAGGGATCGAGACGTGGCTACACGATCCGTTACAGCCATGCGGATAAGATGCCTGTCATCTCGACTGCTAGTGATACGAGGCCGTTGGGATCCAGCACGGCGTTCCGTATTACCCTCCTGAACCATCCGATTCCATATTCTGCTAACAGTCATTGGATCTCGACCAACGCGAGCAGCAATGTCGCGATACGATAAACCGCAATCGCGATAGGCTACAATCCGACCTTTATCAAAGTCGGAAACGTGATGGTACGCATTTCTCCTCCTTACACGAGGCATCACAACAACGTTTCACCAGGCAACGCCGGTCAACTGCTGTCTGTGTATGAGAAATCGGTTGGAAACTTTCATGTCAGCACGTTGTAGGTGTCGCTACCGGCGCCAACCTTGTGTGAATGCTCTGAAAAGCTAATCATTTGCATATCACCGCATCATCTTCCTGTCGGTTAAATTTAGCATCTGTAGCACGTCATCTTTGTTGTGTAGCAATTTTAATGGCCAGTAGTGTACGTCAATAGCGTCACATCACCCTTCTCAATTCTGAGGGCACATTGGACGTATAAATATGCATAAAAAGTATTGTCTCGCGCCAAGTATGGGCGCCAGCCGACATATTTCGCCTGATTTCATGCAACCCCCGAAAACGTAACTGTCATGCAGTTCATTTTTACCCCAGTTTTTGGCCGCACTCTGCAGTGGCAAATAAGAGCGCTCTTGGAGCGTTCTCGGTGGGACGTGTTTGATCGCCCACCATACTCTCCCGACTTGGCTCCCTCTGATTTTCATCTCTGCTCACATGACCAGCTGACTTTGAAGACAACATTTTGGCACAGACGACGAGCTCCTGTTCGGCATAGAAAATAGTTGGAAAGCACAGGGAGCTGACCTCTATGACGAGGGTACTGGAAAGTTCGTACAACACTACCACAGATATCTAAGTCGTAGCGGCGACAATGTAAAGAAGTAGCTGGAAGGCGTAGCTAGCTGTTGCAAATAAAACTTTTTTATTTTCATTGCCGTTTCCATCTCGCGATCGATCGTTTCTTACTTTCCGAATAACCCTCGTAGTTTGGAGTAGTTGTACAGAGACGAGGGGGCTCGAAGTGGCTAGAATGGCGAGGAGAGCTACGTCATAGCAGTCTTCAGACTGCAGCCCACAACAACAAGTGCGGAGCGGTCTTTGACGACGGGCGTGTGTGGTGTGAGCATCCCGCGTAACGTCGCGCGGGCTGGCGGCGCGCCCAGTGTGTGTGGCGTGGGCTGTGCCGTGTGACGCAGTGAAAGGCCCGCGACCTCGACCGCCGCGGAACCAGTCCGCCACCTGACCAGCTCCACACCACTCTCCTCACAGCTCACACGCGTTACCTTTCACTCAGGGCTGCGAACGCGTGTAATACCTTTTTTTTCATTCAGCTACTGTATGAAAGAATTGTTACGGTGGTCGACCGCAAAATCATTCCTTTATTACATACTGTAATAATTTACAGAGCTTATATCCCAGTGCCATTTTTTGTGCGTTAGTTTGGGAACAGTTGTCCAGGAACACATTCCAAAATGTCAGCGGTGAAAAATTTGAAACGTAGACCTTTGCGATGAGGAATAGTTTGCCTCAAACAAGGTTTTTATTCTTTACGCGTCGTTTCGTCACATGGCTTAGAGCAGGGCTTCCCAACGTGTGGTCCGCGGACCCCTTAGCGGTCCGCCGGCTCTTTCTAGGGGGTCCGCGACCACCTTTCACCAAATAGTGTAAAATAATGAGTAAAATTATTGAATAAAAATGTGAAAATCAAATTCGTCACTATTGTTTTTTTCGTGTGAAAAACATTTGTACTTTTACTTCAGGTCGTATTCCCAAGAAGCCTTTGCGGTTCCTAAGTGAAAACGCATACACAGTTTAGTGCCGGAGAATGCGGCTTCTCTGATCGACTGTTTCGCAACAATACGGAGGTCGTTTGTGGCCCGGCTCACGGCGCTAGATGCGCTGAAACCTTTTACGCATGCGCGGAGCGAGCTTCGTCGACCAATCACAGCGCTCGTTGGCACGTATGCGGCCCCAGGCATCGTTAAATGTTAAACTTGCTTTGTAAGTGCACTATCTATTTCGTAAGTCGATTTTTGACCAGTTTTTCTAACATGGATCGGTGGCTGAAGTCAGGATCATTGAAGATGGGTGCAGTTTCTCCATCGCCTTCCCAACAAGGGAAGTTTCCAGTTGAAATGAATGAGGAGGCAGGACGACCAAAGGAAGACTTTACATACATTTGAATATTTTTCTTCGGATTTCACGAAAAACCACACACACACACACACACACGAATTTTACGAAATATGCATGCTCCTTACACAGCAGTAGCCACCAAATAGTGGAAGTGAACAGACCATAAGCGGCAGCTTGTCAACAGCGAACAGTTTGGACGTGACGTTGATTGCTCTTGGAGGAAGACAGCTCCATCGTGTGAAATTTCAATTACCAAGTAATTTTAATCAGGCTATAGTGTTTTGAAGAAAGAGAGTAAATCCACTAGTAAGTGTCTGGATACAGTGGGAATTCAAATTGGATCATTAATTTTAAGTAGTTTTCATTCATCTCTAAACCAAAGACTATTGATACTTCGGAGGGGGGGAGAGGGGGGGTCATTGGGAACATGGCACTTACATTAAGAAGCTTTCAGTTCCCATGGGTTTCGCTCTGAAATTTAAAGTTACTGTGCTCTTGACTGAGTAGGGGTCCGCCATGGATTTTCGACTGAAGAAGGGGTCCGCCAGCTGAAAAGGTTGGGAAGCCCTGCCTTAGAGTTACGTGTTCTTGTTTCGTGAGCTGACATTTTTCTGTTTCACTGTGAAGAAATTGTTTCAGCAAATGAATTGAGCTATTAGAACGACTCTTCAATGCTGAGCTTTGCTTCCAAAAGAGGTGGACGGATGGGGAAGTTCATTTTCTCCAGTTGTTAAGGTCTTCTGTTCGAAGACTGGTTTGATGCTGCTCTGCACGCTTGTCTTCAAGGCTTCTCATCTCTGCTTAGCTACTCCAACATATAAAGGGTGATCAAAAAGCTGTTCAAGGGCGTTCTTGCAACGTACATGCAACGAACCGCGACTCCGATGAGGGTATATAAGCAGCGACACGTTGGCAAGGGATTAGTGTGGCATTCGCGTCTTTCAGCCGGCCGGTGTGGCCGAGCGGTTCTAGGCGCTTCAGTCTGGAATCGCGCGACCGCTACGATCGCAGGTTCGAATCCTCCCTCGGGCATGGATGTGTGTGATATCCTTAGGTTAGTTAGGTTTAAGTAGTTCTAAGTTCTAGGGGACTGATGACCTAGTGCTCAGAGCCATTTGAACATTTTTCGTGTCTTTCAGACATGCGTGCAGGAAATGCGGAAACGTCAACTATGACGTCACTCTTACCAAACGTGTACAAACAGATCGAACGTGCTGTTATTCCTTTCTTGGGTGTCGAAGGACAAATTCCGGTAAACATCCGCCGTAGCGTGAAGAACATATATAGGGCAGAATGTCTGTCGAAATCAACCGTTGGGCGACAAAGGGTGCTGCTGCTTCACGGTAACGTACGTCCCCATATTGCAAATGTAGTAACGCAGAAGTTACGCCAACCCAAATGGGTGACACGTGAGCACGCGCCCTATAGTCCTGTTCTCTTCCTGTGCAATTATCATGTCTTCGGTCCTTCGAAAAAGGCATTGCAAGGTTGACGAGTCCTGTCAGAGGAGGATGTGCAGCAGGCAGTTATGGACTTCTTCACGCGGTAGACAGGACACGGTGTTTCAAACAACGGGTATCTTCAACCTGGTGAGTCAGTGGGATGATTGCGTCAATGCGCACTGCGATTTTGCCTCATTGGTATATTGATTCGGGAGTCTACGGCCTTCGAACGGAAACTTTTTGATCTCCCATTACACACATACGAACTTGCTTACTGTAGTCAATCCCTGGTCTCCCACTCCCCTCTCCCCCCCCCCCCACACCACGTCTCTCCGTCACCTTCATTCTGCCAAGTTGTAACTTAAATTTTCTTCCCAATTCTATTAGTCTAATCTTCAGCAGTATACAGAAGCATCACTCCTCAAAAGGTGTTCTCTTCTTATCGCAGCTATTTATCGTCCAGATTGCACATCACAAGGCTACACTCGAGAAAAACACTTTCAGAAAAGACTAACATTTAAATTTATATTCAGTGTTAGCGAATTTATCGTTTTCAGAAATACTTGTCTTGCTATTGCCAGCCAGCATTTTATATTTTTTCCATTATGGCCAACCTCGATTATTACGCTGCCCAAGTAACAAAACTCATCTATTATTTTGAGCGTTACATTTTGGAGTCTAAGTCGCTCAGCATCGGCTGATTTAATTCTACTAATCGATTATCGGTGTTCAATTTTTTTCTGTTCATCTTGTAACCTCTTTCTCCAGTATATGTTGAAACATTATGACAAGTGGACTAGATATAAACAATTATGACGCGCGTTTGAAAACTAAGTCCAATTTAGTCGTAAAAATACACTGCCTGGAAAAAGTACCAAGAACACTTAGTTGGTTGAAAATGTAAGTTTGTACATGTGTACACCATTGGAGGATAAGTAAATGATTAGAGTTGCAATTCTCTGTGGCATGTGGAGTGGCCACCAGAGTGCATTAGTGCCGTCAGAATTTAGTGTAGTTACCAGGTCTAGTAGGGTATATGAGGGGCGTGAACAGTGTCAGATGTTGAGTGATCAGTCCAAAGGAGACAGAGAGACCGAGGGTCCTCGTGAGACAGCTTTATCAGCAACTGAGACCGGAAGTGGCCTCACTGCGAGTCTTCATTTGGCTGGCTGCTCGAATCACGCCGTATCCAGATTTCTGGGGCACTCGTATGTGACGGTGGCCTAATGTTGGAGTACACCAAAAAGTGAAGGCCGGGCTCCGGTCGACCACGTCTCACCACCACAATGGATGATCGCCGTACCGTGCACCAAGCACGTCGCAACCTCTTCATATCGGCGCCACTTATCCGAGAACCTACATCTACATCTGCATCCACATGGTTACTCTGCAATTCACATTTAAGTGCCTGGCCGAGGGTTCATCGAACCATACTATTTCTCTACCATTCCACTATCGAATGGCGCGTGGGAAAAAGGAACACCTAAATCTTTCCTTTCGGGCTCTGATTTCTTATATTTTATTATGATGATCATTTCTTCCTACGTAGGTGGGTATCAACAAAATTCGGAAGGGAAATTTGGTGACTGAAATTTCGTAAATAGATCTCGCCGCAAAGAATACCGTCTTTGTTTCAGTGACTTCCACCCCAACTCGCGTATCATATCAGTGACACTCTCACACCTATTGCGCGACAACACGAAACGAGCTACCCTTCTTTGCACTTTTTCGATGTCCTCCGTCAATCCTACCTGGTAAGGATCCCATACCGCGCAGAAATATTCCAGCAGACGACGGACAAGCGTAATGTAGGCTGTGTCTTTAGTGGGTTTGTCTCATCATCTAAGTGTTCTGCCAACAAAGCGCAGTCTTTGTTTCGCCTTCCCCACAATATTATCTATGTCATCTTTCCAATTTAAGTTGCTCGTAATTGTAATTCCTAGGTATTTAGTCGAATTGACAGCCCTTAGATTTGTGCGATTTATCGTATACCTAAAATTTATCGGATTTCTTTTAGTACCCATGTAGATGACCTCTCACTTTTCTTTGTTTAGTGCCAATTGCCACTTTTCGCACCATACAGAAATTCTCTATAGATCATTTTGTAATTGGACTTGATCGTCTGATGATTTTACTAGACGGTAAAATACAGTGTCATCTGCAAACAGTGTAATGGGGCTGCTCAGATTATCTCCTACATCATTTATGTAAATCAGGAACAGCAGAGGGCCTATGACACAACCTTGCGGAACGCCAGATATCACTTCTGTTCTACTCGATTACTTACCGTCTATCACTACGAACTGTGACCTCTCTGAGAGGAAATCACGAATTCAGTCACACAACTGAGACGATACCCCATATGCACGCAATTTGATTAACAGTCGCTTGTGAGGAACGGTACCAAAAGCCTTCGGGAAATCTAGGAATATGGAATCGATCCGAGATCCCTTGTCGACAGCCCTCATTACTTCATGGGAATAAAGAGCTAGCTGTGTTGCACAAGAACGATATTTTCTGAATGTAACGGACCCCCTGTAACATTGCCGCGTCGTCTCACACCATTGGCCGGAGCTGAAAATGTGGAGTACCGGCAGCCCTCTTAGGGAATTACCACTCCGTACTCAGGCTGCCGTTAACAGCACAACACAAACGGCTACGTTTGCAGTTGTGCCTCGATCTGGAAGCTTGAAGTGCTGATAAACAGTGTCGCCGACAGGAGGGCGCCTGTCCGCCGGCTTCCACTAACGTGCCAATCAAGATTTAACTGGCCGAGCTCGTGCAGGTACGGGATAAAGGCTGAAAAAAGAAGAAGAAAGCCATTGTTAGACTTATTTAGCAATCCATTTTCCATTTTGCTGAAGATGCACCGGAAGCAATTCACCTGGAACTCAACGACATGCAAAACCATTAGATACAGCTAATTAAAGTCGATGCAACACATCTGTTGAATTGTTGTGTCGACAGAAACAAAAAAAATGGCTCTCAGCACTATGGGACTTAACATTTGAGGTCATCAGTCCCCTAGACTTAGAGCTACTTAAACCTAACTAACCTAAGGACATCACACACATCCATGCCCGAGGCAGGATTCGAACCTGCGACCGTAGCAGCAGCGCGGTTCCGGACTGAAGCGCCTAGAACCGCATGGCCACATCGGCCGACGACAGAAACAATTCCAAGTTTTAGATGACGTATTAAAATGCCCTACCCTCTTTGTGTCAACTTATATATGTGAACAAACTTTTTCCATAACGAACATTAACAAATAAAATTGACGAATGACAAGATGTAGGGCCTAGTCAATTTTGCGGTTGTCTACGACAAAAATTGAGCGAAACATCAAAGCGGTTGTGAAATCAGTGGAGTGTCATGTTTCAAATGAAATTGGGTAAGTGCGACTGCTACGGTCGCAGGTTCGAATCCTGCCTCGGGCATGGATGTGTGTGATGTCCTTAGGTTAGTTAGGTTTAAGTAGTTCTAAGTTCTAGGGGACTGATGACCACAGCAGTTGAGTCCCATAGTGCTCAGAGCCATTTGAACCATTTTTGAAATTGGGTAAACAGCGTTTCTGTAAAAATACATTGTTGTACATTGCTGGCCTACGGGATTGTTTCCCGAATGAATTGTCACTCTGCAGACACCCCAGAACTGGACACTAACACAGAATCTCTCCAGGGAGCTACCAGATAATTTGTCTGACCACTTCTTTATTGTACAAGTTACACTTTACAAGATAGCGTTATAAAACGAGTTTAATAAATTTCAACTGTTAATTTTTTTCTGTGAGTATTACTCGACATAGGTAGATCAACTGCCATTCCTGCTAAACACAGCAATTCATTTACTAAAACAACGCCTCGTTCGAAATACCAGTTGAAATTGCTTGGTAAATCTCTCGTATGTGACGGGGTTCATGAGAGGGATCGACCGCAGGCAATATTGCTGCCAGTGATTCATTGCCCATAATGAAGCGTCGACGAGACAAGCTGACGTGTCAGACCAGGGGCAACACAACGGCGCAAGAGATCATGTATAAATCGTACTTACTGTTATAAATTATTTATCTCGGAAATGGAAAACAGAGTGAGGAAGGGACTATTACAGTGTCAGACCTATTCTGCACAATGGCTGTCAGTGAGAGGAATAAAAATAAACTGAATAGCCAGTGACTGGCAAGGTTGTCTCATTTGAAAATGTACCGTTATGACGCCCGAATGTTGCGACATGTTGCGTTGTACGGCGCGACTATAGCCACGGTACCTGAACAGTCGCTTTTAGGCAGGTGGGTAGCGAACGTGTCAGCACGTCACGAGTTAACCGACTTTGAGCGGAGGGTGGTAATCGCTGCAAGATGGATGGGCTCTAACACACCGGACATTAAGCAAGAATTTGGGTTTCCCAGCTAAATAGTGTCTAGGCTGTATCTTCAATATGGCAGACACAGTCCATTACACTTCGGGCATACAGCCGCACAAATAAAATTTTATTTGCGGGGCTGCATGCCTGAAATTTAATGGACTATTCATTACGCTGCAAAAAGCTAAAAATGCACATGGCAGACACAGTATTTCCACGTGCGTAAACCACCTCAAAGCACGTTCACGAGTGCTCGATGAACGGCCGTCACGTTAACTCCGTAAAGGCATACTGGGCGATCGATGACTTGCTGGAGTCAGATCGCTGTCGGTTTGAATGTGGGTTGTCAGGAACTCGTCATTGCCGGAACTGTACGGAGACGAATGCATCGCATATGATACTAAACTATAAAGAATAAACTCGGAATGCCCAGCGTACCGACGGACCGCTGTCCGTCGATAGACCTCACCGGATTCGGATATCGACAACCGTGTGGTCTGCACACCGCTCTCCTAGCCGTTTTCAGCTTTTGTGACTGGAGCCGCAACTTCTCAATGAAGTAGCTCCACAACTGGCTCACAAAGGCTCTGTTACCACTGCGACAAGGCCATTGACCATCACATAGGATACAGCATCCGGAAACCGAATCTATTCAGGACTAGGAAGAAGAGCAACCAAGAAAACATGGGGGTGCTGGACTTTAATTTAGGATACAATGGGCATAAAACTGACCCACCTTATTTAATTTTATGTCAGGAGAAACAAATTCTAACAGCAATTTTATTCCGTTAATATTGAAACATTTTAAGACGCGAATGATTTAAAAGGTAAATCACGGTGCTTGAGAAAAAAAAGTGAAGCACCGATAAGACAAGGAAGGATATTAGTGATTAGAGTTTCAATTCCGCGAGATGTGAAACAGCCATCTGAGTGCATTAGTGTTTAGTGTCGTTACCAGGCCTGGTAGGGTTTATAACGGGAGTGGACAGCGTCTGACGTTGAGTAATCACTGTGAAGGACACGAAGATGCTGCACACACATGTGAGACAGCATTATCAGCATCTGACAGAGTTTGAAAGGAGCCTCAGTGGGTATCTCCATTTGAATGGCTGGTCGAATCATGCAGTATCTATATTTGTGGGGCATTCGAATGAGACAGTAGCCTGATGTTGGGCTGCATGGAAATTCGAGGGCGAATATCCTCATCCTCCGCAAAGCTTTCGGTTGACAATGCCTCACCACTACAACGGAGGATCGCGAAACTGTGTACAGTGACGTTGATTCCCACTAGGCGTTAAAACTTAATCTTCGTTGCTCACTTTTTATGATACGTGCATGGAAAACATGTCTTTCAAGACACCTTGATGATACATTCAGCTTGTCGAAAATTATCTATACGAGTGAGTTCAAAACTGTACATGGCACAAAAACGTCGCAGGAGAACGCATAATTTTTAGAATTGCGATTTATAAAATAAGTACTCATAAAATTTAACTATCTGCAACACAAACTGATTCAGCAAGCCGTGACAAGTAGACTGCATCATTGGTTTGTGAAATCAAATAACCCCGAACGTAACTTCCGTGTCAATGATCTCCGTGTCCATTTTATAAGACTATCAGAATCTATGTTGTGTGTACACAGAAATGTGTGGTCGATTGATAATCGTCAATTTGACTATGCTGATCACGAATATGACATATTTTTCATCAGTTTTGAAACAGTAAAACAACATATTGTCATTTAATCAAAATGTAACAATACAACATAATAATGTGATTGAAACAATAAAACAACATATTCTCATGTAATCGAAATATAACAATGCGTAAAGATCATTCAAGTTAAATTGCAGCAAGCTAAAACGCAGCATTCGGATAAACGCGCCTGATGTGATCAATCAAATTGTGAAATGGGTTTGATCCAAAGCGTTGCCGCCATAGAGACTCGGCCAAATAGTTGGACAGTATATTGCGATGAGTACCAAACATGCGCTTGTTTTTTGTTTTGCTTTCTGCCATACGCTTTCAACATGATTAGTAGTTGCGTGAGTAATTGGATCAACGAAATGCATGAAATGATTAACAGTCAAATGCTCATGACGTAGATTCTGGACTGTGTTATACGCTCCCCACAAATCGGAAACAATAGTGGTCCCAGGCCGCACATATTGTAGAATCGGCAGGAAAGTTGTAGCATCTCTTCGAACTACAGGAAAGAGGAAGCATTCTCTGGTCTTAGTGTCGTATCCGCCGAATACCCACTGTTCCTTACCCTTGTGACCTCGATTGTATTTTCCACGGACAAAACAGCTTTCGTCGATCTCAACTGTACGCCCTTGACCGCCTAAAACAATCGGCTCTTGCACGAAATACTCGTAGCAAATGTCTCTGCAGAACTGTTTCCAATCCACAGACGTATAAGCCGAGATTTGTAGTTCACGCATCAAAAATTCCTGTTTATCGAGTTCGAAGCTCCAGAAGTAAGCCATTTTGATAATTAATTCGATAGACAGATGACTACCCGTAAAAAAAGAGTCTCTGCGAATTGAAATCTTCTTCCTGCAAATGTGTCTTAAAGAGCAGCGCCAAATACGAGCGTCGGCAGATTGCTTGCGTTCTAAGAACATTTTATTCGCACCGCCAAGGCATTGTCCATCTTCATAGAATCTCTCACGTTTCAGCAAACTATGACCGAAAGCCCTTTCAATAGCTCAATCACTATCATGGCGAACGTCGAACAAATTTACCATACGAAATTCGGTTAAACCAGGGAAAATTCTAGTCATTACGAGTTAGTAGAACAAACGCACAAAACAAACACCGAACTAACACTTAACTACACTGTTATTTGACTCTAGTGTAAACTGAATGAGCCGATTTTATCCGGGTGCTTTGATGTGTTACGATTTAGCTTCAATGACGTTTGCAAATAACATATTCGTGGTCCGGACAAAAAATGAGATAAAAAAATTTTCATTAAAAAATTTTTTTCTCTCGATATAATAAAGTTTTTATCGGGGATGGAAATAAATAACATCTTCGAGATCAACATAGTCTAACTGATCAAAAAAAGAGAAAAAATAATTTCGAAAATTTTGGGTCTAGTGCAGCAGGGGATACAACCCGTCGGCTTTGAACAATGACGTCACAAGTCGCCAGAGACCATGTATTACAAAGATGAAAGATCTGAGGAGAATGTTGAGAAACAAAGGAATGCGAGAGAGATAAACATTGATCTTGTCAAAAGCCGAGAAGCGATTCTTCTTAGTGTTGTAGCTCCCTTCAGCAGCTGATAAGTGTTTTTTGGCTTTTAAAAAAAATCTCACGAGATAGAATAAACTGATCCTACTTTATTAATCAATAAAAAAACTAAACTAAAACATAACAGCAATAGTTTTTTATTGATTGCTTAATAAAGTAGGATCAGTTTATTCTATCTCGTGAGATTTTTTTTTTAAAGCCAAAAAACACTTATCAGCTACTGAAGCATGTGTATATTCTAATGGGTGCGGGAGTTCCGACTCCTGGGGAGATGGGTGGGTGTTATGCATGGCTAATCTATTCTATTTGCAGTTTACCATTTTCGCTTTTGCTGTTATGTTTCAGTTTCGTTTTTTTTATTGATTGCTTAATAAAGTAGGATCAGTTTATTCTATCTCGTGAGATTTTTTTTTAAAAAAAGTCAAAAACACGTATCAGCTACTGTGCCTTGGACGCTAATAGTATCCCATTCGTTACTTGAGCTATATAGCTATACGCAACATTTTTATCTTGCTCGCAAATTGACATATATAGTGTCATTACCTCAATATCATTACGAAAAATATTAAGTACCGGCCGAATAAAAAACAAACAATTAAGTTAATTAAATCACACGTTTAATGATGTACCGAATATCAAGCGATCGCTTTTAGATTAACATTCAATTATTTTAATGATAGTGCTTATTAGATCACAGAACTGCTTTATTATCTATGCCTCGAAGTGAAGACATTAAGATCTATGACTAAGGAATGACGTCATTGTTCAAAGCCGACGGGTTGTATCCCCTGCTGCTCTAGACCCAAAATTTTGTCCCCCTAAACTCGATAAGTGCCGTCGATTTAATGGCATTGTTTTGAATGTGACGGGTTTGTAAAACTTAGTTGTTCATGGCTTACCTTCTGGCTGTCATCTTTTGCGGCGCGCCCTTCCCGCTTTTCACGGTTTTTCTGAAGATCCTGCTGGCTGCGTGTTGCTCGCCAGTCTGCTCATCTCAAACCGTTGCCCAGCGACGGCGTCACCCGCTGCATGGACCTCTGAATTGAGAACAGCGGCACGCAGTGATTTGTTGTTTACTCTTAGAGCATTTCTGTACACTTAAGGAAACTATCCAGCGACAATAATACAGTATAAATTGACTGGGCAAAAATATTATTGCTGCGCGACCTCCAGGACAAGCGTACCATGGTGCACAAAGAAAAGAAAGGAAAGTAAGAGTAATTAAAAACGAAAGGAAAAATGGAAAAATTAGTAAAATACGCGGGTGATTTGAAAAGTTCTCGGAACGGAATAGAAAAAAGTACTCACATCACTGAATTTTTGTTAATTTTTCAATGTTGTCTCCTTGTAGACTGATGCAGTTGGTCCAACGATGTTCCAGTGCCTAGATCCCATCTCGGAAATGAGTTTGAGTTTTCTCCCGGCCTGTAAAATAGTTGTCAACTCCAGTAATCAATTCTTCGTTTGAAGTGATCTTCGTCCATCAAGAAAAATTTTCAGTTTTGGGAAGAGATGGAAATCTGATGGAGCCATGTCAGGTGAATAAGGTGGGTATGGCAACTCATACCTTACTTCGTGTAATTTTGCCATGGCGACGGCACATGTTTTTAATCCAGGATCAAGAGTCGCGGCACTCATCTTGCAAATAATTTTTTCATTTCTAATTCTTCAGTTAAAATGTGATGTACCCTTTCAGATGACATCTGGCAAGCGTGAGCTATTTCACACACATTCAACCGGCGATCCTCCATGACCATTTTGTGCACTTTTGCAATGATTTCGCCGGCCGCGGTGGCCGTGCGGTTCTAGGCGCTTCAGTCCGGAACCGCGTGACTGCTACGGTCGCAGGTTCGAATCCTGCCTCGGGCATGGATGTGTGTGATGTGCTTAGGTTAGTTAGGTTTAAGTAGTTCTAAGTTCTAGGGGACTGATGACCTAAGATGTTAAGTCCCATAGTGCTCAGAGCCATTTGAACCATTTTTTTGCAATGATTTCTGGAGTAGTGACACATCTTGGCCGACCACTGCGTGGATCATCATCTAAGCTCTCCTGACCAAATTTAAATTCCTTTGTCCACTTGGCAACAGTCGAATACAAAGGATCAGAGTTCCCCAGTGTATTCTGGAAATCGGCACGAATGTCCTATGCTTTCATATCTTTCTTTACGAAGTACTTAGTCACTGGTGGAATCTCGATTTTTTTCTATCTTCGCAAATCACTACGCGGGAACAACGACAGAGCCACGTCACCGCCACAGCTCTCTTCCGAGAGCACTGACGTGGCACGTGTTTATAGGAAACGGTCCAATGAATATCACGTGAATAACTCGTTGCGGCAGCGTTGACCTCTCGTGGTAATCCGAGATCTTTTCAAACCACCTTCGTATATCATTCAAGTGAAGACTTTCGCTTCGTTAAAATAATAAAAGATAGTTCTGGATATCATTCAGAGAAATATATATGAGAATCATTTACTTCCTTTACCTAGACCGAAGCTCAATCTGTATTAGGACATGAACTTCAGTTAACTGAATCTATAGAAGAAAAGAGACTAGTTACAACCAAATGTTGTGCTCGAGGCTGTTACATATCATTCGTCATGAATGGTGTGTACAGTGGTGTGCAACAAAGTATCGCGTCAAAACTTAAATTTAGCCTTTAAAAGCTCTGCAGACGCTAATTAAGAAAAGGAAAAAATCAGGCCTGTATTCTGGAACAGGTGAGAAAATTAATTTTTTTTGTACACAACATGCTACGGTGGTAGGGTTTAAAAACCGTATCCACGAGTACAGCCAAGGTTGAAGAGGCGAAACACAACGCGCTTACTTGACAGTATTGACCCTCCTTTAAGACAAATCCGTCTATCCTTTCACTTCTGGAAATGTTCTGAATTCCGCCTCCTATCATATTGTCACTGTAGCTAGAAATAGGATCACATGTTCCGCAACAATATATAAGGGACAGAGAAATGTTAACTAAACAGTTGGGGAAAAAGTAAGTTATCGGTTCATTACTTCAAAAGTAATTGCTCTGACTGTAAATACATTTATCCGACTGCGGGACGAGACGGTCAGTACTCTCACGGAAAGTCGTTTGCGGTTGTCTACGCAACCATGATTGTTCGAAGCAAATCGTCGGCCACGAATGGCCTTCTTCAGGGCTCCAAAAATATGGAAACCGCGTGGGGAGAGATCGGGGCTGTATGGAGGATGTGTAAGGTTTCCCAGCGAAACTTCAGCAGGGTACTCGCAATAGCACTGGCAACATTTGGGCGGGCGATATCATGCAGCAGAATGATGCCGTCCTAAACATGCGTGGGCGTTTGAACTCGGAGGTTTCGCTTCATTTTTTGCGAAGTGACCACTTACAGCTGCATTTCAATATCAATAACTAGCGGGCCATTGCAGTCAGAGAAAAGGGTCGTGATGACCTTCCCGTGGTTGGTGTGCCTGTTGTTTCTACCACGATGAATAATTATCGCTGGAAAGCCCGTACAAGTCCTCCGTACAGTCCAGACCTGTCCCCACGCGATTTCCACATTTCTGGAGCCCCGACGAAAGACGTTCATGTCCATCGATTTACTCCAGATGAAGACGTGCACGCCTGGGCACAATCATGGTTCCTTAGGCGACCGCAAACATTTTTCTATGAAACCGCTGACCGTCTTGTCTCACAAAGGGATAAATGTATTAACAGTTAGGGCGATAATTTTTGAAATAATGAATAGTTTACTTGCTTTTTCATCTGGCTCGTTTCCATTTGACTGTCCGCAGTACATGGTGACTCCGAACTCCACCGACAAAATATAGAAGGTGCTTGAGTGAGAATTTCTTATTATTTTGGTGTAAGGGACCCTTTGACTCCGGTGTCTCGTTACGAAGTGATGCAGTCCAGTTGCTTTCTTATCTCCATTCATCTAAGTACCTGTGTGGCTATGAAAACACCTGCGCACCAGTGGAAATGTTGGCATTACGCGGCGAATGTCTTGTTTGGAAACAAACTTGTTCCATTCATCCGGGGCACTTTACTGTTCGCTCACAGGTTTGCATTCCTTACAGCTGAGTTCTGGCTCTGGTTTGTCCTTCCCGCAGCGTTAGTTGTATACTTGAAAGCACAGAAAATGGCCGTGGCTGAAATTTGAATTGCTCGCTATGTTACGCAGGAGCCAGTCACAGTACGTGGTGTACAGATCTTCCCATAAAAGTAAAGGACACTTGTAATTGCGAGTGTAGCAGAACGAGTGACGTCTTTTTCATACCTAACATAAGGACGTGCCCTCTAAGAGCACGCAAGAAAACCGTGCTGCGTCATTCGTAGCACTACAGGGCTAGTAAAGGCACGTCATTCCCTGGCGTTGTATACACTCAAAAGCGGCAGGAAGCAACTAATTGTCGGCAGCAGTAGCAATCATAGGCCAGTGGTAGAGTCAGCGGTCCAGTAGGCAATTGCCTGATGACAAGTTTTTATTCGTATCTGGCTTAGTACAGTTTTTTTAGTTACTGTGCTAATTTGTTTAATATGTAGAAATCAAGAAATTAATAGAACGAACAGTTCGCGATTCTTATTAAGACATTTTAGGCCCTCAAATGGCTATAGCACATTGCTTCTTTAGCGCTTAATATCCTGTATACAGGCCTTTAACTTCAGTGACTGTGTGCAATGTGCGAGGAACAGTCTATGAAGTGGGTAATAATTCTCTCATTTTCTGCCAACTCCTCCCATGCCGCCAAGGTAACGTTCCAAAGTCATCTCGGGTTCTTAGTTTGCGATCATGCCCGTTTACTCTCATGGTTCGCTTCATCCTGCCCATGCCTTTTCAGTAAGGCTTATGTCTGGTGCAGAAGGCCAATGGAGAAGAGAAATCTCATTCTGTTCTGCAAGCCATCCCTGTGCCATCGTTAACATGTGTCGGAATATATCAGGTTCCACCAGTCATTATTGACATTGTCCTCGGCAAAGCTTATTGGTAGAGACGATGATTATCACAGAGCTTGCTGGTCCTGCTGGAAACAGATTATCCCTCAGGGTATACATAGTCGACCATCTATCCTGTGCAGCATTCCACGTTCACGGGAACACATCCAGCCCCAAACTGCCACAAACATGTGGACACTGGACCATCATTCGCTGCGGACAATACCGATTCGTCGGAATACATCAGGTTCCGCTATCGTTATTGACATTGTCCTCGGCAAAGCTACTTGGTAGAGACGATGATTATCACAGAGACTCTCCTTGATGGCCTCACGTTGGCTGGGTAGTCTGGCCTCTCCAAACTGGCACCCATCTGTATCCACCGATCGGTGAAACGCAGTAGTATAATTCAGTTGGACCGCGGTTAAAAAAGGATTTTGTCGTGACGTGTTGGCAATTTCATAACCCTGGAAACCCAAGTTCAGTTCCCAGTATCTCGATAACACTTTACCCATCGCCGCGCTGTGCGTTCTGGAACGCCATACGGTGCCCCGATCCGACATCATCAAGTTCTCTCCCTCCACAAGAGCAATGACACGGTCGCTAGTAGCCTGTTGACGGTGAGGCGTGGCGCATGAATAATGTGACTCGACTGAAAGCATGTGGTGCAATTTTTGACCTTGCTCGTATACTGTCATGGTGCGCTGGCAGAACTAAAACACCGTCAGTTTGTTGCCGTGTAATATCACTGAAACTCTGTGAATAATTCTCACCCCTGTGTGAAACAGAGATAGTAAATTTAAGTTTTCGACTCCAGGGATATAATTCTCCTACAGAAGAGACTCTGCTTTACGGTCAAAATTCCGTCACATCTTCTGTGGGAAATTAGCTGCACATCATCGAAATGTTTTTCATACAATATAATGGAGGGCTTCATAGACAACAAATAGTTGAACCAGAAGAAAATCCCTCTTAAGACGAAAAAAAAAAAATTCACTTGCATTCGTACATAAGACACTAACGGGTGTCCAACCTGCGGTCCGTGGGTCACATGCGGCCGAAAGCACGTACAAGTGTGGTCCAACAAGTAAGCATGTATCACAGGATCGCTGATAAAAAAATCCCATAATACTCATTTATGTAAATTTATGATAAACTGTATTTTTTCATGTTCAAACTCCCGCCACTCGATGTCGTTATCCCCTTGGCCCCTCCTCTTTTTTTCTCGTAGGTTATTCTTAGTTTTAAGTATTTAAATATTTTAAGTGTGGCGTAAAAATACTCGTCGTTTCCGAATGTGGCCCAGGGAAGTTGAAAGGTTGGGAATTTCAGCTTTACACATAAAGACTCCGCGTTGTTTATTCAGCCACAATGACAGTTTACGAACTTATATATATTCAGTTAACATTCGATACATCTATAAATAATACTAGTATATTCTGTTTGCAGAAAATATTTTGGGAACAGATCTGGAATACTGACAAGAAGAGTTTCCTGTAATGTTTGAAGTAATATTTTCTCGTCTGTATGATCCCAAGGTAAATAGAAGAATGTGGCTTGTTGCATTTCACTGACTTCAGTGCTGTATCGAACTTTTACTCTGGCTGCGACTTCCGAGGGCCAATTATTGTGCATAGGTACATTATTACTCTGTAAGGAGCTGCCGGATACCATGGATACTTAATACCAAAAGTACACGGCCAGTTCATCCTGTATTTTGTTCACTGAGCGGCAAGAAGTCGTAAAGCATTCTCTCAACACATGTTCTTAGGAATCGACAGAAATCCGCAAGCGAAAACAGCGGCTCCCTTTGACGGCTGCGTGCAGTAGCTCGCGTGCCGGCCCGTCCGGAACAGGTTTGTTTCACCGTGAAACGGTGTTGCGCTACGTCGGCACGTGCAAAATGTCGCAGCGCCCGGCACGCACAATCGTTTGTTGAGCAACATTGTTTTTAATCTTAAATTTATTCATATTGTGTGGGAGCGGTTGAAGCCGTTATCAATTTATGAAGTAATTTTTACGTCTTCGGTGGCTTTTTACTAATATTTAGCCGGCCGGAGTGGCCCAGCGGTTCTAGGTGCTTCAATCTGAAACCGCGTGACCGCTACGGTCGCAGGTTCGAATCCTGCCTCGGGCATGGACGTGTGTGATGTCCTTAGGTTAGTTAGGTTTAAGTAGTTCTAAGTTCTAGGGGACAGATGAGCTCAGAAGTTACGTCCCATAGCGCTCAGAGCCATTTGAACCAAAACGTCATATCTGATGCTGAAGTTTAATTGCACGAACAGCGAAAATGTAATAAGCAGAAAAATGTTCGTAGAGATTTGAAGTTATGTGCAAAGTTTGTTGGAAGTCACTAAGTGGTCTCATTCACGAGTACCGGACAAATAAAACCCGGGTATTTGCGCTCCATGAGTTACACTGCCTCAAGGCAATCACACAGTTTCTAACTGTAATAGTCATCTCATTGTGCTAACCTTTCAACATACAGGCATACCTCTTGATGAGTGGATTAAGACAGCATTTAAAATTTTTAAGTTCGGTCGATAAATATGCGAAACATTAAAAATTAAATTCTTATTGCCCCTAGAAGTCGTTGAAAAGTCAACTTGCAACTGGTAATCAGGTTCTTGGTTCCGGGATATTCGGTCAGTGACATAGATGTACCATGGCATACATATGCTTATTTTAAAAATAGTCTAGTTTGATTGTTTGTACTATCTTAGCAATTGAAATAAGTTTTTCTTAGCATTTGAGAGTCTTTGGAATGCAAACATCTAAATGTGCAAGTGTTTAATGTTGGCGATGTGGTTATTACCGTGCTCTGTAGGTCAGACGAATAAATGTCCAGCAAAAATGTAAATAAAGATACTAATGAAATGATTCAAACATAAGATATATACTGAAACAAATGAATGTTTCTCTATATGGTTAAATTTCGGCAGATAACCTCACTGGCACATCTATCAAATAATCGTCGTCACACTACAGATTAAAGTATGTGTGAATGCAACGCAACTGATGAAGGAAGACTGCTGCCGAAACTCTAACAAATATCAGTAAAAAGTGACCAAAGAAGTGAAAATTATTCCATAAATAGTACTTGTAATATATTTATGCGTCTAGATGTAGATCGATGGCTCAGTGGCTGAGTGATAAATGACCAGCTTATGAATCCAAAGGTCTCGGGTTCGATCTCTGGTCAGTTCTAGAATGTGTTATCTACCACTCACCATTTCTTTCACCTCTGTAAATGTTTGTTGATGTGAAAAATAAGGAATTGCACCGTTTTTCGGAATTCAAGTTAAGTTGTAGGCCTACCTATTACCAATTTCGGATTGGCTTTACTTAGTAATTTTAATGTGTAATCGTCGTTTCGTTTATTTATGACATATTATAGTCCGATTAAAATTACTTGATTGTTGACACTTCATGCGCTGGAGCTCCAATGAGAGCGCTCAACGTCAGGCCCGAACCGTTCGCTGTTGCCAAACTGCGACAACAGGTGGTCAGCTCCCTTCCATTTCTTTGTGCAGCATCTTTCTTGATGTGTTTGGATGCTCATTTATGGGTCTGGCACGTGACAACCACGCCAAAAAGAACCCATGCCTAGAACGTTGCTAATGAAATACATACGTTTCTTACACAGTGCTAACAAAACACAAGTGGCTACTTCCGCACAAGACTCGATTCAGCGTCAGATATACATTTCTCATAATTACAGAGATTTGTTTACGTTAGATAAGCTCCGCGCGACTTTGCGTGCAGCCGAATTTTTGAAGACTGCAATTAATCGCTGCCACTGGAGCTTCACAAACGTAAATACAACCGCTCCACCCAGTTCTACGGCGTAGAGCAACCGTCAGTGTAGTTGGTGTATTAACCTCATGTGTAGGAGGACTTACTTTCGAACCTCATCAATTTTCGCAAATTTTTTATTTCTAAATCTAATCAAAGGTATTTGATTATTACTTTTATTCAATTAATTGTTTTAAAAGTAATTTTGTTTTTCCAATTCTCTTGTTCGTCATTTTCATCATCGTATTGACTTTTCCCCTGCCCTCTCTCTGTCCATCTCCTCCTCTTCCCTGTCTCTGTACATTTCACCTCCACCCCTCTCTCTGTCCATCTCCTCCACTTCCCTGTCTCTGTACATTTCACCTTCACCCCTCTCTTTGTCCATCTCCTCCACTTCCCTCTCTCTGTACATTTCACCTCCACCCCTCTCTCTGTCCATCTCCTCCTCTTCCCTGTCTCTCTACATTTCACCTCCACCCCTCTCTCTGTCCATCTCCTCCTCTTCCCTGTCTCTGTACATTTCACCTCCACCCCTCTCTCTATCCATCTCCTCCTCTTCCCTGTCTCTGTACATTTCACCTCCACCCCTCTCTCTGTCCATCTCCTCCTCTTCCCTGTCTCTGTACATTTCACCTCCACCCCTCTCTCTGTCCATCTCCTCCTCTTCCCTGTCTCTGTACATTTCACCTCCACCCCTCTCTCTGTCCATCTCCTCCTCTTCCCTGTCTCTGTACATTTCACCTCCACCCCTCTCTCTGTCCATCTCCTCCTCTTCCCTGTCTCTGTACATTTCACCTCCACCCCTCTCTCTGTCCATCTCCTCCTCTTCCCTGTCTCTGTACATTTCACCTCCACACCTCTCTCTGTCCATCTCCTCCTCTTCCCTGTCTCTGTACATTTCACCCCCACCCCTCTCTCTGTCCATCTCCTCCTCTTCCCTGTCTCTGTACATTTCACCCCCCCCCCCTTTCTCTGTCCATCTCCTCCTCCCCTGTATCAGCATCCATCTCCTTCCCCCACTCTGTTGTCCATCTCTTCCTCGCCGTCTCCCATCTCTTCTCACGTTATGACACTTATGCCAATAGGAGGTTGCTGGTTCTCATCCCCACAGCATTTCTTTCTAGATAGTAAGTAATACGTGTACCAAGTTTGGTTGAAATCGATCCAGATATTTAGGTCGAGATTTTTATCCATTGCTTTTTCTGCATAAATACATGTTACATAAATTTCACGTACATCAAATGGTTCAAATGGCTCTTAGCACTATGAGGCTTAACGTCTGAGATCATCAGTCCCCTAAACTTAGAACTACTTAAACCTAACTAAACTAAAGACATCACACACATCCATGCCCGAGGCAGGATTCGAACCTGCGACTGTAGCGGTCACGCGGTTCCAGACTGAAGCGCTTAGAACCGCTCGGCGGCAACCATGGGGCCAAAGAGTATAGCACACTCGTTGCAGACCACGTACACCTCTTCATGATGATTATGTTTTTCACACAGATAATGCGCCATGTCATAAGGCCAGGAGTGTGATAGAGTGGTTCGAGGAACACAGTGGCAAGTTGCAATTGATGCACTGGCTCCCAGCTCACCACGCCGTAGCCCGATCGAACACATCTGGAATGTGACTGAACGTGGTGTCATAGCTCATCATCCTTCCTCCCCGGATTTTACGGGAATTAGGTGACTTGCTTGTTTAGGTGTGGAGCAAACACCCTCCAGTGACCTACCAAGGCATCATTGCTTCCATGCCACGACACAAGTCCCCTGGTATCCATGCCAAATGTGGAGATACCGGCTATTAGGTAGGTGGTCATTATGTTCTGGCTGGTCAGTGTATATTTCACCCGCATCTCTAGCGAATTTCGACCTGCAGCTGCGATTTTATGCAGCTCAATGTTGATGAGCTCATATCTCCTGAACTGTATGTCGTACAACGACGTAAATTTGCAGCTACATTCAATGGTTTATATGAATACTGTTTGCAAAGCGTATCGCCAGTACAGTTTGTAGTAAAGAGATAGTGAAGTTAAAACGTTATGCCTGATGCGGCACTTTCACTGCATGTACAGCGAAAATATAGTAAGCGATAAACTTTTTTCCTTTCACCATTTTGTGGAAGACGTCAGCGACAAAATGTTTCGTAAACATTTGAAAATATCTGTAAAGTCTGGTGCAAGTGACTGAGTGCTGTCGTTCTCAATACTGGATGGATGAAGCCTGGCTATTCGCGCGTTATGGGCTACACGTGCTTTTCATTCCCACACCCATCCGTTTGATAGGTACATAGTTCTTACCTCCCAGCGATTCTTTCCAGATAACTAGTGATATGTGTACCAAGTTTCGTTTAAATCGGTCGAGTGGTTTAGAAGGAGATGTGGAATATACATACATGCATTTTTATAATATGTATGTCAATGTTCCTGACATTGCCAGAATGGTGGCGATCTGTAGTATAATGAACTCTCGAAAAACTCCAATCAGCCAAGATCGCTAGTAAAGTATTTATTTAGATAACCGATTTCGGTAAAACTACGCTACTATATATTGAACTTCACAATTTTCCGCCGTCAACACTTTGTATCGTGGCATCAACAAGGCATGATAATCCCCAATTTCCGGGCTAGGCAAATTTATATTTGGAGTTTTTTGCGAAGTTGATTATACTGCAGATCGCGCCCATTCTGGCAGTATCAGAAATATAATTTGCATAAATAAATTTTTCAAAGATATTGTGTGTAGTTCAACATGTTTTAGGTAACAAGACAACAGGTTTATTAAACGCAGCATTAAACGAATAAAAAATAATATCCGACCACTCTGAAGTCTACGTACGTTCTCAAATACGCTGCTGACAAATATACAGTTGATAATGAAAGGACTAATAGGCCTGTAGCGACTGTCATAAACAATAGAGCCTACAGGTGACGAAAAATTTGTTGTCTCCGAAGACGATTTCATCCCTAAACTCCACTGTTATTAGACATTACCACATACGAATGGTAACGTGGAATAGTCTCAAGAGTTTCTTTCCCTTCTTAAGCTGAGCTGTCAGAAAATTTATATTTTAAATCATTGCTATTGTAGCGCAGCAATACTGCTTGCGGTAGGGGATACGACAACGTAGGTCTGACACATGAAAAAAAGTACACGAATTATACACTTCATCATCCTTTGAGAATGACGAGTGAGGAACCTGTGTTAAGCACTAAAATTAAGTCGTTAGAAAATATATTCACAAACTCTATCAAATCTACACCCTAATTCGTATTCAGTAATGCGTCATATTTTTCCTCCTAATAATCAGAGACCTTCGTACTGCACGTAAAATACCGTACTCCCGTAGTGTCTCTAACTTGCATATGCGAATCTCTGATATACGGGGTGGATAAAAAAACCTGTTGATAAGGTCACAGCAGGGGAGGGGACATCGAATCGAGAAAAATTTCCGAGTAACCGCATGCCGGAAATTCACAGTAGTAGAGCTACGGTCACGCGACAGCCAGACAGCGACGAGCGGCCGGACGTTTGTCCCATAATCGAACGTGCTGGAGTGTATCTAGTGGTGCTGTTTGTGATATGAAACGAAAGGGCTTTAGAAATTTCTGTTTTCATTCTTACCGTTGTCATAGTTCACACTGACTGATCTGTACTTCTTTCAATAAAAGTTCCTTCATGCTCTCTGTTCAGTAGCAAAATATAAACCGTGGCGCACCGTCGAACATGGGTGCCAACAGCAGCGGTACACTCGACTAATGTATTCAAACAACACGGCAGTCACAGAGGATATCGACTTTCTGCTGTTACCATGGCCAAAATCGGCATTTCTAAGAGCAGTTTTCTGTTTTCCTAGCAGCTTTTTTTATCACCAAGGCACTCTTGACAACAGCACCGGATCTGGTGCTTAACGTGTCCTAGAACGTATTAGGTAACAGTTTTACAGCATTTTGTAATATGTTTGTTTTAGTTTCAGTACCTAGTTTATCTTCAAAAAAATAGTTCAAATGGCTCTGAGCACTATGGGACTTAACATCGGAGGTCATCAGTCCCCTAGAACTTAGAACTACTTTAACCTAACTAACCTAAGGACATCACACACATCCATGCCCGAGGCAGGATTCGAACCTGTGACCGTAGCGGTCGCGCGGTTCCAGACTGAAGCTCCTAGAACCGCTCGGCCACACCGGCCGGCAGTTTATCTTCATCATCTCCTTATTTCGTATAGGCCAACTAAGCACCACGACATTCAACTATTGCGTTTGGAGCGGGCTTTGACGTTTGCCCAGTAGTTTCGCATCCTCTGGCTGCGTTGTTCCTTCCTCTCCTGCGTCCAGAGAGCACGAGTCCTCTTTCTAGGTAGTCTGTCCTGGAACCTCTTTTGTCTAAGCTTCTTCCTGAGTATTACAATGTTACTTATAATATTTCGGTTATAGGAGTATCCCGTCCAAATCCAGCAACTTTCACATGCTGCGTCATGTGAAAGTTGCTGGATTTGGACGGGATACTCCTGTAACCGAAATATCAGATCTGAAGATGGTTCTGGATGAACCGAAACCAGTCATATGAATAAAAATTTTGCAATCAAGACGGATTATAAGTAACATTGTAAAATTCACTGATGACTGCTATCCTATTAGACATTATGTCAGTTTTTGCAAAATTCCTGAGTATTGTCCGATCCTTCAAGTTTCGTTCTGTATTGCGCAGTTCCTGAAGAGCTTTCTCCACTTCCATCAACCATGGTGACTTCTGCCAGTAACAGAGAAGCTGGCTGGTCAATCCGTCACGACGCATCCTGTAAACGTGTCCATAAAATGCTAGACGTCTTTTCCTAGCTACATTTATCATTATACTTTTGCATAACAGTACGCCAATTTTTGAGTCACGCGCCGTCACTTGGTAATGATGATTTTCAGCAACCTATGTTTTGAGTCGTCCACATAATCATCGTTGAAGATATCTCCCTGGATCGTTACCACTACTACAGTCGGCGCACCCATGTGTATTTCTTTGGTTTCTGAGCTGCCAAGATGGTTTCTATGTTACCGTGTCAACGGTGTCACTTTGAGTACCCACTTCTCTGATTTCACTGCTGCCATCTTGGCCTCTGCGTTGCCTTGATAACGCCGTCATTTTCGAACACACAGTACAGACACATTATAGCAACTAGACGACGACACGTATATATTGTAATGGCTGTATCTTTCAGTGTAATTTACTTCCTAACTATATTTTCACGTGGTGTCTGCACGTACATGTGATTACTTTTCTCTGATTTATTTGTTTATCGGCAAAATATAGATAAAGCCGATGTTTCAGTCATTCATACCGCTACATCACTAGTTGACAGGGACCGATGACCGTCGCAGTCTGGTCACTTTAATCCCCCAAACCAACCAACTAGTTGACATTGCTTCCTCGCTCGTTCTGTGAGTTCGTCTATATTTAACTTATAAAGCCTACTCGTGTGTGGATTTGTAATGGTTTAACACCTGATATATTCGTACCTGACCCATGAGAACTCAGTTTGTAAATTTCATATAAAGTCGACATTTCACTTTTTGTGAAGAGTTGTGCATTTCACGTAATCCATATTCGTCCCGGAAACTGCACGCTATTTAACCCGCTGCTCTACGGCCATCAGTCACAGTTATAATCGTGCTACCACGAGAACAGCCGAGGATCCGTCAGTGCTAGCCATAGGGATGATTGCTACATCATTTTTGGATTTTCTCGTAACGTCATACTCTTTGTAACTCCGCTATCGGTACCCTCTTAGGGCTCACATTCTGAAGATGATTTTAACTTAAAATCTAAACCGGTCATAATAAATAAATATCTGTGCAATCTAGGCTGTTATCTTAATCAAAGAGGACACTATTTGTCCGCGACTTATGCAATGGAATGCCAATGTACCAGAGTATCAACACAAACATCGAAATACTGGTACAGCGTCGTTAGAGAGGCCAACGAAATACGCACCAGCTAGAGTCTCATCAACCGGGACTGCGGCTATAGTCTCAGCGAGGCTTGGGAACCAGCGGTGGGTCTAATTAAGAATACACTCAGCAAACGCAACGAGCTGGCGGCCAGAGCGGAGCGCCTGCATCCACGCTGGCCACAGACTGACGACGCAATCGCTTCTTCAGCCGCCAACGCGCTGCCCTATGGGTAAGGGGGTACTTACTGAGGTGACAAAAGTCATGCGCATGTGGAGATGGCCGTAGTATCGCATACACAAGGTATAAAAGGGCAGGGCACTGGCGGAACTGTCAACTGTACTCAAACTATTCACGTGAAAAGATTTCCCGTCGTGCGGGAATCAACCGTCTTTGAACGTGGAATGGTAGTTGGAGCTAGATGCATGGTACATTCATTTTCGTGAGTCGTTAGTTAATTCAATATTCAGAGATCCATAGTGTCAAGAGTGTGCCGAGAAAACCAAATTTCAGGCATTATCTTTCCCCTCGGACAACACAGTGGCCGATGGCCTTCACTTAACGCCCGAGAGCAGCGGCGTTTGCGTAGAGTTGTCAGTGTTAACAGAAAAGCAACAGTATGTGAAATAACCACAGAAGTCAATATAGGCCGTACTACGAACGTGTCCGTTAGAACAGTGCGGCGAAATTTGGCGATGCGAGTGCCTTTGCTAACAGTATTGCAACGCCTCTGCTGTGTTGGTGATTACATCGGTTGTAGCCTAGACGAACAGGAAACCCTGGCCTGGTCGGATGAGTCCCGATACCAGTTGGTAAGAGTTGACGGTAGGGTTCGAGTGTGGTGCAGAGCCGACCGGTGTGGCCGAGCGGTTCTAGGCGCTTCAGTCCGGAATCGCGCGACCGCTACGGTCGCAGGTTCGAATCCTGCCTCGGGCATGGATGTGTGTGATGTCCTTAGGTTAGTTACGTTTAAGTAGTTCTAAGTTCTAGGGGACTGATGACCTCAGAAGTTGAGTCCCATAGTGCTCAGAGCCATTTTTTTGTGGTGCAGACTCCACGATGCCATGACCCGGCTTGACAACAAGACATGCGCAAGCTGGTAGTGGTTCCATGAAGGTGTGGGCTGTGTTTGCATGGAATGCACTGCGTCGTCTTGTCCAATTGAACCGATCATGAGACCATTTGCAGCCAATCATGGGCTTTATGTTCCCAAACAAAGATGGAAGTTTTATAGATGACAATGCGCCATGTCGCCGGGCCACAACTGTTCGCTTATTGATTTGAAGAACGTTCTGGACAGTTTGAGAGAATCATCTGGCCACCCAGATCGCAGATCGCGCGACATGAATCTCATCGTACATTTGTGGGACATAATGGAGAGATCAGTTGGTGCACCGGCAAGGTTTTCGCCATTACGTAATGAAATGGAACAGTTTCAGCCGTCCTTTCGATGTTATTTATTCTATAGCTACCAGTGTCGGTGATTCAGTTCATTATCTTCAGGTCTTAACACGCTTTCAAGTAGTTAACTCCAATTGTATACACAATTCCATTAGTGGCCAACATCTATGAACTGATTTCCATAGACTACTGTAACAACAATGATGTCTCCAACCACCAACTACCAGTTCAACTGGTAGCTATATAATAGAAAACAGGGAAAGGACGACTGCAGGTGTTCCGTTTTTCGAGGCTGAAGTATCTCAAACCTCCAGTCAGAAGAATGGACACACAAAAACTTTTGCAGTTATGGACGGCTATAGAGGCGGCATGGCTCAGTATTTCTGCAGCAGAGTTGCAACAACTCGTTGAGCCGTATCACGTCAAGTTGCTGCACCAGGCCGGGCAAAAGAAGGTCCGACACGATATTCACGACTTTTAGTCACCTCAGTGTAAGTCGGCTCTGCACTCCCAGGAGGTCAGTTCGTCCGCGCAACTTATGATTGTGACATGTGTGATCGCCAAAATATTCTGCCCGTTCTGAATATGCTATACATCGTACGTATACAGCGCGTTACCATGTTACGCTCGCCACGTAGTCGTGTGTTCAACATTATTTGTTACAGCTACTTGTCTTACACTGACATTAGAGTCGTCATATACATGAAGAATTGCTTTCTCCAATTGTGCTGTTCTCGTCGTAAGCGTCTTTCAGTCGCAAGTAGCAAGCTTGGACGTCCCATGTTCCCTAGATTACAATATTTCTTCCTGTAGAGACACGTTCCTTCTCCCAGTATAAACCCTGAGTAGCGCAGTCATTACCGCATGCTGATCCATACATCAAATGAGCATGTCTCCGTACCGCATTTGTGTGCACTTTCATTGCACTGAAACAGAAACAAATTACGTGACGATCACTGGTAAGGAATGATGTACTTACCATGTTCAAAATGATGACTTAAATAATTCGCTATGTATATGTAAGGTGATGAAGTGATTTGAATCGCCGGCCGCGGTGGCCGTGCGGTTCTAGGCGCTCCAGTCCGGAGCCGCGCTGCTGCTACGGTCGCAGGTTCGAATCCTGCCTCGGGCATGGGTGTGTGTGATGTCCTTAGGTTAGTTAGGTTTAAGTAGTTCTAAGTTCTAGGGGACTGATGACCACAGCAGTTGAGTCCCATAGTGCTCAGAGCCATTTGAACCATTTTTTATTTTTATTTGAATCGCATGTTCACACGTGTAATGGTGTGAGTTGCACGTGAACGTTATCTTCACTGAAATGGAACGGAAAACACCGTCGGTAAAACAAAGAATCGCAATTCAACCAGACGTAACTAAGAAAGGGTTTCCAACATTTAAAAAAGAGTTACTTGTTGAATACTGGGCAATCTGGTTCTGTGTGGTTCTGATGCTTAATATACTATAAAGAGCTGTAGTAAATGAGCTATAACATTGAAATAAAGAGATTCTGGACCCATACCCATATGACATAAGGCCTTGTTGTATGTATGAAGAATATTTCGTGGACGTTCGGCAGTACTTTGTCGTTACATGCCGAAAATGTTTTCGCGGAGAGGTTCTGCTTTAAATTCTCGGTGAAGACATCAGTATGACAGTCCGCGAGAAGGTAAAGGCAAAAAAATGTATTGAATATCCAGCTTAAGTTGGCAGTGCATACCATAACTCATCCAATAAAAAAGAGACAGAATCAATTCCAACTTCAGCAGAAGCTCGCCGGGCTGATTTGTGGGCAACAAAGACTGCCGAAGGAAAGGAGAAGGTACAGTCAGGCTGCCGTCTGCAATACGTGACTTGGAAAACCGTCAACAAATTGAGAACAGGAGCAACGAGAGAAGCTGTACAATTAATTTGAGGAAATGAGACATCTGTGATGATGAACTTCGTAAATGTGGGGCAAGGCAGTACTCAGAACACTTGTTGATACTATGACCGAATCCTGTGACATTGAAGTCTTCTTTGCAACGAATGACCGTGCCGTTCTCACGGCTAAACAATTGACTCACAAAGAGTACAATTTTCTCAATAATTAACATTAGATTGCAATTTTAGTATTATATTGCGTTTCAGTGTTTCTTGGACTCGGGTAAATTAATAAATCGAATGGTGAAATCGCATCACTATCAAGAAAATGCAATATTCGGAAAGTGTGATAGTACTAATTACTTTGTTCATAGAAGGAATGATTGTGCCATGCAGAAGAAAAGTTACGTCTGAACTTCCTCGAAATCGATAGCATTACTGTCACTTGCTTGTGAATACGCTATTAAAAATCTATTTCTTTCCATAAAAGAAAAATGCTTACAACTGAACTGGACACCAGGAAGTTATTTAAAAACCAACTTAAAGATTTCTCAGTATGTGCGGCCACACCCATGTTTCCGTTGCTTTCACACGTCAAATGTTGTCATTAGACCCCTATTCGAGAAAGGTATACTATAGATTTGTTTCTGGAATTGGTAGCCATGTTAGAAGATACGGTTTTCGACGGTCATACGTTTTCCGTGTATATCTTTGGTTTTCGAACGTTGTTTTGGTTATAAATTTGTCTATAGTCTGAGTTCCGCTATTGTGCCATTCTCTAAAGTTATTATGCCTTGAAAAAAGTATTTTGGTACTGGTCTGAAGCTCTAGTTGTGCTAGGAATATATTCTGGGTTCAGTCTAAGGCAATCACTGGTGGCAGTTGACTACATGAGAGTGGTTCAAATGGCTCTGAGTACTATGGGACTTAACATCTGAGGTCATCAGTCCCCTAGAACTTAGAACTACTTAAACCTAACTAACCTAAGGACATCACACACATCCATGCCCGAGGCAGGATTCGAATCTGCGACCGTAGCAGTCGCGCGGTCCCGAAGCGCCTAGAACCGCTCGGCCACCGCGGCCGGCCTTGAGAGTGGTTAAAACTGGTAAGTGGGTTCTTGAGTCAACTACTGAGGCCAGAATAACAAGGGAAAACAAGGAAAGAAAGAGAAAAGATGAGGAGCGTATATAAGATGATTATGCAACTGGAATACATTAGGAGAAGCAGAGGCGTTCCATAGATCAAATATAACTTTAAATTGAATTTCCTGAGAATTAGATTTTCTAACATGTTTATTTTATGCACAAAAATCTGTTTGAGTTAGGAGTCTGAAATTTTTGAGACGTTCTGGATACCATTTGGAGTGGAGTAGACTACAAACGCTAACGTACTACCAACAGGAAGAAAAATAACCTTAATTTTGATTATGAGATGCAAATACTTATAGAATAAAAACTTGTACTGAAATAACATGATTGTAGTCTACTTTTTAGACAGACATATTGTTAAAGTGTACGAAATTTTCCGGCTTCTAAGTAAGATAGCCAGTGCATAGATTCCAAGTATTGACCGGAAAATACACTCCTGGAAATTGAAATAAGAACACCGTGAATTCATTGTCCCAGGAAGGGGAAACTTTATTGACACATTCCTGGGGTCAGATACATCACATGATCACACTGACAGAACCACAGGCACATAGACACAGGCAACAGAGCATGCACAATGTCGGCACTAGTACAGTGTATATCCACCTTTCGCAGCAATGCAGGCTGCTATTCTCCCATGGAGACGATCGTAGAGATGCTGGATGTAGTCCTGTGGAACGGCTTGCCATGCCATTTCCACCTGGCGCCTCAGTTGGACCAGCGTTCGTGCTGGACGTGCAGACCGCGTGAGACGACGCTTCATCCAGTCCCAAACATGCTCAATGGGGGACAGATCCGGAGATCTTGCTGGCCAGGGTAGTTGACTTACACCTTCTAGAGCACGTTGGGTGGCACGGGATACATGCGGACGTGCATTGTCCTGTTGGAACAGCAAGTTCCTTTGCCGGTCTAGGAATGGTAGAACGATGGGTTCGATGACGGTTTGGATGTACCGTGCACTATTCAGTGTCCCCTCGACGATCACCAGTGGTGTACGGCCAGTGTAGGAGATCGCTCCCCACACCATGATGCCGGGTGTTGGCCCTGTGTGCCTCGGTCGTATGCAGTCCTGATTGTGGCGCTCACCTGCACGGCGCCAAACACGCATACGACCATCATTGGCACCAAGGCAGAAGCGACTCTCATCGCTGAAGACGACACGCCTCCATTCGTCCCTCCATTCACGCCTGTCGCGACACCACTGGAGGCGGGCTGCACGATGTTGGGGCGTGAGCGGAAGACGGCCTAACGGTGTGCGGGACCGTAGCCCAGCTTCATGGAGACGGTTGCGAATGGTCCTCGCCGATACCCCAGGAGCAACAGTGTCCCTAATTTGCTGGGAAGTGGCGGTGCGGTCCCCTACGGCACTGCGTAGGATCCTACGGTCTTGGCGTGCATCCGTGCGTCGCTGCGGTCCGGTCCCAGGTCGACGGGCACGTGCACCTTCCGCCGACCACTGGCGACAACATCGTTGTACTGTGGAGACCTCACGCCCCACGTGTTGAGCAATTCGGCGGTACGTCCCGCATGCCCACTATACGCCCTCGCTCAAAGTCCGTCAACTGCACTTACGGTTCACGTCCACGCTGTCGCGGCATGCTACCAGTGTTAAAGACTGCGATGGAGCTCCGTATGCCACGGCAAACTGGCTGAGACTGACGGCGGCGGTGCACAAATGCTGCGCAGCTAGCGCCATTCGACGGCCAACACCGCGGTTCCTGGTGTGTCCGCTGTGCCGTGCGTGTGATCATTGCTTGTACAGCCCTCTCGCAGTGTCCGGAGCAAGTATGGTGGGTCTGACACACCGGTGTCAATGTGTTCTTTTTTCCATTTCCAGGAGTGTAGAACATGTAATTACCTGATTTTCAAAAAATATTGTAATTAAGTCAATATGAGAACTGTGTATGTCAATAAAGTCAATATGAGAACCGTGTATCAAATATCAATATGTGAACTGTGTATCAAAACGTGCAGCAAGAAGCACTCCTATTGTCCTACAGTTTTCATTGTACTAAGAGTTCACGTCTTTTAGTTGGGGGCACGTAAACTTCATGGAAAATTGTTAATATTTTTCCAGGCGTTCACAGGCAGTTAGCCGGCCGGTGTGACCGAGCGGTTCTAGGGTCTTCAGTCCGGAACCACGCGGCTGTTACGGTCGCAGGTTCGAATCCTGCCTCGGGCGTGGATGTGTGTGATGCCCTTAGGTTAGTTAGGTTTAAGCTGTTCTAAGTCTAGGGGACTGACGATTCAGACGTTAAGTCCCATGGTGCTTAGAGCCATTTGAACCATTTGAACAGGCAGTTACCTAAAAAGATAAGGGACGAACTGAGCTGGATAGATCAGCAGTGGTGTTGTTGAATGCATCGTAGGTACAGTGTGCTGTAGTGATTTTGAATAACTTCAGGGAAACCAAATACGAATGGCGAGACAGAGATATGAACCCAACACCTTGAAACTACGAGTCCAGGGATTGAGCAATGCATTGGCTCTATTGCTGATACCATAGTCACCTTGCCATGGAATTTGTTAAAAGTCCTTTATTGATGTAAAAAATTAGGAACTCTTATTTCCCTTTCTTGAACTTCGCTACAGGTTTCTGTTGCACTTTAAAGTGTCACTGTATCAAACTTCTATCCTCTGTAGGTTTATGCTGCAGTTGGTTTTGAATTTTGCCAGACTTTTTTTGTCGTTGCAACATTTCTATATGCAGTGGTAACGTCTGCGAACAACTCCGCTCAGCTGCCGAAGTCGTCCAATAGATTCTTTAATGAATATTGTAAACGCTGACTTTCCTACAACACTGATTTGGTGTTAACCGGCAGTTACTTTTACACTTGTAGATTTCGTTAGGCAGACTGCAATCGCTTGCGACGCAGAAAGAGCGAGCGCCGATCCGGGGTTCGGAACCGGGAAGAGAAAAGGGTGGCGGAGAGGGAAGGGGAGTCACAGTTTGTTACTGCCTCCCACCCCCCCCCCTCCCCCTCTCAAACACAACTCTCTGTCATATACATTTTTAACGAGCCACAGATACCTAAAAATTTAATAATAACAACAACAAAATATATAAAATGTTTTAATGAAATAACAACTATGAACTTTTAAATTACAATAAAATATATCAAATGTGTTAATGTAACAATAATGAAATTGAAAGCCAGAGAAATATGCTATTTAAAAGTATACGTCCGAAAATTTGAGAGGCACAAGTATGATGCTGAGAGGTGGCATGAGCCCCCTCTCATATTTCTATCTTACGATTCTCCTCTCTAGTTGCATGCGGTGGAGGGTTGCTTTTCCTTAACACGCGTACTTCCCACGCAGCGTCTCTCGTCACCCGGGTGGGCCGGTGACAGGCGGGCTCGGTGGAACTGGAGAGAGTTAAGCCGACGTGTGTGAGGCAGTCGAGTGAATGCTTTTCAGACGCCGACATTGTCAAGAGACACGCCCGCTGGGGTGTGAAGTAGCGGCTGGGCTAGAGGTTCCGTTACTTCAGAGAAACTTTGCGAAAACACTTTCTGGCGGGCTACCAGCGAGGCGTGGGAATGACTTGTGTACCCACGCAGTTGTGGCGGGAAAATTCCCGCACTTTCTGCAAAATCAGCACAGAAATTGGCGCCAAGAATCTCCATTGGTGGAATGGTAGTGCTCCGGCAATGGAGTGGAATTTCCGCCGGTTTTCGTGTTGCTGATTGGAACGTAACCACGACCACTGTCGTGGGGGCGGGAAGGTGGTGTGTTCGGCCTGTACGGGTGCTCTGGGTAGTCGGCAGTCGCCTTTCGGTCGAGGACGTGGGAGCAACCAGCCCTCGCCTGCGGTACGCCAGATCGTGTTCTGGGAGATAAGAAGACTGTTGGTAATGTACGTCCGCAGCACCGGCAGATAGGGATTTTCCTAGGTGATAATCAGAGCTCAGCAGAGCGCGCCTGTTCATCCTTTTCTAACTTTGTTCAGTTTCGAGTAGCAGCAATTACTATTGGGTTAGCTGTGTGTCTCTCTTGAGATTTGAGTGGAAAGGAATTGGCTCCACATACCACTTCGTCTTAAACCTCACGATCTAAGTTAGGGACAACTTCACCTTTACTGTGTTTGTATGAATCTCCAATTTTAGCCAATTTGATATTTTATATTTCCTGTGTCTCTTTTACTATTCTGCGTTTAATCTTAATAAATCATATTGTTATTTTGGACAGAACTTTCTTTCTGTTAATCAATAGAGCAACCCTATCATTCCTCACTATGCTAATGAAACCTTTGTTTATTTAACTTATTTATCAAATTAAATTATTGCAGGTGCCAAACTCTCTTCTACTCCACTAGCAGGGTTGATTAGAGTCAGTTCGCGTATTTGTTTTATCCTTGTGCAACAGCAAAAGTCGGAGTTAGAATAGGGGGGGCTTAGAGCATGATTTACACATGTGGATTCTAGTAGAATTTAGTGATAAATACACTACTAGCCCCGGCACCTCGCATAATATGGCGACCCTTGGCCTCGGATCTTTCCTGTGAATCTCTGATAAACAAACAGGATTCTTAGTAGGAACATTCAATTTTTTTTCTCTCTATTTTTTTTAATGATTAATACCCAAGTTTTTTTTTGGTAGTTCCGCGTTTAGTTTTAAGTAGCGGCGCATGACTACAGTTTTTGTTTTCAGTGTATATATTTTTTGTTCATTGTTTTTTTTGTGTTTCGCTGATGTGGTGTCTGTACCGCATCGCACTTTGTCGGATTTGTGTGCGGTTTCTGTACCACATCAAATTGTGTTTGTGATTACAGCGTTGGAACAGCGTTGTTGAAATTTTATGTTTATGTAAAAAAAAAAAAAAATATATGGAGTAGATTAATTTTATTGTGCATTTTAGATGAATTTGTTTTTATGAATGATAACGAGAAGTAAGGCACGACTATTATCGATCGAAGCTAAAACAAAAGAGGATAGAATAATGGATAAGGGGCAGTTTATTGACGGGAATAGGTTCGGAGATGAGATGGGCACATTTTTAGCAGGACAGGACGCCAGGGTCATTGATGAGGAAGGTGATTTGGACGCGATCTTAGAGCAACGTCGCCGCCGTGATTATGAGAGTGAGGTAGAGGATGAAACAGAGACGGGCACACAGGTCGAGACGGTAGTAGAGGTTTATAATCAAACGAACGAGAGCAGACAGGGGCCAGCTCGGCCACGTCAGAGCTCTAGTGCACAGGTGTCCAGAGTTACATCACCCAGGTGTGACGAGGATCAAAATGATGACATTAACCCAATACTGAGCTTCCTACGATCAATGAAAGAAGAAGCTGAAGAACAGCGTAAGAAGGAGAAAGAAGAAGCTGACGAACAGCGTAAGAAGGACACGGAGGCAATAATTTCGCATATAGGGGAAATTCGTGGGGAATTATTAACAATAAAGAAAGAATGTGGAGAAGCAAAACAAATGTCAATGGTAGCACAAAAAGTAGCAGGCCTAGCCAAAACTGCAGCAACAGGGGCAATGAAAATCGCAAGAGTAACTTCTAAACTCGCAGGGCGCTTGCGACGTGCGACACAAGTCCACTCGAAATCCCTAGCGGCCTTAAAGACTCAAGGTAATATTGCGGTTACGAACATCACGAAACGAATGAAAGAAGTAGAGAGTCGGATAGCAAAACTAGAGCGAAATGGGCACACGAGCACTGCGCGTTCGGATACCAATGATGGAGCACACAGGATTGTGTCTCCGAGGAAAAGCCCGCCGTGCTCTAGCCCAGTGACAGCGTGCAGAACAAACAATGCACACGCAGAAACAGCGAGTAATAGCTCCAATAATTGCAGCCCACTTAGAAGAGTGAATGCTGAATGCCACTTCCACTGTGATACAGACGTAGCACATCACAGTTATCAGCAAGATAGATCAGGACACTCCGCAGACGTGCAAGTATCGGAAACGTCTGACAACACCAGTGCGAGGATCGGACAGAATTTTGATCACAATCACTTCCTGTCGATACTCAAATTCCAGAAGTTCAAAGATAATGGAGGGTCGATGCATCCGAAGAGCTGGGTGATGCAATTTACTAATTCATTACCGTCGTCATGGCCAACCCAGGCCAAATTAGAATTCATGTGTGGACACATCGAAGGCCAAGCCGCGGAAAAGATGCGGGGCGTGGCAGCGACGTGTCGGACTTATCAGGAATTTGTTGGTGCATTCCTGCGGACCTACTGGTCAAAGGAAACGCAAGACAGGATTAAAGAGGAAATAATATTTTGTCCTGAACTGGAAGTGTCCGGGCATAAGAGCGCAACCAAATTTTTTGATGATTTACTCAAGAAGAATCAGTTTTTAGATAGTCCATACAGCAACGGAGAAATTATTAAATTTTGCTTTTCGAAATTGCCAGTTAGGTATCAACAGACACTTGTCGGGAAGTGTGGATCTGACATAGATGCATTCAAGAGTCTACTGCGCGAACTCGAAGTAGTCTTCGATAAACAAGACGCAAAGGACAGGAAGAAGGCGCAAAATAACAAATACCACGGGCCAGCAAGGGAAGACGACAACAGATCGCATAATCGCACTGGTCAGTTAGGAAACCAGGGTTACCGAGATCAAGGTTACGCTATTCAAGGTTATGGAAACCAGAGACACGGAAACCAGAACGTCAGGGAACAGGGTCAATCCAGACAAGCAATCTGGGACAGGAGGAATGACGAACGGCAAAGCGACCGTAATTGGAGGGAGCGAAATCAAGGACAACAGGAGAACCAGGAGATTGAAATTAGACCTCCAAATCCTAATGCACGTCAGAGGAGGGGGAGTCTAAGAAGGGATTGACGCTAGTCCATAGGACTCCACCACTTCTCTCACATAAAGGAGTTCGTAGAATAGTAGTAGTGTAAGAAATGTACATAGTAGAATAGGCAAAGATATGAACCTTTTTTCGGGGAACAATAACCGTTGCATTAATAGATTAAGATTGCTAAAGTGTTAACACGCTGCGTTGTCTTGCATAAGAATTTACTGCTGCTATCCTCTTTTTGTTTATGTTTGCGATCTCCAATGTCGATGGAGTAGGAGACACTACCTTTCCATGAGCAATGTTTTAGTCCTTTCCTATCTGGTGTCCATGTTAAGGGATAAGGATGAGTGACGAGACGTCGCACAAACGGGCGCATACAAGAACGTGCTCTTAGAAGCGTTCTGAGAAGTCGTGATACGCTCCATAGCGGCCACAACCAGTTCGTGAGACGTTCATACCAATACGTGCAGGCACGCGTCAGTGCACTGCACGATTGTGGTATATTGCGCGATTTCGAGGGTGAATATGGGCAGTATAGTTTTTGCAGAGCTGCGCCGGTATCGTTGTCTTGCAAGTCGGGGTGAACCTGTGAGCATTTGACTCTAATGGTGCCCTAGACGAGAGAAATGAGGGCATAAAAGCCTACCATGCTAATGTGCTGGTTGGGCATTTAGCGTGCTGCTCGTTTTTGTCACAGATGAATCACCAAGGAATTGTACTTGGATATTCGTGACATACTGTGTAGCTGGCGTGTGTTGGGTGTCTGAATCCTCAACAGGAACCAGTCCTGGCTTGGTCATATTACATTGCTTCTGGAAAGGTGTACTTCGATCGCGAAAACCGCTTCACATAGAGAAGGAAGTTGCAACTATAAATTTATTGTCGTGTATAGCCATGGCTAACCCAGTCTCAGGAGTTATTTGAGGCGTAATGAAAACTCGGAGGTCATGTCGTACGGCGCGCACATCACTGTCGTCAATAGCGGCGAGCAGCAAGACATCTCAGCGTAACAGGAACTATGTAAGGGTATTGTATAAGGTAAATAAAAAAATAAATAAATAAATAAATAAATAAAATAAAATAAATAAATAAATAAATAAAAGGGAAAGTACGATACTAGGATAAGTTAAACTGTAGGATTTAACAATAACTAGATTAATATTGTGGGGGTTTTCTACCACAAGTGTGGCGCGCGCCTGTTGAGTTGCTATTTTTCAGGTCACCAAACCACAGACCCGAGATGGAGGGACGACGGGCGAGCGAAAGTAGCGTAGTTGCATGTTCTTTATAGCACAGTAAAACTTAGACCTGCATAACAACATAATTTAATTAAAAGACGTAGAATGTAGATCGTTGGGATATGGTAGTTAATTCTTGAAGCATGTCTACTGTCGATCTATATAATTAATAGTAATATTAGTGCGGGCCCGCACATTTAGTTGTTCATCCATTACAAAGCATCAGTTATCACACACCATGTACTTACTGAGATCGGTCTCTACACGTATATCAAAATAAATTATTTCCATGTCTAGATTAGATGTTATAATGATTGCCATAGATTAATAACTATAAAAGTAAAATAAGAGTGTCTGAAATGACAGACCATCAATGTTTCATTAGGTGAATTTATTATAACAGAAGGTCATGGGAAAAAGTTAGGCATAAGACTTTTGTAAGAATTGTACAGATGACGAGGAACGTGGCAATGCAGAGGCCAGCCAGCGCAAAAACAAGAGGTCTTCGGCTACCTGCTAGAGGGCGAGCGTCCCGTCCTACACGCTGACAGTCACCCGGCTGCCTACCTGAGGGATTACACGGGACCCTTGCCCCGCCACAAGCGAAAGTGGGGCTGGCCGTTGACCCTGACACGCGACAGCCTGCTAGCTCTCCGGACGCGGCAGCCGCTTGGAGGGATTCCCTGCGGCAGACCACGTTGTCGTGAGTACACGAAGAAGATCACATATCGTGTCAGAACCTGCGCCTCATGTGCCTCAGGACAGAAAGGGACGCTCTATACTCACCTGTTTGGGTTTTTACAACTCACTAGCATTGGCCGATCTGCATACACAAAGCAGTATCGTGCCACACTAACAAATGTATGGTCTCATGTCTTACTTCTCCTCTCTATTAGAGAGCAGTTTTTAACAATAGTCGCTCCTAGTTCGATCCTGTATGGATGACCTCACACACTTGTGGAGTCACTCCACGTGCCATCATCCCTCGTCGAACTGCAATATTGGGAAACATAAAGTTCTGTCCAGCGAGAGAAGAGACCTAGACTAGTGATGTATCCCAACGAGTAGACCTCAGAGACAATTAATCGACGTGAGGAGAGCCTATCACTGTGTCTTCCTACCATACGGCCGTGATCATATGCGTGGGTCTGACTACAATCTCAACAGCGTACTGCAGACACTCCAGAACTCCCTATTGCTGTTGCCACAACGTAGCAACTACAACCGACGTTTAGCCTTATGTGATGTCAGTACAGTGGAATCAGTGAAGTGCCACGGATATTTCTAACAATGTGATTTAGTGCCTCATTCTCAGCACAGTCGTGAACTTTGTGCAATGTGCACGCACAATTTGATGCCCCATGAACCTTGTTTTTTTTTGTTTTTCTTAAATTTCTTTCTCTTATGTTGTTTCTGTAATGTATGTTATACCTTGTATGCGTTTGTGTTTTACACTGTAATTCTTATTACAGATTACTGTATTGTTCTCCACATCATGTTTTTTTTGTATTTTGTGTTTATTGTTGTGTGTATGCTAACAGTGTGCCTGAAGTCCCCATAAACTGAAGCAGATACCACCACTGTCATTGTGAATGGACCATCAGTTCAGGGAACATTTTGTAAAGGTTATTCTTGCTGCAGGGAGACAGAATGAATCGGAGGTTGTAACTAGATTCTGAAAACTCACAAAGAGATTGTTAACTTAAATATTATCATGTGTGAGTGAGGTCAGGTTAGTTTAATGATTAAAATTGTTGTAACATCTTGGGCATTTAATTGCGGAGCACTCCAACTCTGATTGTAAAGAATAAACTGCTCCATATTTGGCTCAGATGCCCGGGCCATGTTTAGAGCGTGAATGTCTGCGTGAATCGGTGTTTGGAAGGGGCTCCCTGGGTATGGATGTGTGATGTGAGTGTTAGTGTTCCATATTAAGAAGGTGAAGTTGGCTACATCATAAATAATCCTCCCTCTATGAGTTGCATTTTTCAGTTGCAATGATCTTTTTATAGAGTGCGGTATGTGGAGTCACTTTGTAAGATTGTTCTTGGGCGATTGACTCACTACCTTGCTCCTAAGTGAGCCAACCGCTCACCAATTACAATCTAAAATGGCGTAGGGGCAATGAGAGGTGGCATGAGCCCCCTCTCATATTTCTATCTTACGATTCTCCTCTCTAGTTGCATGCGGTGGAGGGTTGCTTTTCCTTAACACGCGTACTTCCCACGCAGCGTCTCTCGTCACCCGGGTGGGCCGGTGACAGGCGGGCTCGGTGGAACTGGAGAGAGTTAAGCCGACGTGTGTGAGGCAGTCGAGTGAATGCTTTTCAGACGCCGACATTGTCAAGAGACACGCCCGCTGGGGTGTGAAGTAGCGGCTGGGCTAGAGGTTCCGTTACTTCAGAGAAACTTTGCGAAAACACTTTCTGGCGGGCTACCAGCGAGGCGTGGGAATGACTTGTGTACCCACGCAGTTGTGGCGGGAAAATTCCCGCACTTTCTGCAAAATCAGCACAGAAATTGGCGCCAAGAATCTCCATTGGTGGAATGGTAGTGCTCCGGCAATGGAGTGGAATTTCCGCCGGTTTTCGTGTTGCTGATTGGAACGTAACCACGACCACTGTCGTGGGGGCGGGAAGGTGGTGTGTTCGGCCTGTACGGGTGCTCTGGGTAGTCGGCAGTCGCCTTTCGGTCGAGGACGTGGGAGCAACCAGCCCTCGCCTGCGGTACGCCAGATCGTGTTCTGGGAGATAAGAAGACTGTTGGTAATGTACGTCCGCAGCACCGGCAGATAGGGATTTTCCTAGGTGATAATCAGAGCTCAGCAGAGCGCGCCTGTTCATCCTTTTCTAACTTTGTTCAGTTTCGAGTAGCAGCAATTACTATTGGGTTAGCTGTGTGTCTCTCTTGAGATTTGAGTGGAAAGGAATTGGCTCCACATACCACTTCGTCTTAAACCTCACGATCTAAGTTAGGGACAACTTCACCTTTACTGTGTTTGTATGAATCTCCAATTTTAGCCAATTTGATGTTTTATATTTCCTGTGTCTCTTTTACTATTCTGCGTTTAATCTTAATAAATCATATTGTTATTTTGGACAGAACTTTCTTTCTGTTAATCAATAGAGCAACCCTATCATTCCTCACTATGCTAATGAAACCTTTGTTTATTTAACTTATTTATCAAATTAAATTATTGCAGGTGCCAAACTCTCTTCTACTCCACTAGCAGGGTTGATTAGAGTCAGTTCGCGTATTTGTTTTATCCTTGTGCAACAGCAAAAGTCGGAGTTAGAATAGGGGGGGCTTAGAGCATGATTTACACATGTGGATTCTAGTAGAATTTAGTGATAAATACACTACTAGCCCCGGCACCTCGCAATGCAATTAATTTAAGAACTATTGGGTTGGTGCATTAAGTTCGTAGCGTTTTTCCGTAAGCTTAACAGACACAACAGATACAGATAACAGAGACTTTAGTCATCAATAATACATTCTCCTTCACTGTTTCAACAGCAACTGTAGAAATCACGTGGTTTTGAGGCGAAGAACTCGTCGACAAATTTTCGGAGTGTATTTTCATCCGGAAATAAAGTTCAATAAAGGTTGTTCGACAGAGAAAGGAAAAGGTGAAAATATGAGGGCGCAAGATCAGGTGAATAAGATGGTTGCGGAATGGCTTCCCAACACAAACCGTGTATAGTGTCTTTTGTCAGTCTATCAGAATGTGGGCTGGCTATATCGTGGAGTAGCAACAGTCTTCCTGGTCGTTGTTGGATTGTGTCTGCAGGACACCTCAGTTATTGATAATAAGTGTCAGTAGTGATGTCTACCCATTGTGAATGCGATTTGTTGAACACCACAGCATCACTGTTCCGCCAGATGCATAACGTTATCTTTTGTGGATAGCAGTGATGCACATATGATCACCCGCTGATTTTTGTGATTTTGGCTTAGAGTATGCAGTATCCATACACCCGATTTTTGAAACTTCCCTATTGCATGCAGATGTCGCGCGAAGGTGGAATGATCACAGTTAATCACATCTGTCACTTCTCGAGTACAGTAACGTCGATCGTTGAGTATTAATGCGTTTGAACGATCTTCATCAAACCCCGAAGGTCTTCCTGGACGTGGAGACTCACTAATGTCAAAACAATAATCCTTATATGGAGAAAAACCATTTTCTTGTTGTGGTGTACCCAATGGTATTATCCCCATACAATGCGAAAATGTTACTGGCTGCCTCCGTTACTGTCACCCCTCTATTGGACTCCAACAGAATATGTCGGAAATTATATGAGAGCTGTGATTCCCTCCCTTTTCTTTTCTTTCTTCCCTTCTCCACCTTAAATTTACATATTATGTCGGAAATGTTAAAATTTCGTCCCTTGGCACTACATTTTCTAACGTCCACAGCTCCACTCGTTATCTCCAAATTACAATATGTAAACTCGAGTAGCAACAGTGAACTGCAAATACAAAATGACAGTCGACACTTAAACCCATAGCAACCGGAATACCAACATGCAAAACAAAAACACTACGAACTTACGCATAAACCTAATACAATACAATAACGAAAAACTGCCACAAGTTAGATAACATTATAATTTAAGCAATATAAAATCGAAGTGTGCACTCACCATTACTAGCATTTCACTCAGCACTACGACTCTGAATGCAGGTCTGTGAACTATGGCTATGTGAACTTGCAAATAAGGGGAATGCCGCTTCTTTCAGTCGTTTCCGTTGGGAAACGTCGTGTTTCTGTTACTTTTATTTCTTAGTGGAAGGTCTCTGTATTTCTGTCTCCCATACTCAGCTTCCTGTGGTTGCCTGTCACTACGACTGGACTGAAGAACCGTAGCGGATCTGTTGTTCACAGCAGGTACAGTCACCTTGAGAATTTGAGGCTTTCGCCTGTCTGGAGTGTTATGAGTCATACCAAAAGCCGATTGACATGGAGATATCCGATTCAAGTAACAACACTGAGGTGATAAAGGCCGTGGGGTACTTCCTTATATCGTGCCGGACCTCGTTGTAAGCTTCCTGCAGAAATACTGAGCCATGCTCTCTCCATAGATGTCCATAACTGAGAAAGTGTTTCCGGTGCAGGATTGTGTGCACGAACCAGCCTCTCGATTATGTCCCATAAATGTTCGTTGGGATTTATGTTGTCTGATCTGGGTGGCCAAATCATTCCCTCGGATTGATCAGACTGTTCTTGAAACGAATCACGACCGGCGACATGACATCATTGTTTCACGACATGAAGTTCATGAACATCTGCAGATGGTCTCGAAGTAGCCGAACATAACCATTTCCAGTCAATGATCGGTTCAGCTGGGCTACAGGACCCAGTCTGTTCCATGCAAACACAGTCCACGCCGTTATGGAGCCACCACCAGCTTCGATATATTGTTGACAACTTGGATTCATGGTTTCGTTGGGTCTGCGCCATACTCGAACCTTATTATCGGCAGTGTTGCTTGTCTGTTAGCAATGACAACTCTACCCAAACGCCGCTGCTCTCGGTCGTTATGTGAAGGCCGTCGACCACTGCGTCGTCCGTGGTGACAGGTAATCCCTGAAATTTGGTATTCTCGGCACGCTTTTGACACTGTGGACTGGGAATATTGAATCCCCTAACGATTTTCAAAACTCAGTGTTCCATGCGTCTACCTTCAAGCTACCATACCGCGTTCAGTCTGTTAATGCCCGTCGGCCATAATAACGTCGGAAACCTTTTCACATGAATCACCTGGGTAAAAATGACAGCTCCGCCAATGCACTGCCCTTTTGTACATAGTGTACGCGCCAGTGCCGTCATCTGTATATGCGCATATTGCTATCCCACTGCTTTTGTCACTACGGTGTAAAAGAAGCCTGTGTTAAATGAAGCCGGTAAGTTCCAGAACTCCTCGCCATTTTCGTGAAGTTCAGTTTTTTCGCTTGTTGATTCTCCGAAGGTTGGCTGTGTCATTTGGAAAATGATACGTGAAAAAATCTAAACGCTACCCTTCATTTGCGGGGGGAGGGGGGCGGGGGGGTGTCGTGGCCCCACGAACGCCCGTCTCCCCTTTTCGCCGCGATGAATCCGCGCCTGGGAAGACGGCCCCCTACGGCTGGCGTGTACCGGCACGCCTCGAGTAGCAGAAGTGCCACGCACGGCCAACAGCCTCAGCGGCGGAGGCACGCGCTGCATCGCAGACGGACTTGGCACCGCCCCCTGCTGCAGGGATCGTTGCTCGGGGCGACCGCCGCTGTACACTCCCACGCGGTCGGGAGGAGCAGGCTTCGTATCCCCGAGTGTCCCGTCTAAACCGGTTCGCTCACTGGATGGTTCCCGTAAATATGTTGTCGTCGACATGTTCACCGCAGAAACAGAGGTCATGTAGTGTGGTGGCGTGATAACTCGACAGCCATGATTTGTACTATAAGACTTATGCCGCTAATGCTTGTCGAACAAGCATAAGAGAAAATCATCGCCGGCCGCGGTGGTCTCGCGGTTCTAGGCGCGCAGTCCGGAACCGTGCGACTGCTACGGTCGCAGGTTCGAATCCTGCCTCGGGCATGGATGTGTGTGATGTCCTTAGGATAGTTAGGTTTAAGTAGTTCTAAGTTCTAGGGGACTAATGACCACAGCAGTTGAGTCCCATAGTGCTCAGAGCCATTTGAACCAGAAAATCATCGATAAGCAATTCTAGGACAGTTCAGAACGATAGAGACAGTCTTTCCACTGACTATAGCGAACGCTGATCATCATTACGTCGAAGTGGCGTTAAGCTCTGATAAATTGTAGTGATTACCAAGAACACGAAGAAAGACGTTGGCTTTATTCCAAAACTTCAGTTGTATGCCGCCGGAGTCATCTACCTCTACATTTACACAACTACTTTGCAATTCACATTTAGTGCTTGGCAGAAGGTTATTCGAATCAGCTTCACACTATTTCTTTACCATTCCCCTCTCTAACAGCGCGTGGTAGAAATGAATACTTAAATCTTTCTGTACGACCTCTGATGTCTCATATTTTATTCTCATGATCATTTTTCCCTATGTAGGCTGGCGACAATAAAACATTTTGACACCGAGACGGAGAAGTTCGTGATTGAAGTTTCATGAAAAGTTCTCGCCGCAAGTAAAAACGAGTTTGTTGTCATCGTCACCATCCCAACTCCATACATAACGAGCTGCTCTTCTTTGAACTTTTTCGATGTCCTCCGTGAATCCCATCTGGTAAGGATCCCATTCAGCACAGCATTACTGTAGCAGATGACAGACAAACGTTGTGTAGAAGGTCTCTTTAGTAGAGCTGTTGCATCTTCTAACTGTTCTGCCAATAAAACGCTGCCGCGCGGGATTAGCCGAGCGGTCTCCGTCGCTGCAGTCATGGACTGTGCAGCTGGTCCCGGCGGAGGTTCGAGTCCTCCCTCGGGCATGGATGTGTATGTTTGTCCTTAGGATAATTTAGGTTAAGTAGTGTGTAAGCTTAGGGACCGCTGACCTTAGCAGTTAAGTCCCACAAGATTTCACATACATTTGAACATTTTTGAACAATAAAACACTGTCTACATCTACATCTACATCTACATCTACATCTACATCTACATCTACACCCATACTCCGCAAGCCACCTGACGGTGCGTGGCGGAGGGTACCTTGAGTACCTCTGTCGGTTCTCCCTTCTATTTCAGTCTCGTATTGTTCGTGGGAAGAAGGATTGTCGGTATGCCTCTGTGTGGGCTCTAATCTCTCTGATTTTATCCTCATGGTCTCTTCGCGAGATATACGTAGGAGGGAGCAATATACTGCTCGACTCCTCGCTGATGGTATGTTCTCGAAACTTCACCAAAAGCCCGTACCGAACTACTGAGCGTCTCTCCTGCAGAGTCTTCCACTGGAGTTTATCTATCATCTCCGTAACGCTTTCGCGATTACTAAATGATCCTGTAACGAAGCGCGCTGCTCTCCGTTGGATCCTCTCTATCTCTTCTATCAACCCTATCTGGTACGGATCCCACACTTCTGAGCAGTATTCAAGCAGTGGGCGAACAGAGCGTACTGTAACCTACTTCCTTTGTTTTCGGATTGCATTTCCTTAGGATTCTTCCAATGAATCTCAGTCTGGCATCTGCTTTACCGACGATCAACTTTATATGATCATTCCATTTTAAATCACTCCTAATGCATACTCCCAGATAATTTATGGAATTAACTGCTTCCAGTTGCTGACCTGCTATATTGTAGCTTAATGATAAGGGATCTTTCTTTCTATGTATTCGCAGCACCTTACACTTGTCTACATTGAGATTCAATTGTCTTTGATTTGCCTTCCCGACAACATTATCTACGTGATCGTTAAAACTTAAGGCGTTCGTAATTGTAATTCCCAGGTATTCAGTCGAATTGATAGACCTTAAATTAGTGTGATTTATCTTGTAATCGAAATTTAACGGATTTCTTTTTGTACTCATGTAGATGAGCTCACACTTTGCCGGCTGGGTGGCCGAGCGATTCTAGGCGCTACAGTCTGGAACCGCGCGACCGCTACAGTCGCAGGTTCGAATCCTGCCTCGGGCATGGATGTGTGTGATGTCCTTAGGTTAGTTAGGTTTAAGTAGTTCTAAGTTCTAGGGGACTGATGACCTCAGAAGTTAAGTCCCATAATGCTCAGAGCCATTTGAACCATTTGAACTTCACACTTTTCCTTGTTGAGACACAGTTGCCATTTTTCGCACTATTTCGATATCGTGTCTAGTTCATTTTGAGGTTGGGTTCGACCTTCTGATGACTTCCCTAGATGGTAAATGATAGCACGTCTGCTGACAATCTAAGAGAGCTGGTTACATTATTTCTTAAATCGTTTATGTAAGTTAGGAACAGTAGAGGGCCTATAACACTTCCTCCGGGAACACTGGATAGCGTTTCTGTTTTACTCGATGATTTCCTATCGATTAGTATGTACTGGGACCTCTCTTAGAAGAAATATCGGATCCAGTCGCACAATTGTGACAATACTCCATTTCATTATAAATCTCTTGTTGAGGAACGATGTCAAAAGCGTTCTGTAAATCTAGAACTGTAGAATCAGTCTGTTATCTCCTGTTAACAGCACTCATTAAAGAGTTGGTCGTGTTTCACAAGAAGATATTCTATGAACTCGTGCTGACTGTGTGTCAAGAGACTGTTACCTTCGAAGTAATGCATAATGTTCGAACACAGTGTATGTTCGGAAAACCTACTGCAAATCGACGTTAGTGATGTGGGTCTGTAATTCAGCTGATTACTCCTATTTTCTTTCTTGGGTATTGATGTGATCTGTGTAACTTTCCAGTCTTTTGGTGCGCATCTTTCCTCAAGCGAGCAGTTGTATGTGATTGCCAAGTATGGAGCTCCCCTAGACTTAGAACTACTTAAACCTAACTAACCTAAGGAAATCACACGCATCCATGCTCGAGGCAAGATTCGGACCTGAGACCGTAGCAGCAGCGTTGTTTCGGAATGAAGCGCCTAGAACCGCTCGGCCACAACGGCCGGCTCACTGGTGATACTTTGACAAGGTGCATTGCGATGCTGATGCAAACAATCGTCGTCTTCAAAATGTTCCTCTAACACACCGTGTATTCAATGCCGTAAAATGTGTTCGTATCCATTTAGCGTTTTCTTAAGCATAACCAGGAGACCAGTTTCTAATCACGGACCCCCCCCCCCCCCCCCCCCCCATAACGCAACAGCACCTCCACCGTACTTCACTGTGATGGTAGGTAACGTTCTCGAGGCATGAGCGTGACCCAAATCCTCCCATCGCATTACCACGGAATATAGCGTGATTCATCACTCCAAAGCACGCATTTCAAGTCATCCACGGTCCAGTGCGGTCGCTCCTCGCCCCACTTCAGGCATCGCTTAGCACTGTGGCTTCTGTTCAGCTCCCTGCGCACAGTCGTTCTGCTAGCTAGACTGCTGGGAGTACTCTGGACCTCTCGAATCATTCCTTCCGCTGGTTCCAAGCGATTTTTTTACAACCACTCTCCGAATGTTCGACAGATCCTATCCATCAGTACATGAGGTCTGCCTAGTCTCCTTGTTTTAGCTGTGGTTGTTCCTTCTCGTTTCCACTTGTCAGTCATGTCACCAGCAATCGACTTGTGCAGCATTAGATGCATTGAAAAGTCCCAGATCGATTTGTTATTCAGATGACATCCGATGACTAGTCCACATTAGAAGTCACTGAGCTCTACATACTGACCCATTCTGCTGTTACTGACAACACAATAGTTCCAGCCATCTTTTATACGGGCGGGTCAGCTGCTCTTGTGGTCAATTCCGCTTTACGTAGGAGTGTTCGGATAGTTTTGTCTGGATAGTGTGTAAGTGCTAACGGAAAATATAGCAAATACCGGTTTCCATAAGTTGGATAGAAATCGCAAAAGCAGTAATAACACCAGACAAATGATATGATTGTATTCACAGTATAGTACTACTTATTGCATAATCTAGTCCTCATTCGCTTCACGGTGTAGATGATCCGAGGGATCTCTACTATTTCCTGTCTGCAGTCACAATTACTGTCTCTCGCCGACAGTCCCCTCTCGTGCGATGCATCTCGGATCCATTCTCCAACGCCTTTCTTGAACATCTTCGTGCTTTCTTCCCTTTTATTCCTTCCCCCTTCATTATTCTAGTAGGCTGTCCACAGTAGTGTTCTAAAAATAGTTCCACGTGTAATCCAATTCATTTCTATCTTCTCTACTTATCAAACAGCTGCAGGTTTAAGAGTTGGTTAGCAGTTGGCGTAGTGAGAGGGAGAAGCCGGCTGGCATAGGCAAGTTAGTCGAGGGGCCTAGAAAGGAATGTACTGTACTACACAACCAGTGGAATGCTGGAGGCAGATTACGCTCAAAGAATGGATTGTGGCATCAGTTTGGGACAGCCTGTCACAAAGTTCGGTTAACAGCGGCCAACGGCTATGATGTATGCCGTTAACCGATATTTGCTGTTGCGCATTCGAAGAAATAGAGCCCAGATTCCAGTCAGACTACCGTCTATCTCAGCTCTAGCTTGATATCATCGAATATGGTACGCAGTATGCTTCATGGAGGAGGTGTGTTTGTTAGATGACCAGTCGCGTGTATACTGGCCATCTGAGGGCATATTCAGTGGAGTGGGCATGTCTAGAAGTACTGTGGGCCGCAGGTCAATGGAGAAATGCTCTAACGGCGAATAACTGGAATATGTTCATCAAACATCGGTGAAAAGGATAGCTTTGAGAGGAAGCAAGACCTGTGCGTTGGGTGAGGTGGTATATCCTTCCATGCGAAAACGTGACTGTGGAGCTCGCATTCTCAATCCTTATGTAGTCATCGTGCAGACGCAGTAGATGATAATTTCATCATTCATGACGAGAAAAAGCAACTGAGCACTATCACCCACTACTGGATGTCTTCAGCAGCAAATTTCAGCACGTGGAGAGGCCAACGCGACCTTCCTTCCTGAATGCCTTGAACACTCTCGGGAGACATCTTGCTTGTAGGTTCTCCTCTCATACCGCTCTGAGACCTGCCTTGCGAAAAGACTGGCTTTACGTTCTGTTGAGCTTGAGCCACCGTTATTAACAACACTACAAGGTGTTGTATTGATGGTCAGAGTAATCACACTCTCCACTGGCATCACTTGGGCTTGCCAAACATGCCACAACCATTTCATACAGTTCATACACTATGTGATCAAAAGTACCCGGACACCCTCAAAAACATAAATTTTTCCTTAGGTGCATTGTGCTGCCACCTACTAACAGGTACTTCATATCAGCGACATCAGTAGTCATTAGACATCGTGATAGAGCAGAATGGGGCACTCCGCGGAACTCACGGACTTCGAACGTGGTAAGGTTATTGAGTGTCACTTGTGTCACATGTCTGTACGCGAGATTTCCACACTCCTAAACATCCCTAGGTCCACTGTTTCCGGTGTGATAGTGAAGTGGAAACGTGAAGGGGCACGTACAGCACAAAGCGTACAGGCCAACCTCGTCTGTGGACTCACATAGACCGCCGACAGTTGAAGAGGGTCGTAATGTGTAATAGGCAGACATCTATCCAGACCATCACACAGGAATTCCAGACTGCATGCGAATCCACTGCAAGTACTACCAGAGTTAGGCGGGGGGTGAGAAAACTTGGATTTCATGGTCGAGCGGCTGCTCATAAGCCACACATCAAGCCGGTAAATGCCAAACGACGCCTCGCTTGATGTAAGGAGCGTAAACACTGAACGATTTAACAGTGGAAAAACGTTGTGTGGAGTGTCGAATCACAGTACACAATGTGGCGATCCGATGGCAAGGTGTGGGTATGGCGAATGTCCGGTGAACGTCATCTGCCAGCGTGTGTAGTGCCAAGAGTAAAATTCAGAGGCGGTGGTGTTATGGTGTGGTCGTGTTTTTCATGGATGGGGCTTGCACCCCTTGTTGTCTTGCGTGGCACTATCACAGCACAGGTGTACATTGATGTTTTAAGCACCTTCTTTCTTCCTCGCTGTTGAAGAGCAATTCGGGGATGGAGAGTGCATCTTTTAACACGATCGAGCACCTGTTCATAATGCACCGCCTGTGGCGGGGTAGTTACACGAGAATAAAATCCCTGTAATGGACTCGCCTGCACAGAGTCCTGACCTGAATCCTATAGAATACCTTTGGGACGTTTTGGAACGCCGATTTCTTGCCAGGCCTCACCGACCGACATCGATACCTCTCCTCAGTGCAGCACTCCGTGAAGAATGGGCTGCTATTCCCCATGAAACCTTCCATCACCTGATTTTACGTATCCCTGCGAGAGCGGAAGCCGTCATCAAGGCTAATAGTGGGCCAACACCATACTGAATTCCAGCGTTACCGATGGAGGGCGCCACCAACTTGTAAGTCATTTTCAGCGAGGTGTCCGGATACTTTTGATCACATAGTTTATTTCCTTACATGAGTATGAAATCACTCCCATTTCCAAAAGACAGCAATCAGTTTCATTTTCAAAACAGGTAAATCTCAAGTTCTAAATATTGCTGTTTTCCCGAAACTATTAATCGGATTTTGAAAAGTGAAACATGGTAGAGTTTATTTCTTTCAGAACCACGAAACCAGAAGTAGTTATCACTATAATTGCATTTGAAAAAGTACAAATACCAATACCTCTGCAATTAGTATAGCTATAAAAAGAGGCTCCACATCGTTTAGTAAGGGCTTTCTCACACTTCAACCGGGCGAAACAAAATTACAATATCTGAAACGGCTCAGGAAGCAGCGTAGTTCAATCAACCTGTATCGCACGATTTTGAATGCATCAAGAAACACGAATGTTTGGTCAACTTCGAACTTGTATTCCTGTCGAGACCTGCGTTATTCGTGTTTTGTTGACATTCTGTTGGGACATAATTTATTCGCTAAAGCTATGTTCAATCGCAATTGATGCGTGACTTTCTGAAATATGATTATCTTTCCGATTTTTCCTAGATTTATGTTTAGTTGTGAATCAGTAAGTTCTTTTGATTATATCACCTTTTTATGTTGTGGCCATTCACAGACCTTAGACATATCATACTTGTTTACGAAGCACGTCCCCTTCGTCTGCTGGCGGTCGTCAGCGAAGAACTGCCACGGTGTCTGATTGCTACGACCGGGCGAAGTGGCGCGGGATCTCGACTAGAGTCTGGCGCAGCGAAAAAAAAAAAAAAAAAAGTTCAAATGGCTCTGACCACTATGGGACTTAACTTCTGAGGTCATCAGTCCCCTAATACTTAGAACTACTTAAACCTAACTAACCTAAGGACATCACACACATCCATGCCCGAGGCAGGATTCGAACCTGCGACCGACGCGGTAGCGCGGTTCCAGACTGTTCCAGACTGTAGCGCCTAAAACCGCTCGGCCACTCTGGCCGGCCTGGAGCAGCAAATTTCAAACTCTAGTTTTACCGCCGAGATTCAGGTTTTCCTTGGTTTTTCTAAATCAATTAAGGGGAATAGCAGGATGGTCGCATTAAAAAGGTCGCAGCCGAATTTCTTTCCCATTAATGTTCAATCCAGTCTCTCCATTCTTTTATGTAATACTGCCCGCAGTCCCTACACTGTAAGAAATGTAAGAGGTACAGCGGTTGACGGTACTGAATGTGAAGACAGGGCTACGTGTCCCCTAGGTTCTAAGTGAAATTAAATGATCGAAGTCCCGTACTTTCATGCTGCGCTAATGACCACGCGTTAACAATATTTATAGATGGGGACACACACACACAAAGTTAGTATTTTGTGAACAGGATTTCAAAAGCACAACAATGCAAGATAAGGTTTAATCACAAGATATTTGGCATACAACGTGTGCAAAATGGGTAAAGAAAAAAATTCCTGAAATCGAAATCGCCCATTTAGAAAGGCAAATAAAACAACGTTACATCTGTTCTGAGACAAGAAAAGAATAGCGTATGTTAATACCTTTTTATAGCAACGATGCGGCTTCTCTGTGACGTGTTTGCAAACTTTTACTAGGAGTCGTTCCATTTCCAAGAAACAGCTGTGCGAAGGTCTGGAAGGGTCCTTGGGTGTGGCTGACGTACTGCAGCTCATTATCCAAATGCATCTTAATCTTTCTCTACGGGATTCAAAATTGATAACCTGACAGATTTTTCTTATGATGGATGTCTGCACCGCCGAGAAATTCAGCCACTAGAGGCACTCGATGTAGAAGTCTTCTTTGAACAAGAGGTCTGGACTAACTACATCCTTAATAAGTAGTACACATGGCTACACTATTGCTCCTACCACTGGCGACTTTGTGAAGCTTCATATATTGATACGTTTAATTGCAAACTAAGATCCGACAATCGCCAAACGCCCGCATCTCGTGGTCGTGCGGTAGCGTTCTCGCTTCCCACGCCGGGGTTCCCGGGTTCGATTCCCGGCGGGGTCAGGGATTTTCTCTGCCTCGTGATGGCTGGGTGTTGTGTGATGTCCTTAGGTTAGTTAGGTTTAAGTAGTTCTAAGTTCTAGGGGACTGATGACCATAGATGTTAAGTCCCATAGTGCTCAGAGCCCAATCGCCAAACATCTGTTTCCAGAGTTTCCCTGTAACTGTCCCAACATAACTTTCCCCCCATAATTATGTTGGGAACTTCTGTACAGAAAACAGTGACTCGCAGTTAATCCGCGATGTTGCTGCTTATTCCACAACAAACGGAGCCGTCTCTGCGATGCCGTCAGCGGGACAGTCATTGGTGGACTGCTGGAATCAAGACGAACAGTTTCTCGGGACACTGCTGCTCATGAGGCACATGTAATCTTAAGTAAACAATTGCTTTCAAAACTTGTTTGAATATCGTTGCGTAGTAAAGGTCAGTCACTGGAGTTTGTGGAGTGCTTCCTCTTCATTCAATCTCTATGGCCCAACGACGAACATGTCCTGTGTCTTGACCGTCGACAAAGCTTGTGAAATGACACATCGTGATACAGTCAACGCTCCTGAGACTGTAGTTTGTGTTTGACATATTTCCAGGTGAGGGTCCAAGGAGAGAAGAGTTACATGGGTCATGACCCCCTCTCCCTAGAAAAAGAAGAAGCACTGTACTAACTACGGATGTAAAAAATTACTGTGAATATATAATATTTTTATTATTAAAATGGTAGGCTTTTGTGACTAAATGCGGGTGTGACGGTAAGCTATATTGGGGAGAGGGGGGGGGGGAAGGAGAGAGTAAAAAAAGACAGTGACCGCCGCAGCCCTCCACCCTCCAACACCCTCTCGCCTGTATGTAGTATCTTAGCACAGCGCAAAACGGCGTGTTTTTGGCATTTCTGCTCATAACGAAACTACAAACAGAGCTAGAACACAGTGGGTTTAATGTATTGATTTGCTTGTCTGTGTATTACATGATAATTCAAAGTATTTTTCCTGTAGAGCGAGCACAAATTTTTCCTGTGCAGGAAGCACAATTCTGGCTTGAGAGAAAATCTTGAAGGGCACTAACAGTAATTTCTCACGTTTTCACTTTTCATTTAGTTCTTTTGCTCTTATGATTTAATGTGTTGGACACTAGAGTGAAGAACCTAATATTGGAAATTAAAATCGCGTACGAAAGTTAACACTTGACTGAAGTATTATCCGTCACAAGGGAGTGCGCCTGGAATTTGTACTGTATCACTGTAGAACAGAAAAGACGTCACAGGTGTGGGCTGCACGCACGGGAGAGGGGCCGGCAGGGAAACCCCGACCAGTGTGCTAGTGCGGCGGACCAGTTCCGTATGGGCGCCGGCCGCCGTGACGTCATACGTCGACCTTGACCAAGGTGACTCGCACGTGGAACCGCGATTCTGCAAGCTGGCTCTTCTCCGTACGCTGGAGTAGGAGAGTGTGTTGGACGTCTGTAACCTGGGGTAATCAACGAAACGTTCACCTGCAAATACAAAAAGTTCAGAAGCAGTTTAGAAGAACCGTTTAGGGCTGACGACAGTGCTGCAGGGACGCAGCAGGCGGTCGACGGGATGAAAGTCAGAGTTAACACAGCGCGTAGACATCGCGGTTTTGAGAAAGAAGTAAAATTATGTCTTATCGTCCCACCGACTACGAAATTCTAGAGACGGAGTACAAGGTGCCGTTTCGCTTGTTTTATTAGAAGGAAGTAAGATTAAAAAACATTTGTTAGCTGGATAACAACGGGTTTTGGTCTTTTCACTGAAGTCAAACCGGATCCGCCTGCAGTGACCACTGAAAACTTAAATGTGTGGGCGTGGACCGTGGTTCCCCGATTATGTATCTTAACCAACCCGACACCTTGCTCGTTGTCATGCCAGTAGCAACAAGAGCACGTGTCTAGTTGTACATCTACATCTGCATCATACTCCGCAAGCCATCAGATGGTGTGTGGCGAAGGGCTCTTTTGGTTTCTACTAACTGATCACGCTTTCACTGTTCCACAAGCGAATGACACGTGATAGGAATGGGTGTCCGTAAGACTTTGTATTAGTTCTAATTTCTCGAATTTTCTTGTTGTGGTCATTTCGCGAGATGTATACGGGAGGAAGTAATGTATTCGATTCGTACCGGAAAGTGCCATATCGAAATTTCAATAGTAAACTTCACCATGTACAAGTACGTGCGTACGAAATATCAGACCAGCTGTACAATTTGACTGAAAAGTTTCTACTAAACAAAACACATCATGTCGTTCTCAACGGACGGAAGTCGTCAGACGTAAAAGTACCTTCGGGCGTATCCCAAGCAAGCGTTATAGGACATTAACTTTTCACATTATACACTACTAGCCATTAAAATTGCTACACCAAGAAGAAATGCAGAAAATAAACGGGTATTCATTGGACAAATACATTATACTAGAACTGACATGTGATTACATTTTCACACAATTTCGGTGCATAGATCCTGAGAAATCAGTACCCAGAACAACCACCTCTGGCCGTAATAACAGCCTTGATAAGCCTGGGCATTGAGTCAAACAGAGCTTGGATGGCGTGTACTGGTGCGCCCATGCAGTTTAAACACGATACCACAGTTCATCAAGAGTAGTGACTGGCGTATTGTGACGAGCCAGTTGCTCGGCCACCATTGACCAGACGTTTACAGTTGGTGAGAGATCTGGAGAATGTGCTGGCCAGGGCAGCAGTCGAACATTTTCCGTATCCAGAAAGGCCCGTACAGGACCTGCAACATGCGGTCGTGCATTATCCTGCTGAAATGTATGGTTTCGCAGGGATCGAATGAAGGGTAGAGCCATGGGTCGTAACACATCTGAAATGTAACGTCCACTGTTCAAAGTGCCGTCAAAGCGAACAAGAGGTGACCGAGACGTGTAACCAATGGCACCCCATACCATCACGCCAGGTGATACGCCAGTATGGCGATGACGAATACACGCTTTCAATGTGCGTTCACCGGGATTCGCCAAACACGGATGCGACCATCATGATGCTGTAAACAGAACCTGGGTTCATCCGAAAAATGACGTTTTGCCATTCGTGCACCCAGGTTCGTCGTTGAGTACACCATCGCAGTCACTCCTGTCTGTGATGCAGCGTCAAGGGTAACCGCAGCCATGGTCTCCGAGCTGATAGTCCATGCTGCTGCAAACGTCGTCGAACTGTTCGTGCAGATGGTTGTTGTCTTGCAAACGTCCCCATATGTTGACTCAGGGATCGAGACGTGGCTGCGCGATCCGTTACAGCCATGCGGATAAGATGCCTGTCATCTCGACTGCTAGTGATACGAGGCCGTTGGGATCCAGCATGGCGTTCCGTATTACCCTCCTGAACCCACCGATTCCATATCCTGCTAACAGTCATTGGATCTCGACCAACGCGAGCAGCAATGTCGTGATACGATAAACCGCAATCGCGATGGGCTACAATCCGACCTTTATCAAAGTCGGAAACGTGATGGTACGCATTTCTCCTCCTTACACGAGGCATCACAACAACGTTTCACCAGGCAACGCCGGTCAACTGCTGTCTGTGTATGAGAAATCGTTTGGAAACTCTCGTCATGTCAGCACGTTGTAGGTGTCGTCACCGGTGCCAGCTTTGTGTGAATGCTCTGAAAAGCTAATCATTTGCATATCACAGCATGTTCTTCCTGTCGGTTAAATTTCGCGTCTGTAGCACGTCATCTTCGTGGTGTAGCAATTTTAATGGCCAGTAGTGTACATACAGGGTGACAATTATTGAATTATATGAAATAAAATCGTAGCAACTTCTAAACGGTTTGTGTTAGGACGGGCATGATAGGAATTAGTAGGCGCACGCGCCTTGCTGTTGTCGGCCATTTGCATGTGAAAATGTCACGGAACAGTGTGCCTGAGCGTATAGTGCTTGTGAAGGCCTACTATGTGAGCAATAAACAGCCCAACTGCGGCTCAAAGGAAGTCCGCGACCGAATTCAAGCTGATTACGACCGGTGCAAGTTTGCTAACAATCAAGAATTGAACGGCCAGTATTCGTGATGACAGTGCTGACAACGTCGGTCGTCCAAAAAAGGTGAAAAAGCCTGAAAACATCGAGAAGACACGCGCTGTGTTTCAAATCAGCCCCCGGAAATCGTTTAGATGAGCTTCACAACAGGTGGGAATCAACCGGGAGACACTGCGACAAATTGTTGTTGCAGACCTGCATCTCTTCCCATACAATATTCAAACACATCAGCCATTACGCCCCAGAGCCATGGAACAGCGGTTGTGTTTCGCCAACACTACTGTCCACAGAAATGACGAACTGCACTTTGATGTTTGGTTTAGCGACTAAGCCCACTTCGATTTGGATGGGTTCGTCAGTAAGCAAAATTGGCGCATTTCACAGTCGAGAAATCTCTTCACCCTCAACGGGTGACTGTGTGGTGTGCAACGTCCAGTCATGGAATAATCGGTGCAATATTCGTTGATGGCACGGTGACTACCGAACGGTACGTGAAAGTTTTGGAAGATGATTTCATCCCCATTGTACAAAGTGACCCTGTTGTCGACATGATGTGGTTCTTGCAAGACGGAGCGCGACCCCATCGAGGGGAGAGTGTTTGATGTTCTGGTGGAGCACTTTGTGGACCGCATTCTGGTTCTGGGGTACCCTGAGGCCACTGGCATGGGCCTCGATTGGCCGCCATCTTCTCCGGATCTGAACACATGCGACTCATTTTTGTGGGGCTATATTACAGACAAGGTGTACAGCAATAACCCCAACACCATTTCTAAACTGAGAACAGCCATTGAGAAGGTCATCGACAGCATCTATGTTCCGACACTTCAGCAGGTCACGCACAATTTCACTATTCGTTTGCGCCACATCATCGTCAATGATGGCCGGCATATCGAACATGTCATAACCTAAATCGGAATATCTGTAGCGACGTTTACATGTTGAATAAAGTGTATGCACGCCGTAGTTTGTAATTAATTTACCTTTTTTCCATATAGTTCAGTAATTGTCATCCAGTAAATGACCTAGTGGATAACGCCGGATGTTCCGTGAGGCTTTTCGGGGATGATGCTGTTATATACAGAGAAGTCACAACGCTAGAAAACTGTAGTGGAATGTTGGAAGACCTGCAAAGGACCCTTGATGCAGAGATTGGTAACAAAGCCCCATTACAAACAGAAGTATCGAGTTGCGCATAAATACGTACAATAGAAAGACCCAGTTTTTACAATTACACCATTGCAGAACAATAACTGGAAGCAGTTACTTCCATAAAATATCTATGAGTAAGCGTAAAGAGTGAGCTGAAGTGGAATGACCACATAAAATTAATCGCGGGTGAGGCAAATACCAGACTGAGATTTACTGGAAGAATCATCAGGAAATGCTGTTCACCAACAAAGGAAGTATGTTATGAAACATTAGTTCGACCAATATTTGAATACTGATCATCTAGGAACTGTACCGGATAGGACTGCTAGAGGAAAGAGAGATGATTCAAAGAAGGACAGCACGTTTCTTTACAGGTTCATTTAGTAAGCATGATGACGTCATGGAGATATTCAGTCGACCGCAGTGCCAAACGCTGCAAGAGAGGCGTTCTGGATCACTACGTGGTCTGCTGTGAAAGTTCTGAGAGTGTATCTTCCTAGAAAGTCAACCAACATGTTGCTTCTGCCTACATATATCTCGTGAAAATGTCATGACGGTAAAATTAGAGGAATCGAGCTGGCACGGTGGCTTACCGGCAATCGCTCTTCCCGAGCACCACAAGAGACTGGAACAGAAAAAGAGGGAAGTGACAGTGATACAGAAAGTACCCTACCCTCTGCCACACACCGAAAGGTGGTTTGCGGATTATAGATTTAGGACTGCAAGGCAGAAACCGTCCTTTACAGCCCAATTCAACGTACGCGTGACGAAGTCCACAGCAAATCCAACGGGTGTGGGAGGATTAGAATCTTACCGCCGTTTCTAACAAATGACTGTTATTACCTATTCTTGTTGACCCAGCGATGTGGTGTAGCAATGAAGACACTGGTCTCCCACATCAGAGACCCGGACCCTACATCCCCTACTGGGCTTACGAACTTCGGTGTTCCACGGCTTCTCTAACTCGCTTAAGCCGAATGCCGGTGTGGTTACTTTGAAAAAGACGCAGCTGATTTCCTTTCCCCTTTTTCACAGTCCCGAGCCTGCGCTTCGTATCTAATGGCCTCTTCTTCCTCGGGACTTTACATCCCAATCTGTCTTCTTCCATGGAGCAATTCTTTAATACCAAACTGCAGTCATTTACACATCATTAAAAGGCCTCTTTGTAGGCATATATATATTATTATTTACCACATCTCTCCACCTATTCTACAACTAACAAGTTTTACTTCATATCGTATATGATGAAACAGATCTATCGAACACGAAAGAAACTAACGGTATGTTACAACCACCTCGTGAATAGGCTGACGATACGCACTGCTAGACAATCCTATCTATGTAACAGAACTCGGAGGTCAAATAAGTGTCAAGTAACAGATGCCACAAAAGAGACGCTTGGAATTCCGTCGGTAAAAGTTCAGCTGGTTCTGAATGACTCTCGTTTGCCATGACAAATTGCTGTAGCAATCATCTGGTATACAGTAGATTACAAATCAGTACGTCTAACGAAACGAAAAATCAGACGAAATTAAGAGAGGCAAGAGATTAGGGCAGTTGTGGCCCACATTAATTATCTCGCGAGGAATCCCAGTAAGCCTCAAACACTGTTCACGGATGATCGTGTTTACCGTGAGTTGGTATGCTGTAAAATGAATAAACCATACTTGCTATGGTACCTATTAACTGCCATCAAAAATAACAAATCTGCGCTTTATGAGACAAGCAGTTGACATACATTCTGTTAACGAATGGGTGATAAATGACCAGTATAAACTCAAGAGGATAAATATTTTTATGTGACATGTGCGTTCATCACATCCCTGAGTTTAGCCCAGTCTCCGGGTTATTTTTACAGATGTTCGTGTAGACACAACTTGTATCTCGCTTCATCTAGGCTTTTAGGAAGCACATAACACAGTACACATTACAGCAGCACCAGTGGTTCTTTGTGTTGTACAATTGACTGCCCATCTACAATGACCTCATTGTCTACAAACTGTTTACCGATGACAGAAATACTAAACTGGCCTAACATACACAAAAATTAATTAGTGGACAGGATGTAAGGTAGTAATCTAGAAAGAAAACCTTCGCCGCAAGCTCTTGAAACGTGTATTCAAATGGCACGCGATATCAATTCCAAATTTTGTTTATATGCCCTTTGCTAAGAGGAGAATATCTTGAGGAAATAAAGCACAATTTTTATTCTTATGTTTGTACAGATTGCTTTCTCAACAGAAATTTAAAAGGATGTAAGTGAGTCAGACTTTACTTCCATTGTTGACAACAATACATCTATTCTCGGCTGCATCGGAATGGTCAGTCAGTGATACGGTAACCCACATATTCCGACGACCATGAAGATAAGAAACCGTTGGTACTCTGTTCTGTTTTATGAACATGCCTAATGCAGCGTGATATTAGTTATCAGGTTCGGTCACTGATCTGGTTTCCGTAGCACTTAGAGAGCAGTCCCCTAGAAACCTGTGTGGAAACGGGTGATGTAAACCTGAAAGGTGTACCGACCGTACTTTGCACTCTCCATTTACCGTGAACAATATACCTAATCAAAAATTTATTTAATTAAGATGTCTTTTGTAGGGCAGAGAACTTTTCTAGCCAGCCCTGTAACAGAAGTTTAATATATATTCTTATTCCATTCTTAAACGACAGCATTCACTTTTAATATTCTGCACTCTTTTTCTGGAATTACGAAAGTTATTCCAGTCAAGTAAGATTTTTCCAAATGTGAATAAGTATTCCAAGGTATAACGTCGCCATGTACCTAAGGACAAAATATCTATTGGAATTTAAAAGTGCTGCAATCGAGAAAATCTTGCTAATAGTGTATTTAATAGTCTCCCTGTTACACTATTACTCTATGACATCCCATTGATCAGTAAGTGAAACCAAAGTACGTAGAAGTATTACCAGTATCAAATTGCAAGTTAAATACGTTTTGAAAAAGAAGCTACTGAAAAAACACAAATTACCATACTCAAGACGTGTAAAATTGTCAGAGCATTAAAGAAACTCACTTCATTTACAAATATCACATGTTTCATGGTAGAATACCTTCCACAATTTCACTATGCATAATGGTACACCACTGACGAAACACTTTAATTGTCTACATGTCATGTAACTAGTATTAAAAAACATTATAACTGAGGAATTAGCAATACCTTCAAAATAACATTAGTGTTTTATACAGCACTGAAATGTGTGGAACTAAATATATTGACAAATGCTTCACAAAACACAATCTCATGTCTCACAACAACAAAAAAAGAGTAGAAAATGTTAGAAACTGCTTGTGGCTGTCTGTACTGCAGATAACTTCATGTGATATTAAAACTGACCAGTAGACTGGAACATGAGCCAGGAAACATCAAGTGTTGCTAGGTATACTGTCCTCTAGCTACAACACTGCTCTGCTAACTGGACACTGCTTTTTTCCTTTCATGTGGACAGACTCGATACATCTGCTTACGTAACGCTTTGCCCAAGTGTGGAAGCTGGGTGACACGTTCTTTTCATCTGTGCCTCGGAGTTTCCATAGCGCCGGCCGACCCAAATCACACTCTTAGCAACAAACTGCGTGCGAGATAAATTATGCGATTTGCTGCTTCGCAGATTTAATTGGGAAATAAAAATGTAATTTTCTTACTGGAGAAGTTTTATTCGCCCAGGTGGCAATAAATACACATATATACAAAAAGTTCCGGCAATTTCAGTTCTCATCTTCAAATACTTTACCATTGTGCCACTCCGTGTAGTGCACTGGCATCTAGTAATAAACATATTTGGGAGTAACTCGTTGAAGAAGACGCACCACACGTTAATTAGAAACGTTTATTGATGGACCCAGATTAAGTCTCTGCCCTGATTCACTATCAAATCAATCTAAATAGCGTCGGCTGCCTCACTTTGACCCACGAGACGATATTAAACTTATCACACGCCAAGCTCATTCAGTAAAAGCCCTGTAGCTATCTAAATAGTTTTAGGAAAGATTCCGAGATCCGACAACTGAACTGAAATATATACACGGCGAGCACTTCATACATCACCTCGAACTGGCAACTCTCACCGATAATCACCACAACAACAAAACAGGAAAACAGTTCAAAGTCAGTGGGGGACGAGTCGCACAAAAACATCACTCTCAGTTTGTCACTGTGACAAATGAAATTTATGGGCATGAATTAACATTAGAAGCTTCTATCTCTTTTATCCAACACTAGCTCCAGGCAGGTAATGGCCCCACACTCTGCTCTGACGTCTCTCTCTGATTTTACCAAACGAGAGGCCGCTCATAAATTCACAACACTGTCTGAGGTAAACAGTAACGTCCCTAAGCAGACTTCCACGCCAGCGAACACATTTCGAATCCTCAAACTCTTCCGTACGATAAGCAACTTGGCCGATGACGGACGATCAACTACGAGGGCATGCCGAGAAGTAATGCCACAAAATTTTTATGTGAACTTTCTTAAAGCTGTTTAAATGAAACAAACGTTATTACGTTTTTATTCTTCATATCTACATATTAATTCCTCAACGTAGTCATCTTGGCGACGAACACATTTCTCCCAACAAGAGGCGAGTTTGTTGACACTGTCGCTGTAGAACGTTTGACTTCGTTGACGGACCCACAACCTCACCTCTGCTTCCGCTGCATCGTCACCATCAAAGTGAAGTCCACGAAGGTGTTCTTTAAGTTTTGCAAACAGATGAAAATTGGAAGTGGTCAAGTCGGGACTGTCCGAAGGATAATCGATGACGGTGAACCAAAGGCGTCGGACTATAGCAGATGTCACGGCGCTCGTGTGTGGGTCTTGCCCTGTCATGCTGAAGGAGAGCATACTCCATGTGCGGGGGAACTCTTCTATAGCGGTAAAATCGATTACAGCGCGCTGTTTCACAGGCAGCGACGTGCTTAACGTTACACACCGCCATGTTGCACGCCATTATTCGGAGCCCTTAGCGACAAAGGGTTGCAGGAAAGTCGACTGAGTGAGGTGCGGTTAACAATGAGGCGATACGATATGCGGTACGATTCGTCGTAATAAAAGTCGCGCCACGCGACGCTTGTGCGACACTCGCGCTGCCGCTGGAGCGATACAAATAATTCACGTGTGTCCGGCGCACATACAGTACTGCCTTTCTGAATCATATTCTCTTGCGTTATGCTGTAAAAGTTTATCACAATTTGTGCACCATCATGGCACCCAATGATTAAAATTGAACTGCAGCCTCATCTGCTCTTCGGAAGCAAAAAATGGTTCAAATGGCTCTGAGCACTATGAGACTTAACATTTGAGGTCATCAGTCCCCTAGGACTTAGAACTATTTAAACCTAACTAACCTAAGGACATCACACACATCCATGCCCGAGGCAGGATTCGAACCTGCGGCCGTAGCAGTAGCGCGGTTCCGGACTGAAGCGCCTAGAACCGCTCGGCTACATCGGTCGGCCAACTTTTATTCCAAGGTGTATGTTTAAATATGCTGAAAGTGGGGCTTGTCTACCTACGTTAAGTATTTCCAGAACTTTAAATAGGTGCTCCTCCATTTCAGTTTCGAATAAAGTAATTTATAGAATATGTCTAATATTTTACAATCACGGACCAAACCAGTAGGTTTGCTATTCGGTTAAGAAACTGAAACAACGAAGATAATGAGTTAAAAACGATAGGACAGATTCCGCAGCAAATTATCTGTTTCTTTCATTTCCGTTACTCTCTTCCTTCACGCCAAGCTGGTCACATGTGCCCTCGAGTATGATTTCATAGAGTAATCCCACAGAGAAGAGCTTTTGTCAACAAGCTGGACGAAAGATATCTTCGAACAGTTATCTTGTGTGAACGACATGTTGAGCATACGGAGCGTGGGAAGAAACGTACAGGTCAACACATCTTTGCTGTTTGAAAGCACACGTGCGAGTGAATGCTTCGTCTTGTATACATCTTTGCTGTTTGAAAGCACACGTGCGAGTGAATGCTTCGTCTTGTATCGGCAGCAACACGAGACAGCTCCGCACGGCGCAGCGCGCGGTCGTAGCGTCGAGTGTGGCGTGTCGTAGCGCGTCGCGGCCAAACGCGAAACCTCATCACATGTTCACTCGAGACTGGAAAGAGGTACGGCGTTCCTCCCAGCGTTAAAAACGATTTAGATACGTTAGACACATTTCTTACGTAGTAATATATGCCGCAAAATGCACAAAACGCAAACTGGTCACCGACTACATTGTTCATCGCAAACTTTTCGAAATATGCGCTATGCTGTATTTCACTTTAAACTATCACAATAACTACAGCCAACAACGGAAACAAAACTAGTTTATCAAGCTGTGATGCGTGGCTATAACATACAGAAAAATAATTTTCTTTTACCGAATAGTTTGCTCGAGATCGACTGAGAGAGGCCGTGTAACGAAGAATACGAGCTAATCCCGAAACAGTGGTTTTCATTTCTTTTTACGAAAAAAGTGAAAGCTTTACTGACAAACTAACTACAGAGAAGGGGAGAACTTTGCTATATCAATAGAAAATATTTCTTTTGGACAAATCGGATGACTAGAAATTTCATTCTCCGCATATTGTACGATGCGAGCTGCGTGGTGCGCCTGACGGACAGAAATACGTATCGGTGCAGTTATCGCTGTCGTCGCAGTGGGAACCAGTTAAGTTGCTTCCATATGTTTCTATGCGTTCCACCGGCGCGGGTTGCTACCTCACCGCATACCATATCGTATCACATATCGTATCGCTAATCGTTTCCCTATCGTTTCACCACAGTGTCTGCCGCGCGGAGTGGCCACGCGGTTTTAGGCGCCATGTCGCGACTTGCGCGGCCCCTCCCGCCGGAAGTCGAGTCCCCCACTCGAGCATGGGTGTGTTTGTTGCCCTTAGCATAAGTTAGTTTAAGTAGTGTGTAAGTCAAGGGACCGATGACCTCAGCAATTTGATCCATTAGGAATTCACACACATTTGAACATTTTAAACCACAGTGTGAATCGCGCCTTATATGCATGACGTATTATACCTCAACCGATAGAGACAACGGAATAAAAAAATTCGGAGGCACCGATTGTCAGCACGCCCTCGTACTTCTCTCTTTACAATCACACAACGGAAAACAGCCGCTCCGTCCCAGAGGGCCCATCACTTCTACACACCGCGACGGCTGCCGGTCGGTTCCTCGATTTCGTGAGCTCCAAAACCACTGCACGAAATTATTTTACAAACAGGCCTTCCAGCCAGTCTGAATCAGTTGCAGAGTTTCGGCAGTTTCGTTGGCCACTTCCTACTCCTGCTTTTAGAGCTTCTGTAAGGTGCTGCTTCCTGGCAGCACTTTAGAACTTTTGCTGCAATGGGTGTCTGAAAATACTGGCCATCATATGGAAATTAATTACTCTTACAATAAGTCTAATAGGCTGTACGGATTTAGGGAGATTAGGGACAAGTAGTCTGTCATTTTAAGCCTGACCAAATACCCTTTTCCCCCTGCAGTCGGAAACCGGCCGAGGCGACTACGATAGCGAACAGGGCTAGCTAGCTAGTACTCGTGGGCGGGGATGCAGGAAATATGTTACACAACCCTCCATTTTTCGGCGACAGATAAAATTATTCTCAAGGGATAGTCAAAATACTGGATCCGAAAAATGAATACAGTAAAGCCTAGCTGGCTAATGCTGATAGGCGCCACATGTGCACCTGCGTCAGTTATAGCTCGAACACGGAAAATTGGCATTTATTTCTTATTTACATTATTATATACAAATAATACGTCATTAAATGACTAACGAAAAAAAGTAAGACTGACGAGTCACTTGAAAAATAATACGGTGATTCATAAAATTGATCTCTAAAATAAAAATTGTATGTTTCTTAGTGTCACGAGTGCACTTTTAATGTGTCGTCACAACGAGACACCTGGAATATTAAGTGCAACAGACTGCTCGACCATTGCCCTGGACTTGGATGCCACAACCACAGTCTCGATAAAATGCTGTCCAAAAACTAGTGTACATACTCAGTGAAGTGCGCTGCCACTACCGAATTGTCTCATCCGTCCTAAACACTGCTGGGCGTTAACGTGAATCACCACAGGCAGGATCTAGTTCATGCCACGGCGTGTTGTATGTGGTATACAGGATTTCTCAGTGAAATTCGTTGATAAAATCTTCTTGAGATATCAGCGTCGTCTTGTAGCAACATTCCAACGCATTCACTACTCTTCATCTTCAGGTGACGTCGAAAATCACGAGTAGGAAATCTGTTATAACTCTGCTACAAGACGATGCTGTTACTCTGCTTGGATTTCATCCATGTCAATTTTTTTTATTTGTGCTGCACGTGAGGTAGTACAGCCGTCTCCTCAAAATAATAATAATAATAATAATAATAATAATAAATTCAAAATACGAAATACAGTGGTTCATACGGTAAGGATGCATTATACATTTTGCGCAAAGCCTGCACCTCGAAACCACCACGTTGTAGGATCGTATGTTCACAGATGCATTTTGCTTATTTTGATGACACGAATCACTTCCAATCTTTGTTACGGACGTTTAGAAACACACTATCAAGTACAGCTCCAAGTACCTTGCCCAGTAACGGACCATTAGCTCTGCTCTACGATTTATCTGCGGTTCATAAGAATATGAATATGTATCTTTTGCATTTCTTTTAGCTCTCTGCGGGACTGCTACCGGCGATTTAAGCGTAAGCAGACGTAGCGTGGGTTTTCCAGTGAAACAGCCACCTATGACGCAGCTGGGGCTATTGGCTGAGACGACCGGATTTTCCATCTTTTGGGTCAACCTACCGCGTTGCCTCACTCACGCGAAAGTAAAAATAATCTGTACTTTATTTTTTGCTTATAAATATTTGATCGTTAAGACGTGACTATACTCAAAATCAATGGACAATGCCATTTATTTAGGTGATGTCTTCTTAAGAAAATGTAGACGAAAAGTCACCATGGAAACGCAGACTTTCGGAAATTTGCCTTCTTACCATCTTAAAGTGGCCCCTTAACTTCCAGACCGAGATAGCTTACAGGTCGCAGGCAAGCCACCTATAAGACAGTGTCAAGTAAAACACGCAGACGTTGAGACCAAACTTCTCTTGATGACTGCTATATAATTCAGAAATAAGAGATCACTCAGCAGCGGTGTGGGCGAAGAAATCACCATCCTTTGTAATGGATGCTGTAATCTGCTCTATAATGCGGGCTCGGGTTGAAGATTACGCCAGTAACACAGCAGCCGCCTCAGGTGCATTGTGTGATAGTTCTCACCTGTGTCTGACCCTGAAGATGATGTTATGCAAGTACGTAATGTTTTCTTATTAACAGATTTCGGTCACCCTGCTAATTAGTCCTCTCATCATAAATCAAAATGATTTTAGGGTTTAATTTGACCTCGCACATTGCAATTTCCTCTTTCGTCGTTGAAGTGTTGTGTAAGACATCCAGACCTATTTTACAACTGCCGCTGAAATGCTTATAGTAAATTCTTTTCGTTTATTGAGATCTGTGTTACGTTCTGTTGCCTTGCTGATGAACTACGTTGAGTGCTTTCTCATAGCCTTGCAGTCACCGTTTTTAACGTCTCCTGAATAGCAGCAATAGAACCCCGATGCTCCTTTTGCGGTAGGTCCATTGCAGCTCTGGCGTCACCGGGCACGCTTATATGCCCAGGTGCTTCTTTCCCAAGGGCTTCAGACTACTGTGTGACGGTGTATCAACCTACTGGAACGTGTTTTAGAACAGATTAATACACCTTTTATTTCTGACATAATACTGTCGCTCAGTAACATTTCTCTTTATACATTCTTAGCCTTATTACATATTAGAGGAATTAAAACAGGCATATGAACTGTTTTATATGATGTCTTAAAACTATTTCGTCAAAATTGTACATATGATACAGAATCGAAACGGGTTGTTTGCAGATGAACAGAGAGTCCGAAATGAATATTTCGTGCGTTACAAAATCTTTAACAAACAATGCGTCTGGCTCACGTTCTTAGAGTTCCGTAGCTCAATCCGTAGAAACGGAACCCTTGTAGGATCATTTTGTTGTCCGTCTATCTGTCTATCTACATCTACATCTACATTTATACTCCGCAAGCCACCCAACGGTATGTGGCGGAGGGCACTTTACGTGCCACTGTCATTACCTCCCTTTCCTGTTCCAGTCGCGTATGGTTCGCGGAAAGAACGACTGTCTGAAAGCCTCCGTGCGCGCTCTAATCTCTTTAATTTTACATTCGTGATCTCCTCGGGAGGTATAAGTAGGGGGAAGCAATATATTCGATACCTCATCCAGAAACGCACCCTCTCGAAACCTGGCGAGCAAGCTACACCGCGATGCAGAGCACCTCTCTTGCAGAGTCTGCCACTTGAGTTTATTAAACATCTCCGTAACGCTATCACGGTTACCAAATAACCCTGTGACGAAACGCGCCGCTCTTCTTTGGATCTTCTCTATCTCCTCCGTCAACCCGATCTGGTACGGATCCCACACTGATGAGCAATACTCAAGTATAGGTCGAATGAGAGTTTTGTAAGCCACCTCCTTTGTTGATGGACTACATTTTCTAAGCACTCTCCCAATGAATCTCAACCTGGGACCCGCCTTACCAACAATTAATTTTATATGATCATTCCACTTCAAATCGTTCCGCACGCATACTCCCAGATATTTTACAGAAGTAACTGCTACCAGTGTTTGTTCCGCTATCATATAATCATACAATAAAGGATCCTTCTTTCTATGTATTCGCAATACTTTACATTTGTCTATGTTAAGGGACAGTTGCCACTCCCTGCACCAAGTGCCTATCCGCTGCATATCTTCCTGCATTTCGCTACAATTTTCTAATGCTGCAACTTCTCTGTATATTACAGCATCATCCGCGAAAAGCCGCATGGAACTTCCGACACTATCTACTAGGTCATTTATATATATTGTGAAAAGCAATGGTCCCATAACACTCCCCGGTGGCACGTCAGAGGTTACTTTAACGTCTGTAGACGTCTCTCCATTGATAACAACATGCTGTGTTCTGTTTGCTAAAAACTCTTCAATCCAGCCACACAGCTGGTCTGATATTCCGTAGGCTCTTACTTTGTTTATCAGGCGACAGTGCGGAACTGTATCGAACGCCTTCCGGAAGTCAAGAAAAATAGCATCTACCTGGGAGCCTGTATCTAATATTTTCTGGGTGTCATGAACAAATAAAGCGAGTTGGGTCTCACACGATCGCTGTTTCCGGAATCCATGTTGATTCCTACATAGTAGATTCTGGGTTTCCAAAAACGACATGATACTCGAGCAAAAAACATGTTCTAAAATTCTACGACAGATCGACGTCAGAGATATAGGTCTATAGTTTTGCGCATCTGCTCGACGACCCTTCTTGAAGACTGGGACTATCTGTGCTCTTTTCCAATCATTTGGAACCCTCCGTTCCTCTAGAGACTTGCCGTACACGGCTGTTAGAAGGGGGGCAAGTTCTTTCGCGTACTCTGTGTAGAATCGAATTGGTATCGAATTGGTCCTGTTGAAACCCTTTCTCTCTGGGTAGGTTAGACGTATCAAGATGAAATTTATACTACATACTAAGATCAACAGCCTTTGGCGGTTTAAAAAATTGAAGTTTCTGAGCAAGTGCAGTCAAAAGTTACGGCTATTTATATCACATATTTTGGTACTCGGAAACTCACTCATCAAAACCTATAGGAACTTCCCGTGACCTCAGTTTTTTTTGGGGGAAGAAGAAAGGTTTCGCAGGACAAGTAAAGGAAAAATTACGAAATTTCATCTACATCTACATCTATATGAATACTATGTAAAGTACACTTTAAAACCTGAGAGAGGGATTTGTTATTTTCTAATTATCTCACACGAAAAAAATTGTTTTTGCCTAGTCGTATCAAATTGAGATTTATGTCACATACTAAGGTCTACGGTTCCAAGGATTCTGACTCAGTGCATTAAAAAGATAGGGCTATCTGTCGCATTTTTGATATCCGAAATATCACTTATCAAAACCTATAGAATACATCCCTTTAACGTAGAATCACGAAATTTGCGACCAGCAAGCTTTCACAGGAAAAGTAAAGGAAAAAATCCGAAAATTGTTAAATTGTAGCTATATAAAACACCTTTTCTTTCATTTGTTGTCCGACATGTGACTGTCCGCTTTTTAAGATCCATTTTTCTCAGGAGTTGATCTCATTGACTTGAGTAGAACTGTCTTCAGTGACGAGTCTCTCTTCGAAATGAACCCCGATGACCACAGAAGACGTGCCTGGAGATGCCCCCAGGCAGTGGTGGGGTACCAACATGACTGTCGCCCACCATACAGCCCTACAGTCAAGAGTGATGATGTCAGATGCCCTTGCATTTCATAGCAGGACCCCAGTGGTTGTCATGTCCGCCCCTGGTAGCTGAGTGGTCAGCGTGACATAATGTCAATCCTAAGGGCCCGGGGTCGAATCCCGGCTGGGTCGGAGATCTTCTCCGCTCACGGACTAGGTGTTGGGTTGTCCTAATCATCATCATTTCATCCCTATCGACGCGCAAGTCGCTGAAGTGGCGTCAAATCGAAAGACTTGCAGCAGGCGAACGGTCTGCCCGACGGGAGGCCCTAGTCACACGACATTATTATTATTGATTGTCATCTACGGCACTCTTACAGCACAACGGTACGTGGACGATATTCTACGCTCCGTTTTTTGTCCTTCGCGGCAAGCCATCCAGGGCTGATATTTCAGCAAGATAATGCCCGGCCGCACGCGGCGAGTGTTTCTGCTGCTTGTCTTCGTGCTTGCCAAACCCTACCTGGTCAGTAAGATCACCAGATCTCATACATCTTAACACCTATCTTATATTAAACATATACAGGGTGCTCAGAAACTGTCTGAAAAGCTCATCAGGGTGCTGCAGGGGAGTTTGTTCTAAGAAATAACGGCTAAGAAAAAAAAAAAAAAATAAAGATGCGGTGAACCATTTCCGGGTTCTTTAGCATTGAAGTTAGCCAATCAGGTCGTCGCGTGCGCAAATTCAAGCGACCTGCCAGAGACAGTGTTGCCTAATGTGTTCCACCTTTGGTTTCTTCAAACCGAACAAACGCAACTTTTGCTCACCTAGCTTAAATTTATCGCTTCCGAAAAAGGCATATTTTAACTGACGAGAGACTTTCTCTTATTTCCATCGCACTTCAGTAAGTCCTACTATTTTCAGTTGCAAAACACACACCACTCCCTTCTGGATTTCCAGGTTCCTCACTCCATGCTCTGGACCTTAAGCTGTTCGTTCATTCACCTTTGATGAATGCACCTTTACTTGTCCAAGCAGGAAACTTGGTTACAGAGGGATCTAGTTTGCTTCTGGATAGCAGTGTCGTCATTACAGCAAATCAACTCCATTTGCTGTGGATATACTTTGATCTCGACTCCCGCTGATCATTGTTGATTCCTCTCTCTTTAGAGTCAGTTGTGCTCAAAAATGGTTCAAATGGCTCTGAGCACTATGGGACATAACTTCTGAGGTCATCAGTCCCCTAGAACTTAGAACTATTTAAACCTAACTAACCTAAGGACATCACACACATCCATCCCCGAGGCAGGATTCGAACCTGCGACCGTAGCGGTCGCGCGGTTCCAGACTATAGTACCTAGAACCGCTCGGCCACACCGGCCGGCTCAGTTGTGCTGTTCTAGTGGACAAGAAGATACCTGAACATTTAACAAAATGCTCGTTTATTCTGTAAACACTCATGCAACCGGAAGGAAGGGTAGTGCACACACCCCAAAGGTCTACGGCGCAGTTCGTACACTGACTTCGTACAGATGCCATATCGTAACATTGATTAAAAGTATCGAGGCATCTGTCAGTGGACAGTAATATGGGGTGTTTCCTTTCTTCGCCTTTATGGCGACTTGAAATCTGCTGGGGGCACTTTCAATGAGATGCCTGAAGGTCTGTGGAAGAATGGCAGCCCGCACTTCCTCAAGAGCCGAAAGCAGAGGAGGTAGTGATGTTAGACACTGAGGTCTGGTGCGAAGTCCACGTTTAACTCATCCCAAAGGCGTTCAGTTCAGTTCAGGTAAGGACTCTCGGCAGACCAGACCATTTCAGGGCTCTTGTTGTCCAAAAACCACTGACTCACATCATTGTTATACCGATACAAACAATCATCTCCTTCTAAATTTTCCTTTACTGTATACAGACACAATGCTGCAAAATGTGCTCACATCCTTTCTTTAGGCGCACTGAGCGGACCACACCGTAACAAAAAAAAAAAAAAAAAAAAAAAAAAAAAAAAAAAAAAAAAAAAAAAAAGACGCCTCACTGTAACATTGTCACCTCCACACTTTACACTTTACTTTTGACGCTGTACATAATGGTAAGTGAAGTTGTCCAGATACTCGCCAAATCCAAACAATGCATCGGACTGTCGCAGGGTACAGCGTGATTCATCGCGTCCGATCGCTCATTTCCAGGCATCCACTGTCCAGTGGCGTCGCCGTTACACCACCTCCACTGTCGCTTAGGCTTCACTACGGAAATGAGTGGCTTACGAGGAGCTGGTCTACCACTGTACCTCGATCCTTTCAACTCCCTAAGCGTAGTCATTGTGTTAAGTGGACTGCTAGTAGCACTCTGGAGGTCAAAAGTGATTCCTTTTACTGATTTCACCCGATTATTTGGCAACCATCATTAACAAGGCTCGACGACGCCTATCTGTCAGTACATAAGATCTCCCTGCCTTGGGTTGACTGTAGTTGTTCCTTGGCGTGCCGGCCGTTGTGACCGAGCGGTTCTAGGCGTTTCAGTCCGGAACCGCGCTGCTGTTACGGTCGCAGGTTCGAATCCTGCCTCGTGCATGGATGTGTATGATGTCCTTAGGTTAGTTAGGTTTAAGTAGTTTCTAAGTCTAGGGAACTGATGACCTCAGATGTTAAGTCCCATAGTGCTTTGAACCATTTGTTCCTTGGCGCTTCCAGTTCACATCACCAATAGTCAACTTATGCAGCTTTAGAAGCATTGAAATATCACTGGTAGTTTTGTTACTCAGGTGGCATCCAGTGGCTAGTCCGAGATAAAACTCGCTGAGCTGTCCTGACCAAGCCACTCTGCTGTTAGCTCTTCTCTACTGACAGCACAATACTTCCCACTTACCTTTACACTTACGGGTCCAATTCTCAAAATTCTCATAACAACTAGTGGTTAATTTTGCATTAAATATCACTCTGGAACTCACAAGTGATTCCTTTCGCTGATTTCATGCGAATTTTTATAACCATCCTCCACAGTACTCGACGCTACTTACCCATCAGTACACAAGGTTTTCTGAATACTTTTCATCAGATAGTGTACATGGATAATTAAGGCTTTTAGCCTTATCTGTAAGCCGCTCAGTAGGTACCTGTGGTATTCTGATAAAGTGCAGCAATCACTTATCACGAGAACTTGTAACTGTCCTTGGGAAAAAAAACCTAGGGAGCGCATACAGTAAAAAAGGAATGGAGATTAGTCATTAGAGACTGAGCATAAGCTGATATGAAGGAACGATGTAGAAGGAAATTAGCCATTCCGTTACAAAGGAACCTTCGCGGCCTTGAGTGATTTAGGGAAATCATGGAAAACCTAAATCACAATGATCAGACGGGAATTTGAGTCCATTGTGCCAACCATTGCTCTGCCTCGGTCAGTGCAACACATACAAGGCACCTATTTTAATGAAATTTACATAGTTCTAGCTACACTGTCCACAGTATACCGTTCCGCATATTGTTTACAAGCTGTTATCTGTGGTTACATTCAGGTACCGGTAGTTATGTTGTGATGAATGATGATGAGTAAGTAAGCCACTGTACGTGCAGTAACATCAGCTGGTCTCATGTACCTGCATGTCTGGGTAGGCACAGGTTGTGACGTGCGCCCCGCTCTCCCCCCTCTCAAGCTGCCCAACGCACGGTGGGTCAGCATGTGCAGCGTCGCTGTGTGTACGGAGCAGTATGGGCAGGAGCGCGCATCAATGCATCGTGCAACTGAAGTAGCTACACATTACACAACGTGTACACTACGCAACAAATAGTGTGGAAGTATGGATTAAACACAATGAAGATTATATAAACATTGTATTCATTACTTTGAATCGCATCACGTATCAACCAGTAAAAGCATTTCCACAAATATCATAAAGATCAAAACTCAAAGAGTAAACAGCTTTTTCAAAGAGTAAACATTTTCCCCTAATTCGCGTAATGCAAATCAATAAGTATCTTGTTCTACAAACATTCCATAGAAACCTACGTTCTTCCTCAGGTTTCATGCTATCTCCCTACCAAAGTTCATCGAAATCGGTTCAGTGGGTAAGTCTAAAACGTTATGGACAGTGTTACTTTTGTATTTATAATATTAGTATGGATACGAAACCTTTTTCCATGATCTGATGTTGATGAAATAAAGGCTATACGGTTCCCCAAGCTATGGTCAGTTTACTAGTGAAACCCTCGTGAAAGAGATTAGCGTGTTTAAACAGACAAACAGACAGGCAGATATGGATGTTTTAGAGAAAAATTTAAATCACGATATCCTTTTATTTCGTTATCTGATTTTGAAGAGATAAAGCGTATACCGTGCCCCAAACTGTGCTCAAAAAAATGGTTCAAATGGCTATGAGCACTATGGGACTTAACTGCTGTGGTCATCAGTCTCCTAGAACTTAGAACTACTTAAACCTAACTAACCTAAGGACATCACACACATCCATGCCCGAGGCAGGATTCGAACCTGCAACAGTACCGGTCGCGCGGTTCCAGACTGAAGCGCCTAGAAACGCTCGGCCACTTCGGCCGGCAACTGTGCTCTACTTGCCTGTGAAAACCCCATTAAAATTTGTCTGGTAGTTTTGGAGATGCGTGTTCAAACAAACAGACAGACACGACAGTTTTACATTTTATTATTAGCATATATAAAACCTGTTTGTTCTTCTCATGAAACGACGAAACCCAACAAGTCCAAACACTTCTTATCCGTTACGTAATTTACTGGTTCTATTATAGCTCGCACTGATTCATATATCACTGAATTAAATTTCGTCGTCACTTTTACACGGATTTTAATCACATCCGTTAATTGATAATTAAGACCGTAATCTCCAGTAACTTTGTCGAGGAGCAACTGATTACTCATACGCACTGACTTGGAAGTCGATACTAAAATTGTACATTTCCGCGTACTCTCACCCGAAGCTCATTTTCTCGAAGCTGCATCTAAGTAGTACTTCACAGCTCTTCTCTTTCACTTTCTGCTTTATCGCCGGCCGGTGTGGCCGAGCGGTTCTAGGCGCTTCAGTCTGGAGCCGCAAGTTCGAATTCTTCCTCGGACATGGATGTGTGTGATGTCCTTAGATTAGTAAGGTTTAATTAGTTTTAAGTTCTACAGGAACGATGACCTCAGATGTTAAGTCCCATAGTGCTCAGAGTCATTTGAACCATCTGCTTTACCGAATGTTTACGCGCCTCATGCTTCCGACCGTCGCTTGTGAGTTCCCACTTTAACGGTAGATGCTGTTTCCACCAGTTTATCACGAGTCGTGTAGTTGTAAAGGAGTGGCGTTCTTTTCCTGTGCATGCGCAATTTGTTACATTTATTTACGTTCCGGATCAACCGCTAGAGCCTGCACCACTCATCAATCCCCTGAAGGTCATTCTGCAAATCAACACTGTCTTCTGGCGTTGTTACTTTGTTATAGCCAGCCGCATCATCTGCGAAGAGCCTTAAAGAGCATCCGACGCTTTCAACTAGATCATTTATATACATTGTAAACAGTAACGGTCCTATCACACTTCCTTGGGGCACTCCGGAAATTATCATTACATCTGTCGATTTTGTTCCGTTAAGAGCGACATGCTGAGTTCTATCTGCAACGAAGTCTTGAATCCGTTCGCTAATCTGGTTCGATACTCAGTAAGCCTGTTTTTTTTTTTTTTTTTTTTCACTAAACGGCACTGAGGGACGGTGTCAGACGCCTTCCTGAAATCGAGGAACACGGCATCAAGATGAGTCTACAGCGGTGGAGCGAGCTGACTTTCGCAATATATTTGTTTTGGGGAGTCCATGTTGATTTTTGTAGAGCAGATTTTCCTTCTCCAAAAACGTCATCGTTCTTGAGCATAAGCACATGGCGCCTGCCTGCTCTTTCAGACCAATAATACAATCGTTCCATTCCTAGTGGGGAACTCCTTACAGTAAGCTCTTTGTAGAACATGGGAGACACGAGTGTATCAGAATGAAAGGAAGCAAGTTATCTCCTGTAGTAATTTTGTAGCAGATGGAATTTTTGCTAAAACATTGTAACGACTAGACCACAGGAAGACACACTCACTTCGTTAATGTCTAATGTTCCCGCTCTTCGTTGTCGTATTCTCAATACCAACTTTGAATTGCCCTACTTCGCCGGTCATTGTAATTCAAATGGTTCAAATGGCTCTGAGCACTATGGGACTCAACTGCTGAGGTCATTAGTCCCCTAGAACTTAGAACTAGTTAAACCTAACTAACCTAAGGACATCACAAACATCCATGCCCGAGGCAGGATTCGAACCTGCGACCGTAGCGGTCTTGCGGTTCCAGACTGCAGCGCCTTTAACCGCACGGCCACTTCGGCCGGCCATTGTAATTCCCTGTGGGCTTTTTTGACTGGACACCTCAGGTGTCAGTGTTGTTCAATCAGTTTTTCTCCTTTGGTTCTGTCTCCTATACTGAGACAAAACGAGTGAAATAATACATTGGCAGGATGTGTTTCATATAACAGATAGAATTCTCTCACGCTCGTCGCAATACGACTAGTGGGAGTACGGCGGCTGGTTCTCACTTTCCTGCTAACGATAGACGTTATCTTATGTTTCCCGTTTATCCTGTAACTGCACTGACAGAGTTCTGAGCTGTTAGGACGTTCTGTGATCACCGTGGTGCTATGGAAATTTACCATTTATCTGATCTTAGGGTACCTCCAGTAATCAAACTTCTCGGTGGCCTCTTGGTTGCAACTTTTGTGGCAAAAGTCGCGAACCCACTGGGAGGCTTCAGAGCTACCGTATCTCGTGACGTGGCAGCCTATACCATAAACTAGGAAACAAGTCAGGTAAACACAATAGTGAAAGGAAACTAAAGTTGTTGACATGTAGGAGGTCATTATGAAGATTTTACCTCAGCATCACTGCTGAGATTAATATGAAGCTAGAGAACACGCCTTCAGTGAAAAAGCAGGACAGGATCTGCTTTAACAATACATGCGTGATAGAGGGCCGCTACCGAACTTATAGCACTCCATGTGACTGCAGAATAGAGGTTTCAGTGGCAGATCCTGGATTAAATTCTACGTCCGTAAGATTAGCAGGAGCAAAGTTCAGGCAGCAAAAAGACTCTCACCTTCTGATTTTAGCTTGGTATACGAAGCACTGAACTACCGGTCCACAATCTTCTATCAGCCCAGAAAGTCGGATCGAACTTCCACTTCTTCTACTGGCGTTTCCCATCTGATTGCATCAATGTGGTCCCCAACGGTCAAACATATAGAAACTCGTCAGCGTCTACATTCCTCCTTCCCATTGCTTGTTTCAATGCTAGTTAGTAATACTTGGTTATGTTAGCAGGGGTTTTGTTACTTTTCTCACCTTCTGTTAAGAGTATAACCCCTGATTCACCCCTTTACCTGTCCATTTTATATTTTACATCTGTATATAGCACCGTATATCGAATTCTTTTAGTTCCTTCTTCATAGATTTTCCAGGTCCCACTTTAACTTCTGTACAGTGCCGTGTTTCACACGTAGAGGACTTTCTTCCTCTGTTCCATGTCATTATCTCCCATAGGAGATAACACATGAGGAAGCTGGATGTCCGTGACGCACTGTTGTGCAGACAGTTTCCTCAGTCACTACCAGCCGTGACCTGAAGTCACACCCGATGGATTCGCCCACCATGATGCCAGGAATAACACAGCCGTGCCTCTCCAAATCACTGAAGGAGAGGGAGCTCTTCCCAGATTGCCTCATACTCGCCGATGATGGTAACCTGGGAGAGGACAGAACTGCGATTCACCGCTGAACACAATGCGACGCCATTCGTTAACAGTCCATCGTTCCCACTCACGACACTACAACAAACGCAGCCGCTTGTGTTGTACTGCTAACGGCAGCCAACACATGGAACGGTTATTCCCTAGTCTGGCTGCTGTCTCCGATCAATGGTGCGGAATGACACAGAAACTTTCAGGGTGTCCGTTATTTGTCCTTAGATGTCAGGCGCAGATAAGAAGCGGTCACGACACGCTTGTTGCACTACACGGAGATCGTTCCTTGTGGTGGTCAGAGCTGACGACGGGGATGCCTGCCATTATTTGTATGCAATCCTACACGGCCACATTCGAATGCTCCACAAGTTTGGATACTGCACGATTCGACCACCCGGGCAAATGGACACCCAAAATGTGGCCCTTTTCCAACTCTGTCAGTTGCTGATAACGCTGTCTCACACGTGCACGCGGCATCGCCGTGTCCTTCACAGTGATCACTCATCATCTGACATTCACGCCCCTTGCTTACCCTACTAGACCTGGTAACAACACTAAACAGGGACAATACTAACGCACTTTGGTGGCTTTCTACCTGTCACAGAGTATTGCAGCTCTAATTACTTAAATACCTGCGGATGGTGTGTACGTGTACAAAGTTAGATTGGAATCAGACAACGTTGTGTGGGCGATTCACCTTTTTTTTCAGGAAGTGTATTTTTCTGAAAGAATCCTTTTACGCCCACGCAAATATCCTTCACAAGTCTCCCTTTTTCTCACCATCATGTTCTATTTTGTTTTCTAGAGATCGGAATTCCTTCGCTACTTCTACTGTATCTTCACCGATTTCAACGCTTACCAAGTCACTATTTTGTTTACTACTACCCTTTATCAGATTAGACTTTTCTTGGTTTATACTTGATTCGAATTCTCTGCTGTCCATTCCATTCAATAGTACTACGTCTCCCTTACTTTCGCCGAAAAAAATTTACGCCCTCAGCATGCATTAGCATTGGTACACTTCCAATTGCACTTTTAAAAGTGATCATAAATTTTCTCCCTCTTTCCTCAGTGTTTTTTCGGCATCCAATGTAAACAGCAGTGGCGATGATAGTGGCAACCCTGCCTTACACCCGTTAAATCTGAGTAGTTTTTTGTTAAAGGAAATGAAAAACATGTGACTTGACAATACACAAAATAGTCACCAGTGATGGCTGAACAAACAACAGAGACATGTGGCTACTTCTCCACTTGAATGAACTTAATGCTTCACTTTATCCGTCACGTTCATTTTGTGATTCGTTCGTTACACTCTAGTGTGATTCCTGTGGCACAAGTGTTAACCTGTCAGAGGGTCATACTTCGTGACCTTGTTACAAAAATGTCGATGAAGCTCACGTTGCTTGCAGTGGAAGCTTCTTTCTTATTTTTAAGAAAGAATAGAGACATCATTATTTTTAATCTACATCTACATATACCCACTTTTCACATGAGTGTTGTCTGAACTGTGAACGCCTTGCCACCCAAGGCTAGTCATTGTCTAATCCATAACGAATAACGACATTGTGCGGAATTATTAGGTGGCGTACATCGTTTTCTATCAATACATCCCGCACATAATGAACGGAGAAAGACCTTGGCACTTACAAGCCATTAGCCACTTTGTTTACTCCGCACCGAACTGTAAGCTATTCAGGATTTCAAAATCTAAGTTGAAAGCATTTCTTGTGGCACTCTCCTCGTTTTCCACACCGTAGTTTCTCGCGGCAGACAGAGCTTTGCGATATAGTGTGTTACAAATTCGTGTATACGGTATCAATTCTCTTGTCTCGTGATTTCTTTATTTTGTCAGCATACTGTGAATTAAGTAATAGTTATTTATCAATAAAACCCGTTTGCTACAGACACTATTAACACATTTCTTACCTGACACACATCAGAGTTGACTCAGTATTGTCAACACAGATATAGATGATCTTTCACAATTTTCCGATGTTTGAATGTCTGTCCAAATGTACTGTTTATCTCGAGAGCTGTTTAATGTTTCAGGCTCTTTTAGCATTGTCATTTTGCTCTCGAGAGAGACAATTGTTTCTTTTGTCGGGACCCGTTCTCACATCTCCGCAATTTCGCCCAGTTCTTACCGCCATTTTTCCTGGTTCCGCGTATCTTTTATATCTCGATGGCTACGAGACAACTGGCGAAATGTGGAGCGTTCCGTCATCGCCGGCACAGGCTGTTTTTCCGCTGTCGAGATGGGCCAGCACCCATTAAGGCCGCAGATGGATGTGACCTGTTGCGTCACACATTACGCTAACTTTCCGACTGACCCTCTCAGAACGCAAAACACTTGCAGCACACGCACATCGCATGGCGCTAGCTTTCATTTCTGTTGCAGTAGCGTTATATACGCCGACCATATAATGTCAAGGCTGTGTTGCCTGTTGATATTTCTACTTAATAGCGGCGTTAGTGTTTTCATCTCCTCTTTCAACGTGCTAACAGTGTCGCCCGTTGGTTTATATGTAACTACCCTTCTTGGATACTCCTGTATAAGTGAGTGATCAGTCTCGTTCTGTGGTTCTACATGCATCCTGTTACATTTTCTCCACGACATTTTGGCCACAATTTTTACATTCTCGTCGGGAATATTGCAGAGACGTGGTTCTCTTTCTTCCTAGGCTTTCCACAGAACAGGCCATCACGACGGAATCGTTGTACAAGTAGTTTTCTATTAAGCTGATGTTTTGTCGTAGCAGATATTCAAAACAGTTAAATAATAGTGGACTGACTCTCGAAAGACGTCGCAGGAATTAATTTTTAAATCGTGGTATCAGCAAATTGTGAAATGTAGCAGTTATAGTAAAGAAAAGTTTATTGACGTTAACCGACAGTCAGGAACGAAAAACAACCAATACGACTGTTTACTTTAACAACCACTTTTCCTCATTACTTGGGTGTTACCAACGAAAACCTATCAAAGCTGATCTCAGTGCTGTTGCGGTCTTCAGTCCAAAAACTGGGTTGATGCAGCTCTCCACGATAGTATGTCCTGTGCAAGCCGCTTCACCTCTGCACAACGGCTGGAACAAACCATCTGAATCTGCTTATGTTGTCAAGCTTCGCTCTCCCTCTGCGGTTTTCATCACTCACACTTCCTTCCATAACAAAATTGACAATTTCTTGTGCCTAAGTACGTGTTCTGTCAATCCATCACTTATTTTAGTCAAGTGCTGCCACAAATTTCTTTCTATCCCAGTTCGATTTAGTACCTGTTCATTTACTATTCGATCTACCCATATAATTTTCAACATTCTTCTCTGGCACCACATCTCAAAAGTTTGAATTCTCTTCTTGTCTGAACTGCTTATCGTCCACGTCTCTCCTCCATTCAAGGTTACACTCCACACAAATACCTCCAGAAAAGACTTTTTCCGATAGTTAAATTTATATTCCATACTAACAAATTCCTTTTTGTCATAAAAGTTTTTCTTCCTATTTCCAGTCTATATTTTATACCCTCTGTGCTTCTACTATCGTCAGGTATTTTGCTACCCTAATAGTAAAACTCATCTATTGCTTTTAATGTCTCATTTTCTAATCTAATTCTATCGGCATCACCTGATTTAGTTCGACTACATTCCATTACCCTTGTTTTATTTTTGTTCATATTCATCATACAACGTCTTTTTGAAGATACACTTCACTCCGTTCAACTTTTCTTCCAAGTCCTTTGCTGTCTGCGACAGAATTACAATGTCATCGTCAAATCGCAAAGTGTTTATTTCTTCTTCCTGATCTTTAATTATCTCCCCATATTTCTCCTTAATGTCCTCCACTGCTTTCTTTCCGTGAAGGTAGCACAACATCGCAAAGCGGCTACAGACGTATCTTACTCATTTCTCAACTACTGCTTCCTTTTGTGCCCTTCGACTTATAATTGCAGTCTGGTTTCTACAAAAGTTGGTTGCATAAGTAAGTAGCATTTTTCCGTAAGTTTAAGAAACACAACAGATACACATAGCAAACACTTTAGTCGTGAATAATATAATCTCCTTCACTATTTTCAGCTGTCTGCTAACGCTAGGGTCACTTCTCGATTCTGTGACTGTCAAAATTACATAGTTTTAAGGCGATGACCTCGTCAAGTTTCGAGTGCATTTCCATACGGGAAGGTTGTTTGACAGAGAGCGGAAAAGATGAAAATCTGAGTCCGGAAGGTCAGGTAAATAGGGTGGGTGCTGAATGACTTCAAAATGGTTCAAATGGCTCTGAGCACCATGGGACTCAACATCTGAGGTCATCAGTCCCCTAGAACTTTCAGGAAACATTCCTCACACCCAAATAAAGAAAAGATGTTATGTGGACATGTGTACGGAAACGCTTAATTTCCAAGTTAGAGTTCATTTTAGTTTGTTCTTCCACCTACGCTCAATGGAGCACGTTATCATGATTTCATACGGGATACTCTACCTGTGCTGCTAGAACGTGTGCCTTTACAAGTACGACACAACATGTGGTTCATGCACGATGGAGTTCCTGCACATTTCAGTCGAAGTGTTCGTACGCTTCTCAACAACAGATTCGGTGACCGATGGATTGGTAGAGGCGGACCAATTCCATGGCCTCCACGCTCTCCTGACCTCAACCCTCTTGACTTTCATTTATGGGGGCATTTGAAAGCTCTTGTCTACGCAACCCCGGTACCAAATGTAGAGACTCTTCGTGCTCGTATTGTGGACGGCTGTGATACAATACGCCATTCTCCAGGGCTGCATCAGCGCATCAGGGATTCCATGCGACGGAAGGTGGATACATGTATCCTCGCTAACGGAGGACATTTTGAACATTTCCTGTAACAAAGTGTTTGAAGTCACGCTAGTACTTTCTGTTGCTGTGTGTTTCAAAATGATTCAAATGGCTCTGAGCACTATGGGACTTAACTACTGAGGTCATCAGTCCCCTAGAACTTAGAACTACTTAAACCTAACTAACCTAAGGACATCACACACATCCATGCCCGAGGTAGGATTCGAATCTGCGTCCGCAGCGGTCGTGCGGTTCCAGACTGAAGCGCCTAGGACCGCTCGGCCGAATGACTTCAGAACTCAACTCCCGTGTATCGTTTTTTGTCAGTCTAGCGGAATGCTGGTGGAAGTTATCGTGGAGTAGTGTAACCCTGTGCAGTCTTCCCGGTAATAGTTCTTGGCTTGCGTCTGAAAGATGTCTCAGTTGTTGACAGTAAGTATCTGTAGTGATGGTTACACCTTGGGGAAGTAATTAGTAGTACACCACACCGTCACTGTTCCATCAGAACCAACATTATCTTTTGTGGACGCACGCAGATCTTTGTACGGGGAATTGCTGCTTTGTTTGGACTTAACCTTTCCTTTATTTTTTTTATGTTTGCATAAAGATACCATTTCTCGTCACCAGTAACGGCACAGTACAGGGATGGGTGGTGTCATTCAAGAGCCAATTGATGTCGAGCAAGAAGAAATACACGTATGACCACCCGCTGATTTTTGTGATTTTGGCTTAGAGTGCGCGGTACCCACATACCCGATTTTTGAACCTTCTCCATTGCATACAAATGTCGCACGATGCTGGAATGATCACAGTTCATCATATTTGCCAATTCTTGAGTACACTAACTTGGATCATAGTGTATTAATGCATTTAAACCATCTTTATCAAAGGTCTCTCTGAACGTGGGAGTCACTAATGTCAAATAGTCCTCCTCAAAATGAGAAAACCATTTTCTTCCCGTTCTTTGTCCAGTTACATTATCCCCGAAAAGGCCTCCGCTGTTGCCACTCCTCTATTGAACTCAAACACAAGAACACCGGAAATGTTCAGATCTCCACATGGCACTCCATTTTCTAGCGTCCACAGCTGCACTCAGTATCTTCAAATGACAAAATGACAGTACGAACATTCAAATAAGAACAGTGAAGTACAAATCATGAATTAAAATCGATAAATGAAGCCATAGCAACCGGAATACCAACATACGAAACAAAAACGCTACGACTTGTGCACAAAACTAAAGCTTTTTGCTCCCTGCTTTTTACCACTGCCACCTTCCTCATTTCAAAGAGTGTATTGTAGGCGACATTGTCAAAAGCTTTCTGTAAATCTGCTTATACTATAAATTTGGGTTCGCCTTTCTTCAGTTTGTCTTCTAAGTTCAGCCGTAGAGCCAATTTAGTATTGTGCGTTCCTATATATTTTTCCGGGACCCAGACTGACCGTTTTCGAGGTCGGCTGCTACCTGTTTTACTGGCTTCAGTAAATCATGCTTATCAGCCGTTTTGCAACAAGCGACTTATTAAACTGATAGTTCAGCAATATTCAAAACTGTCAGTACCTGTCTTATTTGGAATAAGAATGATACAATCTTCTTGAGGTCTTTGAGCAATCTAGCGAAAGGCCTACAAATGACATCACTATAAACACTATGCTGCCCTAATTACAAAAATTTCGTCTTTCGCTTCCTTTCTTGTTTCAAAGACGCCCCAGTTTCATATTAGGAGAAGAAAAATCTGGATTTGTAATTGACTCCACGGACTTCGGAACGGATTTTTCTTTACCAAACAGTCTTTCCTCGTTGTTCGTGAAAGGTACGTGAGAGGTAGCTGTGTCCAATTTTAGCCAAGACGACAGTGATCATCCTGTACTGTTCAACAATATATGGCGCTATATAACTAGGCTATCTTGGATGTGCGATGTCTTCTAGCAGAGATGTTTCAAAACAAACACAGGTAAATACCTATCAGACGTTGAATACCCTATAAAATGTTTCTCTCCAAATCAGTAGCCATAAAAAAACCACTGCCTGGATACGATGAAGTTAATTTGTGAAGATGGCTAGCTGAACGTGCCAGTGTCACTGTACACATGCATTGGAGTCCACTGGAATGCACTCTTAAAGTAATTCTGGGTGGGCGTTACACGTTTTTCTTTACTACGGAACGTAAACCATCTCCATTGAAAACTATACGACCCTCAGTATCGACAATGGCTATTCAACACTGTTGCCTCAGAACTTTTCGATTGTTTTCATAAGCCAACGTACTTCTTCTTTTCGGTTGGTCCTACTTAGGATCACGTGGCTCATTTCGGCTCTTTGCAAGAGTTTTCTTAGCGTAGAAGTCTTTCATTTTCTGGCTGTGAGCTAGCTTCCTTTCCTTTATCCACTTCAGTCTGCTGATTCTTGTGATCTTTTTGCTGGTCGAGGACATTGGGAATACCCCTGTTAGCGTGATCTTCAGAAATTTAGACCGGACCCGTATGGTTTCTAAAGACATTTCAAGCTGCTCTAAGTCTGATTTTACTGTGGTGATCCCTTTGTTCTTGGAGGCTTTCCTTCTACCTGACGTGGTAAAATCGTGTTCGTCAGTCAGCAGGTGTTCAAGCGGGTCATATGTCCATAGGACATCCGCTTTATCGCCGTAGATGTGCTTATGTCTTTTTGGAGATTGCACAGCTCACTGTGGTGTCTGGTCCTGTAGGTTTCGTCTTCTTCTGTTATTGGTCCTAGCCTTTTCCCTAGCATTTTCCATTTCTTGAGGTCTGATTTCCTGAGTGGACGCTTCCTGTTCATCAAGAAGCATTCAGGAGCGTAGAGTATACAGGGCCTTCCTAGTGAGTTCAAACGTTTGAGTTTAAGGTTATTGTACTTGGAGATGTAAATGCTCTATCGGGAGTTGTTGACCCTCTTCAGCTCGTCACATCTGGTATCTGTTCCCAAGTTCTAACTCTCTTTCGCCGAAATCCACTCTCCTAAATACTTGACTACATGGATTTTACGGATGGTAGTGTTTTTAGTGGATTTGCAGATGGGACTCCCTTTATATTAGTCATAGTTTTTTGTATACTGATCCTCAAACTGGTCCATACTCTGTAGTTGCTGAGAGCCTCTATTATATGGTTGGCTAAGAATGTTGTGGAGGAGGCAAGCCAAAGACTGCGTTTTATTGGCAGAACATTTAGAAAATATAACAGATCTACTGAAGAGACTGCCTACACTACACTTGTCCGTCATCCTTTGGAGTACTGCTGCACGGTGTTGGATTCTTACCAGATAGGATTAGCGGAGTACATCGAGAAAGTTCAAAGAAGAGCAGCACGTTTTGTATTATCGCGAAACACGGGAGAGAGTGTCACGGACGTGATACAGGATTTGGGATGGACACCATTAAAACGAAGGCATTTTTCGTTGCGGCGGAATCTTCTCACGAAATTTCAATCACCAACTTTCTCCTCCGAATGCGAAAATATTTTGTTGACGCCGACCCATATAGGGAGAAACGATCAACATAATAAAACAAGGGAAATCAGAGCTCGTACGGAAAGATATAAATGTTCGTTTTACCAGCGCGCTGTTCGAGAGTAGAATAATAGAGAATTTTTGTGAAGGTAGTTCGATGAACCCTCTGCCAAGCACTTAAGTGTGGTCTGCAGAGTATCCACGTAGACGTAGAAGACAAGGTAATCTGCAAAGGCTAAACATGGTACATTGAGGTTATCTTTCTTGTATCCTGTCCTCATTCCAGTTCCCAGTGTGCAGTTCCATTTCCTGATAATATTTTCCAGTATGCAGCTGAAGAGCGTGCACGAAAGGCCATCACCTCGTCTAACTCCCGTATGAAACTCTGAGAGGACTCGCATCTAAAGTTGACTTTGGAGGTAGTGTTCCTCAGAGTGACGTGGATTAATCTGGTGGTCTTCTCATGTAGGCCCCGTTCAAGTAAGGTGGATGTAGTAACCACAACCACAGCGGGAACGCCTTGGGCTGCGGATCGGAGCCGCCAGGCGGGGAAGCCGCCGGCGGTGGAGCACGCACCACCGGGTAAACACAGGACGAGTCGGACGACAGACCAACGACAACTGACAACAACCGACCACGACCGACTATGAGCGACACAACAAGGAAGAGATAAACAACGGAGGCTTGTGGAAACCACAACACCAAACACCAAACGTAAATCCACTCGGAACCAGAGCCAGGCAAATGTCAACAACGAGCAACGACCAGAACGCAGTACCGCCGAGATAGAAACGAAATCCAGAGCGAGTACCAGACTGGCTGGACTAGGTTTTTTTTTCTCTTTATTGTATTTCAATTCCCCATCGGGGCGGGCTGGCAGCAGCATATGCGCTGCTCTTCAGCCGAAAGACATAGAACAAAACAATAGAAGACATTTAAAAACAGCAAAGGAGAGAATAAGGTGAACATAGATATAAAAAAGGGGGAACATCATGGAAGGCAATAGAAAAAAAACGGGGTGACTGTAAAATGGAGATAAAAAACTGTTTAAAAGTAGCACACACAAAAAGCCACACACTGCGACGATTAAAAGAACACAAGGCACAGTATGACTGGAGCATAAAGGTATCGACGGATGGCGTAGCACATAACGTAACAGGCTGGACTAGGGCAGAGCGGGTCCCTATATACGAAACCGGAGGGAGCGGCTAATTGGCCGCTGTCTGCACGTGGCGTAGCGGTGGCGCCCTCGCTGCGTGAGAGACGCTGCGCGGAATAGCCGCGGCGGAGGCGGAGCCCTCTATGGGTCCATTTGTTCTGCCGCGTGTTCGACTTCCGCGGCGGAAGGTACTAGAGTGGAGATCAGTGTCTCACCATCAGATCATACGCCTTTTGAAAGTCTACTAGGATGACTACCCAGAGATGTCCATCGTGACTCCGGTAAATTTGGAAGGTCTCGAAGTTTTATATTTATTCTGCGCAAGACCTCCAAAAGCGAGCCTCATATGCACCTGGCTGGAAGTCGAGTCGATTGGTGGCTGTAGTTAGCACGGCTCTAGAAAAAAAATCTTGTAGATGACGGATATTAGAGATATGCCTCCGCAGGTCGAGGTCAGTCTCACTACCAATCTTATAAAGCAGATAGCTTGAAGCTGAGCGTCACCCTTCTTTGGTAAGGACTCTGTTACCCAAGTGTCCTGTATAATCTGATGGATGCTCCGTACAGAATATTCATCTGCTTTTTGTCACATCTCCGCTTCTATGTCATCTTCAACTGGGGCCTTTGGTTCTTGAGAATCTCGATAATCTCCTCTATTTCTTCCCTGGGCTATCATGTAGAGTCAAAAGATACCGCAAGGAGAACAGAATGTCAAGGGGCGCTAACCTAGTGCATGACCATAGTAAAGACCAACATACAACCATTTAGATCATCAGGCATTAGAAAGAGCTCTAAGACACTGAAGTTCAACATCCTACAATTGAATGATAAGAGCTGCACCTTCCAAACCACCCTAAGGAGAAACATTCAAAAACTATGGTGGCCCAACCTATCATCCCTGGCCCCTGCAACAAAGGCAAGCGTCCCTGGTGGACCATAGAATTTAATCAGACTACGATGTGTGTGAGAAAAGTTTTCATTTTCTTCAGACAACAATATTGTCCCCTTCAAAGTAGTTCCCTTCGGCAGCTGTACACCGGCGGAGTCGTTGTTCGCAGACTTGGTAGCAGCACTGAAAGGCTTCAGCTGGTAGAGCCTTTAACATGTCGGTCACAGTCTTTTGAATGTTTTCCAGAGTGCCAAAATCACGCCCTTTTAAGATATATTTCAATTTCTGGATTAAAAATAAGTCCCAAGACTCAGATCAGGTGAATAGGGGGCTGCGTAATAACAGGAATGCATTTTAAGGTCAAAAATTCCGTGAGTGAGTGGCTGTGTGACCTGGGGCGTTGTCGTGATGTGGCATCCACTTATCTGTAATGTCTGGTCTCACTTGATTCACCTTCTTCCTGAGCCTTTGAGGACATCTTTGTAAAAAAACTTGATTGATCGTTTGTCCTGGAGGAACAAATTCTTTATGTACGATACCTCTACTGCCTGATATGCAAATCGGCATTGTTTTGACATTTGATTTGCTCATTCGAGCTTTTATTTGGCCAAGGAGATGTCTCAGTGTGCCACTCCTCACTTTGGCGCTTTGCCTCAGGATTGTACTCAGATACCTAGGATTCATCACCTGAGATCATTCGACTGAACCATTCATGGTCACTGACAATCCTCTCAAGAAGATCAACGCACACGTTTCGTTGACTGTGCTTCCGTTCAGCTGTGAGGTTTCTTGGCCCCATTTTGGCACAAACCTTTCGCAAGTGCAAAACTTCGGTGGAAGTTTTTTAAGTTTGACGGTTCACCCGTCATCCTTATTGTTAATCGTCGGTCTGATTTCACAAGAGCAGGCACACATTCGACATTTTCGTCGGTTTTTGAATCTGAAGGTCTCCTAGAGCAATATTCATCTTCCACCTATTCTCAACCTTCCAAAAATGATTTTTGCGAGCGAAAAATTTGTACTCTTGATAGGGAATGTTCCCTATATGCCTGTTTCAAATTTTCAACGGTCATACTCGGGGATTCCTGAAGTTTAGCACAAAATTCCATTGTTCCATTTTCATAACACACGACAGAAACGTAACTTCACTGATGCCACTCTCAAAAATCACTTGATGGCTATACGGATCTGAAACTCTGACTGAGCATCTGGAAGCGATGAACAGACCGGTCTACACAAGTAGAACAACACAGCGCTGCCATAACGCTAGCACTGTTCCTCGCATAGAGGAAAAGTGCAGAGCCTGGATCACGTGGAACCAACGTAAGAATGAGCCCAAATACCAGTCCTTTCTAATACAAAAAAAATAACTGCTAACAGTACCAAGAGAAACTACACCAAATTCCTGATAAAACAGTCAGAGAAGGATTTGAAGAAAACCGACTGAAGAGATCTCTGTAGGGGACTCAAGAAGCATACCATGTCATACACAGTCCCCGCTCTTCAGTTTCGCAGAACTGATGTGAAGCTTCGTTTAATAAAGACTACACCAATACCCTTGCAGGATACCTTCAAAAGCTCCTCATTGCAAAAGAAACTTAATGGAAGACTTGAACCCATGTCTAGCACTCCAGCCAACGTACTACACAACCATTTGAAACATTTGGTTACTAAATCTCAGTTGGGGTTCTAGAAGACTTCACTTATAAAGATATGATCTGAACGGTCACGGGAAATTCTCTTCCCCGCCCTAATTCAAGCATAGCATTCATTCGTGTTCGACAATGCTTTAAATACTAAGCATCCTCCCTTCCTTCCTATACGCTATGGAAATGGATATTACTTACCTTCTTGAAAAGTTATGCTAGAAAGTGTTACAGAGTTTTTAATGGTTGTGAAAAGCCACTTTTATTGTGTTTTCATTGTACCTCGCTGCAACACTAAACACAGTATTTTTCTGGGTTCAAATGGTTCAAATGGCTCTGAGCACTATGGGACTCAACTGCTGAGGTCATAAGTCCCCTAGAATTTAGAACTACTTAAACCTAACTAACCTAAGGACAACACACACATCCATGCCCGAGGCAGGATTCGAACCTGCGACCGTAGCGGTCGCGCGGTTCCAGACTGTAGCGCCAGAACCGCTCGGTCACCAGCGGCCGGCCTATTTTTCTGGGTGTGTGTTGGCAGCCGACAAGCTTGCCAACCTCTTTTGCGTCCAGAGCACATGCTTGCGGTGGCACTCGCCATCACTGGTTCCCATGTAATCTGAAACAAACCGGCTGTAAGAGAACTTCCTTAATTCAGAAGTTTCTTGCGTCTGTCATTGGCTACGAACTGTACCAAGTCTGGGGAAGGGTTTCTACTAAAGTCGCAATTAGTACCTAGTGTTACAAAGAATCTCCGCTATTTCTAAGTATAAGAAACACCCTTCTTTCCTTAAATTGCAGTAAATAAGAAGTCAACGAGAATAAAAGAAGGTGAAATTTCGAATAATATTTCTATTTAGAATGTGTATAGAAGCGCGGTACCTGTAGCAATAACCTGCATACATGGTTATCAGTTGGGTTCAGATTAATGAACGAGAAGTCATGCGGCACACATTAGTACGAATACGAGCTTTCCACATGGTGAAAGGACGACAGTTCTTGCATCATCACAGCAGCGGTTACGTCATACCAGGGGCTTTTACACTATGAGCTTTTAGGCTTAAGTTAGGTAGCTATTGTTTCGTCCCAGTGAGTTCACCTATGCTGGTTTCGTATGGCTGACAACTGTGTTCTGAATACACTAGCAGCAATCCATAAACGCAGTCAAAGTCCAACTGTTTTATTTCCGGGATTGTAATTCCAGATTACGTTGGTTATTTTCACCGGTGTCTGTTCTTTTCGCAGAGTGCTTACAAATATTTACAAACAGTGCTCGTCACGTGTTATGTGAAAGTACGTCCATGGCTGTACAGAGAAATTTGACCTGTTTTGTTCATATCAGCAACAAATTCGTAAACTGCAGATTACAGAAAATCAATCGGTAAATAGGTATGTTGATGCAAGCTCGGCTCAATGCAATAACGTCTAAAACATGTTTTTATACGCCCTTTCTTTTCCTTTCTTGTGGCAATTGGAGTGGCCATAAGGATGAATGTAGTTTGAATGAAAAGATATGTGGCAAGTAGATGACGTTCGAGATGTATTATTATTAATATTATCAATGTTATAATTTTATTATATTTGAAACAACAGAATATATGTAACTACGAGAACTTCGTTCCTTTCTTCCGTTCTTTAGATCAGAAACGTAAGATCAGTAGAGACGAAAAAGATGCTTGGCTTATGAACAAGGCTTCAGGAATCAGCAGCCTTTCGAATCGCGAGACAGTTTTAAAATGGGAAATTTCTACGAGGTTAAACAATAAAAATTCTGCTGTGTTGCTCTCTGGTGAACTTAGACGGTTACTGCGGTTCAGATGTTAAGTCCCATAGTGCTCAGAGCCATTTGAACCATTTTGTGTTACTGCGGTTCCATTTTCTTTCTTCTGCAGGGCTGAAGTTCGAAGACCAATGTAGAAACAGTTCTTCTACAGCCACTAAAATTTCAGTTTGGTCCGTGTTGTCCAAATCTGAGCAGCGAGTCCAGTGCCCGCCATACAGCTGAGACCACCCATCGCCGCTACATGGCATGCGAGAACCATACCGGAACCCACTTGTCATGAGGAGGAGGAACTGCTCACGAAGCTATGGTCGTGGGGAAGGCAGATGAGAGACTAAGATTCATGGAACAATCGTAAAAAAGCGTAAGTCACCGACTTACATAAGTCTCGTCCAACCAATTCTCGAGTCTTGGTCGTTAATTCAGGAAAGTAAGGCTATTACGGAATATAAATATTAAAAAGACATACTGCTGTTCATATCTTCGTAACGAAAAAAGTTACAAGAAAGACGGTTACTCAGGGTGGTAAAGATGAATGGGATACCCTGTATTTTCCTTCGCTATGAATCTTGCGTAGTTATAAGGCCAGTAGAATTACAAAGATTGTAGCTCATACGACGGCTTACTGAATGTCGTATGGAAAAGGAAGGGAATAGAATGATATTGCTATACGTACCTACCCTTATAAGCCATACGGTATCTTCTAGAATACGAAAGTAGATGGTGATATAGAACATTAAACGTCCTCAGATTAAATACTTGCAAATGTTGTTAAATACAACTGCAGCAGTGCATATATTCTGCCGAAAAATTAAAAACGCTACGAATTTAATGATTGAGATATTAGTTGGAGCAGTAACATTCGTTACTAGAACAAAAGCCAACGTGTGCAGTGGCATGGTGGTAAGGAGTCGTGAAGCACGATCTCGTTGTGGCGACACGGTTCAGCGGCTACTGGAGCGGTTGCGAGTGGTGAGCGAGATACTGTTCCATAACGTTTAACGCCACGTGGACAGTGTGGTTATTAAAAAGCAGGGCAAATACTTCGATTTGTCAGTTACGAAAGATGTACGTGGTCTCTAGACGGGCTTCTATCATAATTACTGACCAAAGAGCGGAACACGGTTTCGCAGTGTTTCACACCTGCACCCCCTCCTCTCCCCCCCCCCCCCCCCCCACAGCCAACCCACGCCCTTAATCGGTTTCATTTGAAATACAATGAAGGGGAAAACAATTCGTTGGTTGTATCTATTTTGTAAACACGTTAGTTTAACCGATCGAGAAAACCAGCGGCATACAAAATAATATTCTTGAAAATTAAACATTTATTCGTATCAGAGAGTTCGGATTAAATTTAAATGAAGCATCATAGCTAATGGTCTGAAGTTGGAGAAGTCATATTTAGAGACAGATGTGCGCCTTTGCATCATCCGTATTGTGACAAAGTAAGCCAGAATACTGACATACACACACACATATATATATATATATATATATATATATATATATATATATATATATATATATATACACGCACACAAGGGGGAGAGAGAGAGAGAGAGAGAGATAATAGGCTAGTTGTGGGTCATAGCCCTGCTATAAACACAGCAAGCACGGGTGCCGCAGTCGGATCACAGATAACGCATACAAATACTGCAGGCTCTTGCGGCATTATGCCGTGAGTTTGTCTGCTCTACTTTGGTTCTGTTGCACCAGTTTTTAAAGCCTGCCGCTGTACGTTGCTCCTACGTATTGGAAGAGGGCCATAACGCTACCCTCTGGTTAAAAGAAATGTTTCCTTCTTAAAATTATATTCTCACGTAAACCGATACTAGTTTATGCGTCGCAGAATACTGATTAGGATCACGAAAACTCTCATTGCATGGCTTTAATATTCGCTAATAGTTGATGTAATACCGTGCTGGATATACTGGATGATTCAGCAAAGGTATTCACCCTCAGACACTTCGAGAACCCTTTAAGACATCGTAATTCTATTTTCACCAAAATCTGTTGTGGAAAAGTCGTCACTAAATGACGTATAGCCTCTTTTCATAGCTGTATTGTTTATACGGAAATAATCGGTACCAAGTTCGCTTTTTCAAATGGAAATACAGTACTTTTTGCCACTGGTATCGTAGTTGTACAAGAGACGAACTCAAGGATGTATCACTCTTCAAAATCCGATTAGTACTTTCAGAAAAAATAAAAGTATTTCGAACTTAGGCTTTATATATTTTGAACACGAAACCGAGTACTGTCTTATGCGGAAGTTCGCGTAATTATACAGAACTATCGTGTCAGGTTACACAAGCCCAATAATGGGGAAAAGTTTAATTTAAAATTAATATTAAATCCTACTAGATTATATGTTGTTACCCGACACTCCAATTGGAAGCAATGGATGTGACGTGGAAGGATGTATCACCAGTTAACTACCGTAACAATTCTGCTCAGGCCAAAGTCTTGAAAGAAGGGTTCACGTCAAAAATCGATCGAATTTGTAGAACTGGGAACTGAAGTATAAAGATTGTTAAATAATGATTTTTTTTAAGCAACCAGTTTCAGCGCTACATTACGCCATCTTCAGGCACCCTGACAAACGTATGGGAAAAATCTCACCTCTGGTCCAGTCGAAGTTGGGGCGCCATTCAGTGACTGGTATCCGTAGATTTCTTCTTAACTTATTATTTTGAGTCGTAAGTGGTGATCGATGGGGTCGCTGTGATGAGAAGAAATCTGTGGATACCTGTCACTGAATGTGGCCCCTATTTTAACTGGACGAGAGGTGGGTTTCTTTCTACACGTGGGACAGGAGACCTGGAGATGGCGAGATGTTGCACTGAAAATGGTTACTCAAATAAAATAACAACTAGTAATTTAGACGATTAGACGACTGAAGGTGTTCTGATTCGACATTTTATATTGAACAACAGCGGTCCCACAACTATGTACAATGATGCACTTACAGAATGTTAAATAATAGGTTCGCGTCAGGATACAGACTTCCATTGCAAAATTGCGTCAGAAACAGCAACAAAAAGGAAATTACAAAATAATATGGGGGTAAACACTTAAAAATCCATTTATGTCATCATCTGTTCGAAATGTCCTCCGTCTACTGAAATACACGTTTGCAGCTGCTGCGCGACGATTTCTGGACAGAATGAAGAGATTTTCTGGACTTGTTGCAACAATGTGATGTTTTAAATCCTCTTGAGTAGTCGCAACTTCAGCATAGAATTTATCTTTGAGCTTACTTTAGGGCAAAAAATATAGGGACGTCAAATCAGGCGAACGTACAGGTCAATTGATAACGCATTAACGTGCTATCCAGCGACCAGGAAAATGGATGAGCGGATTCCTATCCACAGGCGAGTAGAGAGCCGGGTACGCACTTTTTTGGTACCACGTACATCTGTATATTTCAAGTGGTACTTCCTCTAAAAGAGCCGGCAGCACTTCGGAAAGAAACTGTGCTTAGTTTTTACCCGCCAAGATTTCTTCAGCGAAGTAAGGATGAACCACGCAGACTCCAATTACACCGTACCAAACGTTCACACTCCATTTCCTCTGATGTTGAACCTGCCTCAACCAGCGCGGATTCTCAGCGATCTACAAATGCATTTTTCTTACCTTCAGCTTTACACTATTCGTAAAACTACTTCAATCGGTTAAAATAATTCGTTAATAAAAGGAGCTATGGTCCAAATATCGCATCAGAGCAGAGGGACAGATTTCGATGCGTCTACTGCAATTCTCTTTATTAATCTGCTGCTGGAATCATACAATGCATGGGTGAAAGCAGTTCGCGAACAGAGTGTGAACAACTGTGGGCTACGTATTCCAGAGGGACTCACAATTACTCTGAAGTTAACATGCGGATTATGCACTGTAAGAAAAAAAAAAAAAGACGCACCACTAAGGAACTATGCAAACGGAGTGGAATTCGGTAGGTGCGACGTACGTGTACAGGCAAACAAATGATTACAGTTTCAGAAAAAATGGATAATTTATTGAAGAGAAAGAACTTCACAATATGAGTATATCAATAACGCGCTGGTCCACCTCTGGCCCTTATGCAAGCAGTTATTCAATCTGGCATTGCAGATTTGGTTCTTAACCTCTGCATAGTATTAGAGTGCCGTTCCAATCACAGTTTTTCGCACATCCACTTTATTGATATTCTTGTTGGACACCATCCGTCAGGATAAATATGTGCATACAAATCAACTGTTATCTTCGTATTCCTTCTGCATTCTCCGTAAACAACCATGATATCTAATACCCCGTAGTTGTTGAAAGACATTACTATTTTTTTAACTAACCAGCACTCGACACACGTGACACACAAAGAAAGTGGAAGCTACATTTCCGCCGTGCCTCTTTCAAACTGGTATCACGGCGGAGCAACCCTCTGTTTCCTTCTTATAGAACTGATGTATTTCCTTGTATGCGTATGAAATCACGCACGTCTGCAAAAGACAGCAATCAGTTTCAGATACACTAAAAGTTCTAATTATAATTTCCAGAAACTATTAACTGGGTTTTGAAGAGTGAAACATTTATTTTAGAACCACGATAACAGCAGGTATAACTATAATTCCATATGAAAAAGCACAGATACCAACACCTCTGTAATTAGTGTAACTACGAAAAATGGCTGTACGTCGCTTATTAACGGCTTTATCACCCTTCATCCGGGCCAAACAAAATTAGGATATCTGAAGCGGCTCAGGAAGCAGCGTACTTCAATCAACCTGTATCACACGATTTTGAATCCACCGAAAAACCAGAATATTTGGTCATGATTGCCTCATGACTGTTTCTATGTCTCTAATACATGCTATACTGTGGCTTGTTGCTGTTATATGTAATTTAATAGCAATATTCAAATTCACTGCCGGCTGCGGTGGCCGAGCGGTTCTAGGCGCTTTAGTCCGGAACCGCGCGACTGCTACGGTCGCAGGTTCGAATGCTGCCTCGGGCATGGATGTGTGTGATGTCCTTAGGTTAGTTGAGTTTAAGTAGTTCTAAGTTCTAGGGGACTGATGACCTCAGATGTGAAGTCCCATAGAGCTCAGAGGCATTTGAACCATTTTTTTTTAATTCACTCTGAGGAAAGTTATGCTTGTTCGTAGGTTTCATTTTCCATACTCTCAGCAGCATTTCTTAACGTCAGTGTTTTAATGACTCTACGGTTAAGTATAGGAAACAATTGTTTTAGGATAGTGTGTCATCCCTACAACTAACGTCGGGTGTACTGGAAAAAAGAGAGACTCGTGTTTGACGTTCCGTCGATGACTAGGTCAGTAAAGACAGAGCACAGTCTTGAACTGAGGACGGAACTCGGCCGTGCCTTTCAGCCGACTCATCCTGGAATTCGCCTTGTTCGATCTGGTAAATCTCGGGAAACAACAGCGTCTAGGTGGCCGGACGGGGATTTGGACCGACAGTTCAAGGTTAAGTGTGGCGTGACACAAGGTACTGAGCGTTTTGTTCGGGGACAGACCAACTGTGATAAAATATCAAAGTGGAGCCGTAAGAGGAATCGTCATGTACGAAATAAACTACATGCTCACAAAATGTTACGTTATGGAATAAGTAACTGGATCACTGTATTCATGGGCGTATCTAACGAAACTGCGGAGAAGATAGATTGCGAAATACTCATGTAATATCTCTCCAAATATTTGGACCTCCGTGAAAGCAGTATGAAACGAGAAATAATGTAGCAAGTATAAATTTAGTGACTAGATCGAAAAGCCTGCGACTTTGCTGTGTAAAAAGATGTCGGCGAACTTACAATCTTTTCGAGAAAAAATTCTGCTTCCGGTGATATTTGTGAGAGATAAATTACAAACAGGTGCTTCATCTGGTTGCATTCATGAATACAAAATTCAAGGGAAAACTAACAAGAATACAAGAATATAAAATACTTTTCGCAAAATGTTAACTGTTGGCTTAGAATGAAATTGTGGGTTTATAAACACGTAAACCGAAAACTCGTGACAAATGATTATTGTTTTACAGGTGTCAATGATCTGAAGGTCATATTTTTAAATTCAAGATAATATTAAAAATAATAAAACGTCATAGCCGCACACGTTTTGCACTCCTGCTCCGGGATTCGGATCGAATCCGCCCAGCGGATTGTCGACGGGGTCCGGCGCGCATGTGCTTTTTAGGCGGTTTCCCACATCGTACTAGATGATTATCGGGCTGGTACCCACAACCCGCCTCAGTTAAACGATTCGCAAACATTTCGAACACGTTCTCATGCATTAACGTGGTATAACACAGGACGCAGACAGAGAAGGGGTACACACATTCCTTCACGGAGGGGGCGTGGGATTGGGGGGGGGGGGAGGTGTGGCACGGGGGAGGGGGGGAGATGTGGCGTCAGCAAGGGCTTCCAGCCGCTCTCTACCACTAATGTGTCAAATCCAGGTTAACATGTAGACACCTTGAAGATATGGTGTTAAGGTCGAGAAAAATAAGATGGTCTAATGAGAATGATATCAAAGTGAAACGTCACAGTATACCGTATACAGGGTGTTACAAAAAGGTACGGCCAAACTTTCAGGAAACATTCCTCACACACAGAGAAAGAAAATATGTTATGTGGACATGTGTCCGGAAACGCTTACTTGCCATGTTAGAACTCATTCTATTACTTCTCTTCAAATCACATTAATCATGGAATGGAAACACACAAGCCGGCCGGTGTGGGGGTGCGGTTCTAAGCGCTTCAGTTTGGAACCACGTGACCGCTACGATCGCAGGTTCGAATCCTGCCTCGGGCATGGATGTGTGTGATGTCCTTAGGTTAGTTAGGTTTAAGTAGTTCTAAGTTCTAGGGGACTGATGACCTCAGTAGTTAAGTCCCATAGTGCTCAGAGCCAATTGAATCATTTTGAAACACACAGCAACAGAAAGTATTAGCGTGACTTCAAACACTTTGTTACAGGAAATGTTCAAAATGTCCTCCGTTAGCGAGGATACATGTATCCACCCTCCGTCGCATGGAATCCCTGAAGCGCTGATGCAGCCCTGGAGAATGGCGTATTGTATCACAGCCGTCCACAATACGAGCACGAAGAGTCTCTACATTTGGTACCGGGGTTGCGTAGACAAGAGCTTTCAAATGCCCCCATAAATGAAAGTCAAGAGGGTTGAGGTCAGGAGAGCGTGGAGGCCATGGAATTGGTCCGCCTCTACCAATCCATCGGTCACCGAATCTGTTGTTGAGAAGCGTACGAACACTTCGACTGAAATGTGCAGGAGCTCCATCGTGCATGAACCACATGTTGTGTCGTACTTGTAAAGGCACATGTTCTAGCAGCCCAGGTAGTGTATCCCGTATGAAATCATGATAACGTGATCCATTGAGCGTAGGTGGACGAAACTAAAATGAGCTCTAACATGGAAATTAAGCGTTTCCGGACACATGTCCACATAACATCTTTTCTTTATTTGGGTGTGAGGAATGTTTCCTGAAAGTTTGGCCGTACCTTTTTGTAACACCCTGTATAAGTTTCATTGATAATGCATGGAAATGACAACTAGGAAAACCTCGTGAAAAACATACAGTAAATTATGTTGCAAATTAAAAATGTGTTTTGCGCAGAAAGAAGATGGAAATAGCCAACATCAAATCGCTCTCCCCTACAACGAGAAATATACCTCTCCTGTTAATGACAACGGCACTGAACACGTTCATCAGGACGGTTTCGACTGTGGCAACTCGATCTGTTAAGCCTGCACAACTAATGCCTGTAATAAAAAAGTGCTATTTTATCTGCATTTCTGTTATAATGATCTTGCCTACTGCAGACTAGTCATTACTTTCTGTTTGAACTCTGGAAAGAACAAGTGTAGTGATGAAGGCTGGTGAGTTCGTATACAGGAGACAGCCAACTCAGTACGATGATTAGTTTACCATTGTGGAGACCAGACTGTGAAGTTGACAGACTGCAGAATGACACGGCACACATCGTAAGCTCCGCCAGACTCCACTTGTAAATCTGACTCTGGTGATGTATGGCTATTAGACAAGGGCGTGGTAAAACGCCGTTAAAATCCAGGCCGCGTAGGCATTTAGTGACAGGAGAAAGTGTGGATACTGTTTACAGAGCAACTTCCCCTCGTGACCACATCAACTGGGTGAAGGTGAAATTGCCAATTAGCGCCATTCATTTAGTGATTACTAAATTCAAAAGCTCTAGGAAATAAGAATGTAACTAATGTGGATACAAATTACAGGGCAGCCTTTGTAATCTTACGAGCACGTTATCATGGAAGAGGCTATAGTGAAAATCAGCACCTTCAAATTTAACGATTACTCGTATCAAAAACTCCAGGAACAGTAATGGGACTTATGTTGAAATATAGAACAAATTCAAATATATCATTCAGCCGTCCAGCATTTGTAAATGCCGTTCTCATTTGCTGGTATTTTTAGCGTTCCTAGGGTCAGGGCACTTAAAATATATATGACCGAAACACTAAATGCGGATTTCTACAGTTACTTACTTCTTATTACACTGTTTTCAACTTGAAAGAATTTATTACCGAGGGAAGAAACTTGATAGCTTCTGTTTTCATTCAACAGCGTGGCACTGTTAACCCAAAACAGTTCATTAACACAATTTAACATTTCTTGATAGCATAAGCAACGAGTATGAAGTTTTATAAGAGACACATTTGAGTATATTATTTGGGAATACGTGTTGATTCCTCGTCTTTAGTTTGTTTATTTAATGTTGGCTTATAAAAATTTACATATCTTAAATTTTTACGTGTACATACCTCTAACGTTCGTGTTAATCTCCTAACATCGTTGCCACGTGGATGCTTTACTTCGCTTGTGTAAACATCTTGTTGACTATTGTTATTCCGAATTCATAGTTTAACTACAGATTCAAGCATTCTGTCTCTTTCTCGTGTGAATACTTTCTCATTATCCCTAAATGGGAATCGTTAAAACGGAATAGCTATCATCTAACACACCACTCTACATAACTTGTATCTACGTGAGAATTATCTTAACGGTTGGGTCTACTGAGCTACCCTGTTACTTAAAACATTCATACCTTAAACTCGTCACAGCACCATAAGCCACACATATAGCAACTGATTCTTTCTGTCACATATTTCTAAATGCCTGACGATAATTTTGATGCTGGATGGAGAGACTGAAAACAAAATATAAGTTAAACAAATGTAGCAGATGGTAAATGAGGGAGTCATTTACTTGATGACTGACCTGAACACCAAATGCTATAACTGGTACAGCCATAATCGATGTTGTAATTTCTCACCTTGCTTTTCTGACGTAACTGATTAACTCCGTCCCTTATGAAATGGAACTACAATTCATCGTAGCGGCTTAACATTCTCCATTTATCCTCACAGTACTTCCAGAGTTGTACGTCATGTTGACGTCATTACCTCTGTATCAACAGAGCAGTGTCTCGTTGGTAACTGATTCTAAAATATACTTTGTTTTATACATCTTTATCCAGTCATAACGTTCACTTTTCGAACAATGCACAAAAAAGTGACCAAGTTTCGTCTTCAAAGCAATTTCTTGATATGGAATCCCTTGCATGTTATCCTTTCTTCCAGCGAACTTGTAGTGCCAGGAATATCAACAGATCGATGTCGAGTTTTGAAAAGGAAGAATGAGGTTGGTTAAAACAGACTTTGCGTGTCACAAAGAAGCATTTGGATAACAAGGATTTTCCAGCTTATATTCTCACTGCGATACAGATCTTAGATATCTCACAGAGATTCCACTCTGAAGAAACATAGTGTCTGGCTATCTCACTGTAGTGGAAATATACTTCCAAATAATACACCGTACATTTGGAGGCTGCAGTAAGTGTAACTGGGAGCACCGTATATCTTATTATACACTGGGCCTCTTGTTTCAAGTTCTAGTGGCTTCTTCACAGCTCCTCCTTGAATGATGCATACTCTACTTCCAGTCGAATTCTTTTTAAATATGAATCGCAGCTCATTCTTTGGCGGTATTTCATCGTCGACACCTGGAACTAGAGGAATAACGCTGGGAGTGGTCGGATGTTGTATTTTCACACTAGTCTAATCTTCAGATACAATCTCTATACAGTCAGTCCCCCGTCCCCCTTGTTTTCGCTTTGCTCTTAAAGATTGTGAAATTACTTATCGTCTCTACCGGATATTTGTAGTCAGTATCTGCATCTATGATTAGGACGGGATGGAGAGCTGCACTTGGTTGACATTTCTGGCGGCTTCTGGCGTTATCTATGAACTTTCTTCCGCTCAGCTTCGAAAATGTCAAGTTTTATCGATTTAGTTTGATTGATTATTTCCTGTTGTCTCTATTTTCGGCAAGCAAAAATTTCTGCCAAGTTCCGTAATCAAGACCGTCTACTACCTAACGTTTTGTAACGTTCAGCGCTATTAGACGAAATGGAAATCGCTCTGTCGTGTACTGATAATTTTCCGTGGGATCTGACGCATTGCGTTTTGCTGCTTTTGCCACTGACGTCGAAAATGCGTAACAGAGGATTAACGCGGCGATCACGAAGGCCGAGATTGTTTGATAGATGTTCATCTCAGCTAAGACGCAAATTCAGAAAAATATTTTGAAGTCCAGATCAAGCTCTTCGAACCATATGCAGACATATAGCACACTGTCTTAACCGATTCGCCACCAATGGGACTTATTGACTGCGGTGACAAACGTCATGTGATACCTCCTAAAATCGCTTAGAACCTCCTTTATCCCAGAGTTGTGCAGAAACTCGACGCGGCATCGACTCAGCAGACCGGTGGAAGTCCCGTGCAGAAATAATGAGCCTAGCTGCCTTTATAGCCGTCCATAACTGCAAAAGTGTAGCCAGTGCAAGATTATGTGCACGAACTGATCTCTCGATTATGTGCCGTAAATGTTCGATGGTATCCACGTCGGACGATCTGCGTGGCCTAATCATTCGCTCGAATCGTCCAGAGTTCTTCAAACCAATCGCGAACAACTGTGTCCCCGTTACATGGCGCACTGTCATCCACAAAAATTCCATCGTTGTTCGAGAACATAAAGTTCACGAATGTCTGAAAATGGCCGCCAGGTATCCGAACACAATCATTTCCGGTCAATGATCGGTTCAGTTGAACCAGAGGATCCAGTCCATTCCATGTAAGCACAGCACATACCATTATGGAGCCACAAGCAGCTTGTGCAGTGCCTTATTCACAACTCGAGTCCATGGCTTCGTCGGGTTTGCGCCACACTCGAATCTTACCATCAGCTCTTATTAACTGAAATTGGAACTCATTTGACTAGGCCACGGTTTTCCAGTCGTCTAGGGTCCAGCCTAAATGGTCACGAGATCAGGAGAGGCGCTGCAGGCGATGTTACGCTGTTAACAAATGCACTAGCTTCGGTCATGTGCTGCCATAGCCCTTTAACGCCTAATTTCGCCTCAATGTCTTAAAGGATACGTTCGTCTTACATCCTATATTGATTTACGCGGTTATTTCACGCAGTGTTTCTTGTATGTTAGCACAACTCTGGTCAAACACCGCTGCTTTCGGTAGTTAAGTGAAGGTCATCGGCTACTGAGTTGTCCGTGAGTAGTTCGTGGTGGCTGGTAATGCTCGTGGTACTGGTAATGCCTGAAATTTGGTATTCTTGGCACTCTATTGACACTGTGGATCTCGGAATATCGAATTCACTAACGATTTCCGAAATGGAATGTCCCATGTATCTAGCTCCATCTGCTATTCCGCGCTCAAATTCCCGCCGTGCGGCCATAACGCCCTCAGAGACGTTTCCACATGAGTCACCTGAGTACAAATGACAGCTCCGCCAATGGACTGCCCTTTTCTAGCTTGTGTACATGATATTACCATCATCTGTATATGTGCATACCGCATGACTTTTGTCACTTCTGTGTGTGTCCCATGATATGTTCGTAAGATAACTGCTTGAAAATTATAAGTCTTACAGATAAATGGCTCATATTAATGGCTTGACATCTCTCCAATTTCCGATTCGTACGAGTGCTATGACGTAGCTGTGCTTAAGTCCAGGCGCGTCAGGACATGTAGGTAAACCAAACGCTCCGCACTGCCCTACCGAATAACATCTCACCTACAGATAGGCAACCGTGTGATCGGATTGGGAAAGTAGGCTGCAGACGCGCGTTCCCGGACAATTTGTCTCAATGAACAGCACGCACGTATTGGCATCCGACGCTCCAGAAACGGTATCTGTACCGAAAACTTGTTATATGAGTTAAAAACGTACAAGAAACCTCTTGATTGTGAGGTCGAAAAGGCCAATGATGTTTACGGCTTTTGACTCCACACATATTGTCTACAACGCAACTATAGTATTGGCTGCTGATGTCAACGGGTGGCGGGACTGGAGGTATATGGTTCAAATGGCTCTGAGCACTATGGGACTCAACTACTGAGGTCATAAGTCCCCTACAACTTAGAACTACTTAAACCTAACTAACCTAAGAACAACACACACATCCATGCCCGAGGCAGGATTCGAACCTGCGACCGTAGCGGTCGCGCGGTTCCAGACTGTAGCGCCAGAACCGCTCGGCCACCAGCGGCCGGCTGGAGGTATACAATGACGAGCATAGTGTGAGGCTACCAAGCCTATTTGAACTGCTTAATCGACGAGTAACTCACAACATTGCTACTGTGCTAGTGGTACAACGATACATTGCATTATATTTACAACAAGAGTTGCCGAAGTTGATATTTTGTCAGGAAGTAACTCAAGATATTTCGCCGAGTGAGAAAGAAGTGACAGACGAAATCTTAGCGTTTCTCCAAGATGAGGCAGTGGAATTTATGGTGTCGTATACGCTCGACTGTGCGGACAATCTACAACAGGAGTTCAATGATGACGATACGTGCTTAACAAGTGAAAGTGCTATTGAAATCGGTGTCGAACTATGTAGTTCATCCTTGTCGGACAGGGACTCAGAAATCCCGTCTCCAGTGAAATTAGTAAAGGGCAATCGTCCAAGCCCGCCCGGTTAGCCGTGCGGTCTAACGCACTGCTTTCCGAGCGGGAAGGTAGGGCGGTGTCGCGATTCGGTGTGGCGGCCAGTCTGTGGATGGCTTTTAAGGCGGTTTTCCATCTGCCTCGGCGAATGTGGGCTGGTTCCCCTTATTCCGCCTCAGTTACACTATGTCGGCGATTGCGGCGCAAACACTTTCTCCATGTGCGCGTACACCATAGTTATTGTACCACGCAAATATTGGGGTTACACTCGTCTGGTGTGAGACGTTCCTGGGGGTGGGGATCCAATGGGGGCCGAGGCGCACAATAACCCTGGGTTCAAAGTGGGGCGGCAGTGGGGTGAGTGGGCTACTGTATCCTGTTGTGGGGCTGTGTACCACAGTGGACTACGGCGGGGACGAAGCCCCTCCATCGTTTCTAGGTCCCCAGTTCAATACAATACAATAGTTGTCCAAGGAGCTGTTACAAAAGATAAGTACGTACATGGAAGAACAGCCACAGCATAGTAAAGAAACTATTGTGAGCCGATTTGGAATAAATCCGCAGCAATATGGCCGTATAGTGCATAAGAAAATTATAGGTATTCAAGGGAGCACAAAACGCACTTGCTACAAAAGCTGGTGTTTGCGCGTTTCAAGGGTGCTCGATGCAGTTTACAGGATATGTGTGATAGTGACCTGCTACATTACGCACATCAAATTACAGTTATTTCAAGGGAAGCCGTGTCCGGCCCCGGTAGCTGAGTGGTTTGTACTCGCTTCGGCGGTACATATACTAAAATTGGAACGATACAGAGAAGATAAGCATCGCGCCGGCACGGTAGCTCAGCGTGTTCGGTCAGAGGGTTAGCTGCCCTCTGTAACAAAAAAACTGAGTGAATGGATCAACGATGAGCATGACTGCGTGTCGTGGGACGTCCGCCCTGAGCAAATGCAACGAACAAATACGAACAAAATGAGACCAACGAAAAAAAAAGTCGTCAGCGCGACAGACTGTCAATCCTAAAGGGCCCGGCTTCGATACCCGGCTGGGTCGGGGACTTTCTCCGCTCAGGGGCTGGGTGTTGTGTTGCTCTAATAATTATCATTTCATCGCCATCGATGCGCAAGTCGCCGAAGTGGCGTCAAATCGAAAGACTTGCACCTGGCGAACGGTCTACCCGACGGGAAGCCCCAGTCACACGACATTTAAGGGAAGCAGTGCATGGTTGCATAACTTCAAATAGCGCTACAGTCGTAAGATAACGAAATTTCAAACAAAACATCAATTTGAAGAAACACAGCAAACAGCGGAATCGGCCCGAAAATTTGTTGAAGAGGTACATAAATTTATCCCATCGTTCAGTAAGGAATTTGTTTTCAATTCCGACAAATTGGGACTTGAAGAGGAAACGCATATGAAAGGAACGCTGGAAATTAGAGGTACTAAGAGAGTTCAGTCAAGATCAACTAACACCAATGCCTTAACGCATTTGCATAAAATTATGCCGACCATTAATCTGGATGTTAAATTGGCTGAAAAGTTATTTATTGTGCTTAGAGAAGTTGGATGTGCTCTGCCCCTACGATTCTTTCTCGTGTGCGTCATCTTACAAGGGCAGTAGGGAATATTTACGTCACAGCAAGCAAGAGTGGGAAAATTGGCGTAAGAGAAATACAACTATGGTATGAGCAATGATTTTGGCCACCAGCTGGTCAAAATAATTTGCTTTTGCTTCATTCCTGGTCTGCGTATAGAAATCACACTCCTTTGGAGCAAATTATCCCTTCTGAAAAGTGTGTGACGTTGCAGTTAATATCACCTGGAACCAACGGACAGTTCCAGAGCCTAAAAAACATATTACTGCACTATCTGCAACTACGCTTTAAAGGATATCAACTTTTACGAAAAGCTCTGGAGCAGACTGTTTCGCATTCGTTGAATGCCATCACATTCCATCAGTCCTCTTCATCCCGTTACACCAATATGATTCTATGTGCATTCTCTACGAGTGGATACCTAGTTGAACGTCGTTCATGGTTTGTAACTCCCAAGGTGGTGGTGGTGGTTAGTGTTTAACGTCCCGTCGACAACGAGGTCATTAGAGACGGAGCGCGGGCTCGGGTTAGGGAAGGATTAGGAAGGAAACCGGCCGTGCCCTTTCAAAGGAACCATCCCGGCATTTGCCTGAAACGATTTAGGGAAATCACGGAAAACCTAAATCAGGATGGCCGGAGACGGGATTGAACCGTCGTCCTCCCGAATGCGAGTCCAGTGTGCTAATAACTCCCAAGGAATTCGCCTTCAGTCTTGATGGTGCGAACCTTTGTAATCACCGGTGGCTCTCCATTTTTCATTCAGGGTTCTTGGTGAAAGTTAATGTTTTTTTTTTGACCATTCCTTCAATGTCGGCATTGTCCATTTTGCGAAGTGCAATACATACATCCCATAGAAGGTTGATCTCTACACCTCCCAGACACTCATTTTCTGTCGCCCTCCTGATGCACGTGATGAGCCACTACCAGTTAATATTTTTCCTGTCATAATTGTTATCGCAATACTTTCAAGTGAGCGTTACTAAAAACTAAACTTGGGACCTCGCACTCAAGGTGTTCCTTGTTACACAGATGGTCTGTCTACTGAGTGTGTCTGTTTTTGTGTGCCTTCTAGTTTTTTGCACAGTCATCTCTTAAAGCCTTGGTGGTACCTATGAATAACTCAGCATGACCCGTCCCTCGTCGTGTTGGGAAACGAAACGGCGGAATGTTTTTCTTCATATCGTTACTTCTGATTACGACTTTAATTAAAACGACCATACATTAATGTTTTTCACTCCGAAAAAATTGCTATTGAATAGGTTCAGAACTTATTCTGTCCTCCGCAGGAAAGATGAGCTTGTACAGAGGATCCCAAATTAGTCTCCTGCCGACTATGTCCCAAGTCCTATAACGTGCTTTATACTATACAAAGACGACGGCAATCTTTGTCTGAATACGATGTTATAAGACAAGGTCAATTCGCACTTCAAATTACGCTCTCTTCTGACAAGGGAAACTCCCCATCGCACCCCCCTCAGATAGTGGCTCAGTGGATGGCCCGTCAAAAACTGAACAGATCAAGCAGGAAAACAGGAAGTAGGTCTACTGAATTGTGAAAGCAAAACAGAGACAGTGAACGGTCCAAGCGCAAGTGCAACATCGAGCACAGTGCAGAAATCAAGTTGTTGTAGTTGTGTGGTCACGGTGTTGGGCTACAAGTGGGTGATTTGTTTTCAACTCTCATTCGTGTCCCATGATATTTTTCACTGCTTCTATTGTCTTGGCAATTGTCATACGATACATTGGTTTAGAATATGACCTCTGCGTTAAGAACGTATTACCGTCGCATGTATATGTGATGAATAATGCGAGCATACAAGATGCCGAATACACCTCTCACAGAAATGAAGACTTCAAACAAACGGGTGTGAAGTATCTTACAACAAAGGAATTCAAGAGTCAACACTTCGAAAACGAATCGTAAGAGTCATAATGTGTGGTACTTGTGTAGAACAAATAAGTGGTACGTACTTCTGGATGTCCCTTCCTTACACCTCGTTGTTGCAAACGGACGCTTAACCGCGACACAGACACAAATCTGAATTCAGCGAATAGACACATCATTTCCTTGACACTGAAAACGTGTATGATAAATTTTGAAAGACCATACTAATAACAAATATTCATGATCTCGGAGTTATTCGAGGCTACATAGTAAAAGTCCTGGACAACTTCCTGAATGATAGTAGTTTCTTTGTCGAAACTAACGACAAAAGGTCAAGTATTAAGAGACTAGAATAACGTATTTCACAAGACTCAGTTTTATCACCAACTTTATTCTTTACGTAAATGATTTCCCGGTATTACCTCAAATAACCACACCTGAATTTGCTGAAGATACTGCGTTGCTCACTGGCAGCAGGAAGGTGACAGCTGCAGCTATACGTCTCCAAACACAACTCGCCTTAACAGAGCAATGGGCGAAAAATAATATAATTAAACTCAATGCGAAAAAACCAAAGCGATCATATTCCCTAGAAAAAGACCTGATTTACTGTAACGACTTTCCATAAACAATACTGTGATCAACTGGACAGATCCAGTAAGATATGTGTGACTTACACTAAACAACAAATTATTACATAAAACTCACATTCGAACGAAGAGAAAAAAATTGTTTGGCTACTCTGTAAATTCTACTCATTGCTCGCCAGCAGCCAAGTCAGTGCAACCACGAAGCCATGACTATAAAAGACGGACTTGGGGTACTGCCAGCCTTCAAATATAAAACTATTATAGGTCATACAAAATGGATGCCAAAGAGTGATATTAAAGGCACCAAGATGGTCGCAACAGGGTGATTTACACACGAAACTGAACATTATGACAATACCTGACATAATAAAAAGGCATACTAGAAACTTAGTACAGAAAGTAGATACACTTAGACCCACAACAACACACCTGGAATATACGGGCACAGTAAACGCAGAAACGTGTCATAGGATCAGGGTACCAAAGTCAATAATAGAAGACCCACTATGGCGAATAAAGAATTGGTTAAAACTTTCGTATGAGAAAGGCTGCAGGACATGAGTACAAGTCGTCCTACAACTTGCTAAATTTATCATAAACATCAACTCAGGTAGAGCAGCCTTCAAAAAAGGCATAACTTCTGGGTGAACGTCTCAAAAAAAAAAAAAGGTCATATGATCCCAAGGTGTGTACTTTCAGATAAGGAAATGAATGTTTAATATTATTTCAACATAAACAACCTACAACTTGTAGCAAGTGCTCGGTGTGACGGCTGCCAGTCTAAGTGAATGCATTACAACATAGTCATTGGCACAAAAGAACTTCGGGTTCAAAATATTTTGCTTGCATTGATTGCGTACCTTAGTTTTGATAGGCATGTAAATGCTGCTCCGCCTGTACTATCCGAATCTTCTACCACACTATCCAACACCATCTCAGATTCTGCTGTCCGAGAACTGAACCTTGGCCAGCTATCTATGGCTTGTAAGATCCAATTTCTCCAACGTCTCCAACCATGGCGATAAATTTCTTCCAATTAGGATGACGCCTGACGAGAAACTGTTCTCTGTATAATTCGTTCGGCTTTCTGGCCACTACATCCTGCAGTACAATTTCTAAAAGATCCTTAAGGAGTAATTTTCCATCGACAATAATGATAAAGCGTAAAAAGTAGTAAGAAGTGCACAAAATAACATGACTCTTACATGCGCAGAGGCAACGGCCTTGTGCAGTGGATGCACCGGTTCCCGTCAGATCACCACTTGGATGGGTGACCATCCGGGCCGCCATGCACTGTTGCCATTTTTTCGGGGTGCACTCAGCCTCGTGTTGCCAATTGAGGAGCTACTCGACCGAATAGTAGTGGCTCCGGTCAAAGAAAACCTCGTAACGCCCGGGAGAGCGGTGTGTTGCCCACACGCCCTTCCTATCCGCATCCTCAGTTGAGGATGACACGGCGGTCGGATGGTCCCGATGGGCAACTTGTGGCCTGACGACGGAGCGCTTTTTTTTACACGCTTATGCCAGTTCGGGTAGCTCCTGTCTTGGAAATTATATGTTTGACGCTGGTGATTGTTTGCAGTGGGTATTCTTGTGCTGTTTATGACTCTGACGTAAGTCTCACCAAACAAAAAAAGTTACTACTCGTATAAGTGTAAAAACACGATATTGTTGTTGCTGTTGTTATTGTGATCTTCACTCCGAATATCAACACACACACACACACACACACACACACATAAAGAAAGACTTTATAAGAGAATCTGAACACAGTATAAAGGAACAAGAATCATTCAGCACACCAAATTTCAATGCAATCTTGATAGGCGAATTAGTAGCTGCAGAAATAACAGAAATAATCAAAACACACAAGTCCACCGTAATCTCCAATAGCAGAACGCCTGAAGAAATTATATCTAAGAACTAAAACAAAATCTAAAGCAACACAGTGACAATTAACGAAAGTAGACGAAGGTAACATAGTGGTGATCATGAATGAAAGAGAGTATATAAGCAATATCAGATTTTCTGGCAGCTGTAGAAGAAAACTACCACATACAGAAGGCATTATCAGAAGAAAGCAGATCATAAACGGCTACACTACACTAAGCACTGGTTCATTATTTTACACATTAAAGGAACTTTACGGAAAATACGACACAGTCAGCTAAACACACGTACACACACACACACACACACACACACACACACACACACACTCACACACACACACGCGCGCGCGCGCGCGCGCGCGAACACATACACACGAGCATGCGCGTGCGCGCACAAAGGGAGAGAGAAACTAAACAAAGTTTGAATTTGCCGCCAATCTGATAAGAAAACAAATGTAAATTAACAGAGACTTAACACACAGCAGTAACATTACACTTGGTTTTGTAAAGCGGATGAGTTATTCACGAGTGAAATTCCGCAAAATATTTGTAGTGTTTGTTTTGTGCATTTCAACAACAAATGAGTATGTAGATGAGAATCGACTTCCAAAACTTAACTGTAAGTAATCGCAAAACATAGTCGCTAAACATTTTCACATTGCAAAATTACGTTTGGACATAAAGTGATTCGTTAGCTCGTCAACCAAACTCACAGTAGCATCATTTAACAGCAGACGATAAGCTATCAACGTGCACTAGTATATAGGGGGTCCTACATAATCCAGTAACGTAAAAAAATTACACTCCTGGAAATTGAAATAAGAACACCGTGAATTCATTGTCCCAGGAAGGGGAAACTTTATTGACACATTCCTGGGGTCAGATACATCACATGATCACACTGACAGAACCACAGGCACATAGACACAGGCAACAGAGCATGCACAATGTCGGCACTAGTACAGTGTATATCCACCTTTCGCAGCAATGCAGGCTGCTATTCTCCCATGGAGACGATCGTAGAGATGCTGGATGTAGTCCTGTGGAACGGCTTGCCATGCCATTTCCACCTGGCGCCTCAGTTGGACCAGCGTTCGTGCTGGACGTGCAGACCGCGTGAGACGACGCTTCATCCAGTCCCAAACATGCTCAAAGGGGGACAGATCCGGAGATCTTGCTGGCCAGGGTAGTTGACTTATACCTTCTAGAGCACGTTGGGTGGCACGGGATACATGCGGACGTGCATTGTCCTGTTGGAACAGCAAGTTCCCTTACCGGTCTAGGAATGGTAGAACGATGGGTTCGATGACGGTTTGGATGTACCGTGCACTATTCAGTGTCCCCTCGACGATCACCAGTGGTGTACGGCCAGTGTAGGAGATTGCTCCCCACACCATGATGCCGGGTGTTGGCCCTGTGTGCCTCGGTCGTATGCAGTCCTGATTGTGGCGCTCACCTGCACGGCGCCAAACACGCATACGACCATCATTGGCACCAAGGCAGAAGCGACTCTCATCGCTGAAGACGACACGTCTCTATTCGTCCCTCCATTCACGCCTGTCGCGACACCACTGGAGGCGGGCTGCACGATGTTGGGGCGTGAGCGGAAGACGGCCTAACGGTGTGCGGGACCGTAGCCCAGCTTCATGGAGACGGTTGCGAATGGTCCTCGCCGATACCCCAGGAGCAACAGTGTCCCTAATTTGCTGGGAAGTGGCGGTGCGGTCCCCTACGGCACTGCGTAGGATCCTACGGTCTTGGCGTGCATCCGTGCGTCGCTGCGGTCCAGTCCCAGGTCGACGGGCACGTGCACCTTCCGCCGACCACTGGCGACAACATCGATGTACTGTGGAGACCCCACGCCCCACGTGTTGAGCAATTCGGCGGTACGTCCACCCGGCCTCCCGCATGCCCACTATACGCCCTCGCTCAAAGTCCGTCAACTGCACATACGGTTCACGTCCACGCTGTCGCGGCATGCTACCAGTGTTAAAGACTGCGATGGAGCTCCGTATGCCACGGCAAACTGGCTGACACTGACGGCGGCGGTGCACAAATGCTGCGCAGCTAGCGCCATTCGACGGCCAACACCGCGGTTCCTGGTGTGTCCGCTGTGCCGTGCGTGTGATCATTGCTTGTACAGCCCTCTCGCAGTGTCCGGAGCAAGTATGGTGGGTCTGACACACCGGTGTCAATGTGTTCTTTTTTCCATTTCCAGGAGTGTATATAATGACAATAACAGACAAAATCTATTTTAGGTCTAATTTTCGTTACAGATACAGTTGTTCGAATGTAATACAAATAAATATTCGCAGAAGGTATCAAGCAAAGGCAAATGCTTATGTTCAAACCTGATTATCAGAAATTCCAATTCTGACTGCTGTGCACTATGGAATTCTGTTGGCAACACCACGTGTAGCTCTTCTGAGGTCGCTTTGGCGTTCTTTTATGAGGGTAGCACAGTTTATAACCCGAACGACGAATTCGTCTTTTGTGTTTACTTTTTCTTTGTGGATTTCGCCATTGTACCATCCCCAAAACTCCGAAGCAGTGATGTCCAGTGACCTTTGTGGAGAAGATATGTGATCATTTCTGTTGGGTATTGTCAGGTTTAGATGATGTGTTATCTGCCAACTAGTATGCGAACGGCCCCGTCGTCCTGGAAGAACATTGCCATTCTTGGAGCTAAAGGAGCCTCGTCCAGCAATGTAAGAACCTCGTTTTCAAGGAAATCTCGGTACCAGGGTCCTGTAAAACCGCATCACCCATTTACAGAGATGTGTTCTTGAAAATATATCCCCACAAAGGCGTGTTGGTTTTCGTTGGATTGTCGATAGGAGTTACGTTTACTGTTAATACCGTCACGAGGAAAGCGGCATCATCAGTAAACAGCATTAATGAGATCTCTCAGATTTCTCGGCGTCATGGATTGATGGTGTGCTTCCGGATGTTCTGTGAGTTTTATTAGAGTTTTATGCACAGTAGTCGTCAGAAACCGAACTCAACTATAGACAGCGGCGCGACCCCAACCATAGTTAACAGTCTGGTTGGAGACCAGGCAGCGAACACGCGTAACTGCAAAATTCGCAGCACATGAACAAGATGGCTGGGTCTGTGGTCGAAATTTTGTACATAAAAAGGAAACAACAACCCGACAGAACACCATGAAGCACATCATTAGTATTAATCAGATTATTCAACCATTGGCATATAGCTAACGACAAAACCTCAATCGTGTACCTTCTTGCAGCAGTCCGCCTGGTTAGCTGAATGGTAATGTGTTTGCTTATCATGCAGTGGGCCCGGGTTCGATTCCTGGCTGGCTTGGAGATTTTCTCCTCTCGTGGACTGGGTGTTGCGTTGTCCTCCTCAGCCTTTCATCATCATCACTGGCGCGCAAGTCGCCCAATGTGGCGTCGAGTGAAATAAGACTTGCAACTTGGCGGCCGAACTTCCCCGGACGGGGCCTCCTGGCCATCAGTGGCCCGCGATCATTTCATTTTTTTCCTTGTGGAAATTGCTGAAACGTCTGTAAACGATATGGAAAGATTTTATTTCAAATACGTATTTTCCTGCATTATTTATTTACTTACTCGTACTGATACATGGACGGTAAATAGTTTGGACAAGAAGAGAATAGAAGCTTTCGAAATGTGGTGTTACAGAAGAATGCTGAAGATTAGATGGGTAGATCACATAACTAATGAGGAGGTACTGAATAGGATTGGGGAGAAGAGGAGTTTGTGGCACAACTTGACCAGAAGAAGGGATCGGTTGGTAGGACATGTTCTGAGGCATCAAGGGTCACCAATTTAGTATTGGAGGGCAGCGTGGAGGATAAAAATCGTAGGGGGAGACCAAGAGATGAATACACTAAGCAGATTCAGAAGGATGTAGGTTGCAGTAGGTACTGGGAGATGAAGAAGCTTGCACAGGCTAGAGTAGCATGGAGAGCTGCATCAAACCAGTCTCAGGACTGAAGACTACAACAACAACAACTGATACAGGTCAACGACCAGCTCGTTTCAGGGTGTTGCCATTATCAAGAGTGCCTTGAAAATGGTGTAATAGATATAATATTGCTCCTTACATCTATGTTGGCCTGTGTTTACATACGGCACCTTATGCTTACGACTTGGTCTATATGGCATCTTAGACTGTAAATGTCGGCTGCCTTTTTGTTATGATATAGTAACATTATTTGTATGTTTACTTTTTGTTTACGTGATCTTATAAAGTTATTTTTGACAGCTTTTTTTGACAGTTTGGGGTGCAACGACAAAATTATGTTGACAATGAAATTTCTGTTTCGCGGAAAGTCAGTGAATCCGTTTAATTTTTCAGAGATAGTATTCTTGTTGTTTTTATGTGAATGATAAATGACCTATTGTTTTATGTTTATCGCAATAATTTACAGTTTTTTATAATTTCAATAAAATTTTCGAGGTATTTTTTAAGCTTAAAATCTGTTTGTTTATTGACCTCATGCAAGCTACGGGCCCTCTGGAAAGTATATGGACAGAGTCAGTGCATACGTAATGTGCGCCATATTCTTGTATGTGTAACGCCGACAGGCCCCACATGTAGAAATTTTGCACGTCCTTGTTGAAGGACTACGTTCTACCAACAGAATAATGGATTCATACTCCACTCATTGGCACGTTGAGGTGAAATGTGACTCCTGGGAATTGTACCAACCCCACGCTCATTAGCGTAAACACGAGTAAACACTCTTGACTCTGGTATTCTGCACCTAGGAAATCGTCTGCTGCACTGTCTGCAAGCAGCAGCGGCGGCATTTCCGTTATAAGACCCGTACACAAATACAATATCGGTTTACTCAACATACACAGGGTGGTTAGAAACAGTTTGAAAAGTTTGTAAGGGTGTTGCAGGGTACTGCTAGGAAATAATTGTCAAATAATTGGTACTTTACGCAGTTTCCCAGTTAATTAGCACTGAAGTTAGCCAATAAGACCGTTGCGAGCGCAAATTCAAGCGGCTTGCCAGAGACGGTGTCATCAAACTTGTCCTTTGTTTGGTTTCCTAAAACCGAAGAAGAGATCAATACAAAAATTGGACGTGGGACGATAGTAATGATCGAACCCGATTCGAAGGCTGAGAACTCTCGCACGCTATCATCTATGCTATGAGAACATGTGACTCTAATTGCATCTGTCGGGCCGTTTGAACTTGCGCGCACAACGATCTGATTGGCTAATTTGAATGCTAATTAGCTCGGAAACGTCGCAGCGTATCAGATTTTTGCATTAACAATCATTCTTCAGCGGAACCTACCCTATAACACCCTTACAAAATTTTCAGGCTGTTTCTAACCACCCTGTATAAATATACGCGGCATGCCTAAATGATAGAATAAAAGTGGTCAAAATAATACTTTAAAAAATCAGTTATGTAAACACAGGCACAACTTCTGGACTTGAACTTCAAAATAGAAATGAGTAATGATGAACAAACCGATAGCAACTGGAGATCAACACGCAAATTGCTAACGTATCTCTGTAAGCAGCCGTATCTCTGTAACAAATAAGAACTTGATGCATGTTATATGGAATACCTGATTAAAATTTGTTTACACTAACACATCCTAAGATATTTACTGTTCTTCCTCGAGCACTCTGTAAATGCCGCAAGCTCCTGTCCACTATGAGGCAGAGGATACTTCCTAAGAATATTAGCGATTCTTCATCCTGTTCCAATCACTTGTTGGCTAAGTGAAAAATGACAGCCCCTGTACACCTACAAGTGCTCTTAGTTCTCGTACCTTATTGTCACGACCCCTTTGTCAGACATACGAAATTGTCAGCAGAATTGTCGAACAGTCCTTCTCGAATTCTAGTTCTCGAAATTCACCTAGGAAGGTTTCGCCAATTAAGTTCGTCGAGCGTCTTTGCCACTATTTCGTGCGGGCTGCACCGACCGACCTGTTACTATCATTGCAGCGCTCTCTGAATTCGTTCCACGTCTGCTGTCACCCCTACCTGATATGGATGCTGTACTCTAAAAGTAGTCGCGCTTGCGTCTTGTATGTAATACGCTTTACACACGCACTGTACTCCCCCAGAACCTTTCCAACAACAGTCTTCAATTCGCCTTTACTACTGCAGATTTTTCGTGATTCTTACGTTTCGTGTGGCCTCTTTGTGCAGGTAAAGCTAAAGTCTTGGCACAAGACCTGACTACGGGCAGAGCACAGCCATTCTCCGTAGTCACACTGGGAGGGGGGAGACTGGCGAGCCCATCGCCCCAGCCACTTTTAATCCGAGCGAACGATCCTCGTTACCCATTTGATAGCAGTATGAGTGGACCCGGCGCCATTCGGAAGCGACTGCAACGAGGAAAAATAGTCACCCCTACCCAGGACTAAAGCCGAGACTTCTAGCCGTTAAACCGCACTCACAAGGGAAACTCCCAGTTGCACCCCCTTGAGATTTGGTGGTAAGCTGGCTCGGTGGGTAGCCCGTCAAAAACTGAACACAAATGCAGCATGAAAATAGGAAGAAGGTGTACTGAACTGTGAAAAAATAAGCAAAATAGAAACAGTGAACGGTCTAAGCTCAAGATATGCAACATCGAACGAACTGGCAGAGCCATAGTGTTGTGGTTTTGTGGTCAAGGCGGGAGATCCGACAAATTGCCCTCGTACCCCATCTTTTTTTTCATAAAATTGTGAACTGTCCGTCCGATCATTAACGTGTCTGTTCTCTTTGTGTAGTCCTGGTTACTGTCATACTATAAGATCGTTTTAGAGTATGAGTCATGTGAAAAGCGAGAAAAGAATTAACGGAATCTCAGTAGTAGTTTACCGTTCATCTGTAAACAAAGAAGACACGGGCTCCTTTGCAAATTCTATCTACAGTTTTTTCTCGGCAGAGCTAATGCAGTAGACTCTAAAGAACACTGTCGTCCGTTCATAATCCAAGAATCCAATTGGTTCAGTTGAAAAAGAAAATACCATTTTTTGCACTAATAGAGGAAAAAAGAGTGTCAAATTTCACACTCGAAAAGATGTCCTCTCGAGAATTGGAACCTTCTTCAACATCGAAAAATAGAAATCGTGAAAGTGATGGAAGAAAGTCCATTAACGCGATCAGATGTGTTTCGTAAGCAAAGAAAAGTGTTCAAGATGGCGTAAAATCGAAGAAGATTTTTTTTTTCAAAGTTTACAACCTATTCTTCCACTTGGAAAAGTATTGATGTTGGCTATTTTTGTCGACATTCAACACGATTTTCTCAACTGTTATGAATTTTTTCTGATTCAGATTTTTTAATTTTCCTTTCAAATAACGTTATGGTGCTGTAAACATTTTTTTTGTAAATATATTCTGCCTTTATTTCATTAATAATATGAAGATGAAATTTTAGCTCGTTGGAAAGATGGCATCCATATTCATATTATTAACAAACAAAAAAATGCGTATAAGAGTTAATATGCTTACCGTTTCGATATCAAACTAATGTAACTTAAAACACTTATCAATCGACACTGATTGTCTGCTTATTCGGAGAACTTTTGGAAAGTGTGGTCTACCTGTAAAGGAGACCGTGTGTAGAACACTAGGGCAACACATTCTTGGGCACTGCTCGAGTTCCTGGGTTCTACTCTAAGCCAGTAATTCAACGGCGGTTTTCAGAATTGTTACCGGCAAGTTAGATCAACACGCTAGTATTACGGAGACGCTTCGTGAACTCAAATGGGAGTATCTGAAGAGAAGACTACATTTTTTTCGCAAAACACTATTGAAAAAATTTAAAGAATCAGCGCTTGAAGCTGACTGCAGAACTTGCATGAGAACCATGAAGGTAACAGATATTAGCGCCGGTACGGAGGCTTATGGACATTCGTTCTTCCCTCGCTCTATTTCTAAGTGGAACAGGAAAGGAAATGACTAGTACTGGTACAAGGTACTCTCCCCCCCCCTCCCCCCCCCCTCCCCCCCCCTCCCCCCCCCCCCCCCCCCGTCCGTCACGCAACACACAGTGGCTTGCGGAGTATGTATGTAAACGTAGATCGAGATGTACACTCATGCTCATAAATTAAGGATAGGCACATAGGGAATACACACGACACAGATCTGTAAGTCCACGGTATTGGTGATAAGTTGAGAAACCCGTCCAGAAACACATGTGCTACAAAACGCCTCTGTTTCCTGCGCATGTACCCCGACATCAATATGGGATATGATCACCATGCACACGTACACAGGCCGCACAACGGGTTGGCATACTCTGGATCAGGTGGTCGAGCAGCTGCTGGGGTTCAGTCATCCATTCTTGCACCAATGCCTGTCGGAGCTCCTGAAGTGTTCTATGGATTTGAAGACGTGCAGCGATACGTCGACCGAGAGGATCCCAGACGTGCTCGATGGGGTTTAGCTCTGTAGTACAGGCAGGCCACTCCATTCGCCTGATATCTTCTCCTCCACGATGGTAGCTCGGTGGGGCCGTGCGTTATCATCGATCAGGAGGAAGGTGGGACCAACTCCACCCCTGAAAAGGTGGACGTACTGGTGCAAAATGACGTCTCGATACACCTGACCTGTTACAGTTCCTCTGCCAAAGACATGGAAAAGTGTACGTCCACCAATCATAATCCCATCCCACACCATCAAACCACGACCTCCATACAGGTCCCTTTCAATGACATTAAGGAGTTGGTATCTGGTTCCTGGTTCACGCCAGATGAAACACCGGCGAGAATCACTGTTTGGACTATATCTGGACTCGTCCCTGAACATAACCTGGGACCACTGTTCGAATGACCATGTACTTGACACCAGGCTTTACGCGCTCTCCTGTGACCAGGGGTCAGTGGAATGCACCTTGCAGATTTCCGGGTGAATAAACCGTGTCTCTTCAGTCGTCTGTAGACTTTGTGTCTGGAAACAACTGTTTCAGTGGCTGTGGTAAGGTCCCGAGCAAGGCTACCTGCAGTACTCTGTGGCCGTCTGCGGGCACTGATGGTGAGATATCGGTCTTCTTGTGCTGTTGTACACTGTGGACGTCCCGTACTGTAACGCCTGGACACGTTTCCTGTCTGCTGGAATCGTTGCCATAATCTTGAGATCACACTTTGTGGCACACGGAGGGCCTGTGCTACGACCTGCTGTGCTTGACCAGCGTCCAGTCGCCCTAGTATTCTACCCCTCATAACGCCATCAATATGTGTTCTTTGAGCCATTTTCAACACACAGTCACCATTAGCACGTCTGAAAACGTCTGCACACTTACTCGCTGCACTGCACTCTGACAAGCACCAACACACCTCTGCATATGTGGACTGCCGCCAGTGCCACCGTGCACCGCATGGTCATACCCCGAGGTGATTTAAACCCGTAAACCGCCCACCAGAGCGTTGATTCACCATATATCACTATTATCCTTAATTTATGAGCATGAGTGTAGATCAGTCGTTGTAGACACAACGTTTGAGAATTTGTTGTCATACTTGGTTCCTGAGTTATGACATGTTTTCAAACTTACCGAATCAGATACCAAAAGACAGAAATTCCAGAATTGTGCTCCCTTTTGGAAAAATTTTTGCTGACGCCCACGATCGTTAGTATATCAAATATGAAACGATTGTAGGCCTTGTGTGTGTGTCGCAGGCTGCTGCAGCGCGCGCAGCGTGCTGTGGTACCTGATCTTCTGCGGCTGCGTGGTCAACTTCATGGTGACGACCAACATCAACATCGCCATCGTGGCGATGGTGCGGCCGAGGCGCAGCAACGCCACGGAGGTGCTGCCCGCCGCCGTGCTCGAGTGCGGCGTCTCCGCCTCCGCCTTCTCGGCGCGCAACTCCACGTCCGCCGGCGCGGAGCTGCTGGCGGCCGAGAATGACACCGACGGCCTCGCAGCGACCACGCAGCACCCCGACGTCCTCAACGTCTCCGTTGTCGATGAGGAACAGGCGAAACGAGCAATGGTACGTACGCATTGCACTCTAATATTTGTTCGCAAATTCTAGATTGCCAGAAGTCCGATCTAGGAATATACGCTGAAGAGCCAAAGAAACTGGTACACCTGCCTAATGTCGTGTAGGGCCCACGCGAGCACACAGAAGTGCCGGAAAACGACGTGGCGTCGACTCGACTAACATTTGAAGTAGTGCTGGAGGGAACTGACACCATGACCCCTGCAGTGTTGTCCGAAATCCGTAAGAACACGAAGGAGTGGAGATCTCTTTTGAACAGCACGTTGCAAGGCATCCCAGATATGCTCAATAATGTTCATGTCTGAGGAGTTTGGTGACCAGCAGAAGTGTTTAAACTCGAAAGAGTGTTCCTGGAGTCACTCTGTAGCAATTCTGGACGAGTTGGGTGTCGGATTGTCTTGCTGGAATTGCCCAAGTCCGTAGGAATGTACAATGGACATGAATGAATGCAAGTGATTAGGCAGGGTGCTTACGTATATTTCACTTGTAAGAGGCTATCTAGACGTATCAGGGATGCCGTATCACTCAAATTGCACACGCCCCACACTATTACAGAGCCTCCACCAGCTTCTGAGGATGTGCGTTTAGAGCACAGAATGGTAGTGAAACATGGACTGTGGGAAACCGGAAAAGAAGAGAATCGAAGCATTTGAGATGTGATGCTACAGACGAATGTTGAAAATTAAGTGGACGGGTAAGGTAAGGAAGGAGGAAGAACTTCGGAGAATCGGCGAGGAAAGCAATATAAGGAATACAATGACAAGATGAAGGGACAGGACGATAGGATAAAGACATCAGAGGACAACTTCCATGCCACTAGAGGCAGCTGTAGAGAGTAAAAGCTGTAGGTGAAGACAGAGATTGGACTACATCCAGCAAATAACCGAGGATCTAAGATGCAATTGCTACTCTGAGATGAAAAGTTTGGCACCGGAGAGGAATTCATGGCGGACCGTATCAGACCAGTGAGAAGACTGAGGACTCGAAACAAAACAAAAAATATGTTACAGCGTGCTCGACGACCCTTGCCCTGGCAAAAACGTTCTCCCATCCCTCAGCCACTGAAAGTATCTTGCCATGGGTTGCGGAGAAACTGGGACGCTCTGCCTGGCACAGAGCTGAAACAGCTAGTAATGAAGAACCCGTTGTAAGTAGGCTGTTCAGGTTTTTATGTTGGGAAAGCCACGTAGCGCTCTATATGAAAATCACTGACTGTGCTGTGTTTGTCTCTGATTTTGTTCCATTGTGTCTAACTTTTGAAGCTTTTGTCCCATTTGTTGCATTAATTGTAATAACAATGCACTGGTGTCTGAAACATGTTCCTCAGTGTTATTTGGCAGTGCAATTGAAAAGCCAATATTCGCATTTTCAAAAGAAGAAAATGTGTCATGACTTGATTGAGAAACGGGTAATGACGCAAAACTTGAATCTACAGTATTTCCGAGATTGTGTCCTGTCATTTCGGATTCCTGAGGCGAGCTGTTGCCGACCGATCGATCGATAATGCTTCCCTGTTCACTAACTGTTTCACTGCCTACACCATTATTTGCAGCCCGCTCCATTTCCCTGTGCACAATTACCAAATTACTACTTTGAACATTAGTTAATTCATTACTCGGCGGCGCTAACACACTGCTTTCGTCTTCACTGTCATTTCTCAGTTTACTTTGGAGCCTAGTATTACGTTTTTCACACGCCATAATTGTCACAACATTTCACACAATAACACAGAAAAGCACAATTTGAAGAGCAAAAACAAGAAAACACACTAGCATAGCACTGAAAATATCTCGTTAATTGCCAGTACAGCTGCGAAATACTTGGTGCAAATCTACATGCATGCCACAACTGTTTTACTGTACAACAATGAAAGACTACAACTACAAAGGAAATTCTCTCTATAATTACGCGCTAGCAATAAACAATAGCCACACTAATTACACAAGCTACAAGAAAAAATCAGAAGATTTCAGTGAGGTATCCTCGACTAAGGGTCGACATGAAACGTCCCCTTAAAAATTGTTATGAATGATTGTGCTGATAAACCTCTTACATTATTTGATTTTCAAACAGCTGAGCAGAACTGAACGTACTCAGACATTTCGCTCTTTACCTATTCTGATCAACACTAAACTGACACACAATATTTTTAGCGCAACGCAATCTGACTTTCAATAATCTCTACAAAAGAATGGGCCTGACTAACAATAACCTATACCTTTCATGAATCACTTACCTCACAAAAATCTTCGTTACTCCAACTACTGCAATACAGCGAGCGCCAATACTGCCAGCAAAATAAAAGATTCTAACTACTGAAGTCACTAACTACTGATAGGCATACTTAGCAAATGAAAGATTTTGATAGAGAACAAACAATGTTTTTGTTGTTGTGGTCTTCAGTCCTGAGACTGGTTTGATGCAGCTCTCCATGCTACTCTATCCCGTGCAAGCTCCTTCATCTCCCAGTACCTACCGCAACCTACATCCTTCTGAATCTGCTTAGTGTATTCATCTCTTGGTCTCCCTCTACGATTTTTACCCTCCACGCTGCCCTCCAATGCTAAATTTGTGATCCCTTGATGCCTCAAAACATATCCTACCAACCGATCCCTTCTCCTAGTCAAGTTGTGCCACAAACTTCTCTTCTCCCCAATCCTATTCAATACTTCCTCATTAGTTATGTGATCTACCCATCTAATCTTCAGCATTCTTCTGTAGCACCACATTTCAAAAGCTTCTATTCTCTTCTTGTCCAAACTATTTATCGTCCATGTTTCACTGCCATACATGGCTACACTCCATACAAATACTTTCAAAAATGACTTCCTGACACTTAAATCTATACTCAATGTTAACAAATTTCTCTTCTTCAGAAACGCTTTCCTTGCCATTGCCAGTCTACATTTTATATCCTCCCTACTTCGACCATCATCAGTTATTTTGCTCCCCAAATAGCAAAACTCCTTCACTACTTTAAGTGTCTCATTTCCTAATCTAATTCCCTCAGCATCACCCGACTTAAGTCGACTACATTCCATTATCCTCGTTTTGCTTTTTTTGATGTTCATCTTATATCATCCTTTCAAGGCACTCTCAATTCCGTTCAACTGCTCTTCCAAGTCCTTAACATTTTACAATGCACCACACGGCACTGATTACGTATTTGTTTACATGTTCAGATGTGCTAACAAACCTAACGGGGTTCCATTTAAAAAAACGTAGGTTTATGTTAAAAAACATACTTCCGTGCATATTTTATGGTTTGTATTAACCAATTACACTAGCCCCTCTCCTCACGTTCGGTCTGTGGAATCGATTAGTCAGTATTTGATGTGGTTTACGAAATATATCCAGCGGTAATGTTACGTGACTTACCCTGTATATATATATCAGTTCATGACATCCAGTCTTACAAAATTACGTTCTCTGATGGACACACGTCCAGATCATCCGCTCTCAAAACTCTGCCATCTCTCTCCCCACATCCACCACTGCTGGCGGCTCGCCTCCAACTGCGCAACGGTATGCGCTGTTCACATCCAGCTGCCCAACACTACAATAGCGAATTCCAACAATGCAAACCAGCCATGTCACCCGAACTCAGTTCGATTCAAAAAATGGTTCAAATGGCTGTGAGCACTATGGGACTTAACTTCTTAGGTCATCAGTCCCCTAGAACTTAGAACTACTTAAACCTAACTAACCTAAGGACATCACACACATCCACACCCGAGGCAGGATTCGAACCTGCGACCGTAGCAGTCCCGCGGTTCCGGACTGCAGCGCCTACATCTACATCTACATCTACATTTATACTCCGCAAGCCACCCAACGGTGTGTGGCGGAGGGCACTTTACGTGCCACTGTCATTAACTCCCTTTCCTGTTCCAGTCGCGTATGGTTCGCGGGAAGAACGACTGTCTGAAAGCCTCCGTGCGCGCTCTAATCTCTCTAATTTTACATTCGTGATCTCCTCGGGAGGTATAAGTAGGGGGAAGCAATATATTCGATACCTCATCCAGAAACGCACCCTCTCGAAACCTGGACAGCAAGCTACACCACGATGCAGGCGCCTCTCTTGCAGAGTCTGCCACTTGAGTTTATTAAACATCTCCGTAACGCTATCACGATTACCAAATAACCCTGTGACGAAACGCGCCGCTCTTCTTTGGATCTTCTCTATCTCCTCCGTCAACCCGATCTGGTACGGATCCCACACTGATGAGCAATACTCAAGTATAGGTCGAACGAGTGTTTCGTAAGCCACCTCCTTTGTTGATGGACTACATTTTCTAAGCACTCTCCCTATGAATCTCACCCTGGTACCCGCCTTACCAACAATTAATTTTATATGATCATTCCACTTCAAATCGTTCCGCACGCATACTCCCAGATATTTTACAGAAGTAACTGCTACCAGTGTTTGTTCCGCTATCATATAATCATACAATAAAGGATCCTTCTTTCTATGTATTCGCAATACATTACATTTGTCTATGTTAAGGGACAGTTGCCACTCCCTGCACCAAGTGCCTATCCACTGCAGATCTTCCTGCATTTCGCTACAATTTTCTAATGCTGCAACTTCTCTGTATACTACAGCATCATCCGCGAAAAGCCGCATGGAACTTCCGACACTATCTACTAGGTCATTTATATATATTGTGAAAAGCAATGGTCCCATAACACTCCCCTGTGGCACGCCAGAGGTTACTTTAACGTCTGAGACGTCTCTCCATTGATAACAAAATGCTGTGTTCTGTTTGCTAAAAACTCTTCAATCCAGCCACACAGCTGGTCTGATATTCCGTAGGCTCTTACTTTGTTTATCAGGCGACAGTGCGGAACTGTATCGAACGCCTTCCGGAAGTCAAGAAAAATAGCATCTACCTGGGAGCCTGTATCTAATATTTTCTGGGTCTCATGAACAAATAAAGCGAATTGGGTCTCACACGATCGCTGTTTCCGGAATCCATGTTGATTCCTACATAGTAGAATCTGGGTTTCCAAAAACGACATGATAGTCGAGCAAAAAACATGTTCTAAAATTCTACAACAGATCGACGTCAGAGATATAGGTCTATAGTTTTGCGCATCTGCTCGACGACCCTTCTTGAAGACTGGGACTACCTGTGCTCTTTTCCAATCATTTGGAACCCTCCGTTCCTCTAGAGACTTGCGGTACCCGGCTGTTAGAAGGGGGGCAAGTTCTTTCGCGTACTCTGTGTAGAATCGAATTGGTATCCCGTCAGGTCCAGTGGACTTTCCTCTGTTGAGTGATTCCAGTTGCTTTTCTATTCCTTGGACACTTATTTCGATGTCAGCCATTTTTTCGTTTGTGCGAGGATTTAGAGAAGGAACTGCAGTGCGGTCTTTCTCTGTGAAACAGCTTTGGAAAAATGTGTTTAGTATTTCAGCTTTACGCGTGTCATCCTCTGTTTCAATGCCATCATCATCCCGGAGTGTCTGGATATGCTGTTTCGAGCCACTTACTGATTTAACGTAAGACCAGAACTTCCTAGGATTTTCTGTCAAGTCGGTACATAGAATTTTACTTTCGAATTCACTGAACGCTTCATGCATAGCCCTCCTTAAGCTAACTTTGACATCGTTTAGCTTCTGTTTGTCTGAGAGGTTTTGGCTGCGTTTAAACTTGGAGTGAAGCTCTCTTTGCTTTCGCAGTAGTTTCCTAACTTTGTTGTTGTACCACGGTGGGTTTTTCCCGTCCCTCACAGTTTTACTTGGCACGTACCTGTCTAAAACGCATTTTACGATTGCCTTGAACTTTTTCCATAAACACTCAACATTGTCAGTGTCGGAACAGAAATTTTCGTTTTGACCTGTTAGGTAGTCTGAAATCTGCCTTCTATTACTCTTGCTAAACTGATAAACCTTCCTCCCTTTTTTTATATTCCTATTAACTTCCATATTCAGGGATGCTGCAACGGCCTTATGATCACTGATTCCCTGTTCTGCACATACAGAGTCGAAAAGTTCGGGTCTGTTTGTTATCAGTAGGTCCAAGATGTTATCTCCACGAGTCGGTTCTCTGTTTAATTGCTCGAGGTAATTTTCGGATAGCGCACTCAGTATAATGTCACTCGATGCTCTGTCCCTACCACCCGTCCTAAACATCTGAGTGTCCCAGTCTATATCTGGTAAATTGAAATCTCCACCTTCTTGAAGACTGGGACTACCTGTGCTCTTTTCCAATCATTTGGAACCCTCCGTTCCTCTAGAGACTTGCGGTACACGGCTGTTAGAAGGGGGGCAAGTTCTTTCGCGTACTCTGTGTAGAATCGAATTGGTATCCCGTCAGGTCCAGTGGACTTTCCTCTGTTGAGTGATTCCTACATAGTAGATTCTGGGTTTCCAAAAACGACATGATACTCGAGCAAAAAACATGTTCTAAAATGCTGAGAAAATTTATGTGAAATGTATTCCAAATTTTCTTTCAGTTGTTCTGCCACTAATGCTGCTGAGTCGCGAGGTCGGTAAAAGGAGCCAATTATTAACCTAGCTCGGTTGTTGAGTGTAACCTAGAACCGCACGGCCACCGCGGCCGGCTCTGTTCGATTCGATGTGCATTCAATTATGATCACTGGTACTGGCAGCAGTGGCAGCTCTGTGTACTAAACTTCACACCCTGTATATTCTCATACTTCTCATGTACTCTTCCCACTATACCGTACACACACCATTAGTAAAATTTCGCTGTTTGTGGTCGTTTCTGGTGTTGCTATTTCAGTGATGGTACAGTGCGATATCGGTGTGTGCGCAGGAGCGGCGGTACCCGTGGGACGAGTACCAGCAGGGCCTGGTGCTGGGCGGCTTCTTCTGGCTGCACTGGGCCACGCAGATCCCGGGCGGCGTGCTGGCGCAGCGCTACGGCACCAAGCTCGTGTACGGCGCCAGCAACGCCGCCATCAGCGTGCTCTGCTTCGCCATCCCCGCAGCCGCAGCCGCCGACTACCGCCTCGTCGTCGCGCTGCGCGTGCTGCAGGGACTCATCGCGGTCAGTACCACAGGCGCAGCCGCTGCCGCTGCCGCTCTCTAGCGCCTCCTGCATTATCGCATGTGGGTCTTCTTTTCTGGTGTCTGCCCTGCGCGATTGTGATGGATCTACATTTGCACGTAGACAACATGTTAGTATGAAAAACTGACCGTACGTCTGTTTCTCTGACAGCACAACTCCAGTCAGAGATAACACGATATGCTATGGACTTTTGAAACAATCTAATATTTTGTGATGGACTACCTCTCAACGAAGACTTAAGTTAAAACTGACATAACAGATTTCGTAGCTCGTTGCGGACGGTAGGTGCGCGTCTCGGAATGGAAAGTAAATAAATTTCTTTCGTAAGTGGGCTGACGAAAGCGCAAGGTCAGCATACTCTACAGTCAAAAATACATCGTACATCGAGAAGGGATTGATAAAAAATACAGAAAAGTTAAAATGATGGTTTCTGTGCTGGTCAGATATTCTTCACTCTTTCTCTCTCTCTCTCTCTCTCTCTCTCTCTCTCTCACTCCCTGTCCCCTTCTCTTCAGTACAATTCCCAGAACGTTCATAAAACCACGTGAAACTGTTAGAAAACTCTTTCTTTGGAATGTTGCTCAACTCGCGCATCACAATGGCTTGAACGTAGGTTATGTCTTCAAAGCGTTGGCCATTCATATGAAATTCTGTATTTAGTCGATTTGTGGTAGGTCCGTATAACATCAGGTCTCGTCACTCGTGATAAATTTTTCAGAAATGAATTGCTCGCATTTTGTATTGCCATCAAGTCGCCCCAGATGTCGAAGCTCGTTTTTTTGTCTGGATTCAGAGTGTGCTGGAAAAACTTTGCGTGCAATTTTCTCTTCTTCGAAACCTCCTGGAGAATGTCTTTAACATTTGATTTGGGGACGTTTCTCTGTGGCGTGTTTTGACACACTGCGGTCGCCCGTCCTGCCTACTTACAACTGACCGTTCGAATGTACATCTGTTGTTACAGTTGTGAGTTCAAACTGCCACCGTAGATGCTGCGCAGTCGTCTCCTGTACGCCAGGAATAGAGCTCTCGCAACTTTTTTTACGGATAGTGTGTAAATATCGGTTTCACTTTCTAGTATAGTCTGAACTTGTTCTGGTTTCTGTCTACACAATGCTCACAACCCTATAAAATGTATTTATTATGGACTAGCGTTCGCAAAAAATATAAAATACATAAAAATATAGCGTACATTTTTAAAATAAATAATGTAGACAGTTATTCCATTAAATAAACAAACTTTGTATCTCCAACCGTGTGGGCGCGTGATCTTTGATTACCAACAATCCAGTTATTCTGCGAAAACGGAAATATTTGCGCACTAATTTCTTACTTTCTCTCGCAGTAACTTAACATCCGGCCTTCGCGGTACGCCACATTCTAAGTGCACTTTATGTGAATAACATCTGAACATATAAAAATGATTAACAATAATATTCTATTATAAATGAATATTCGACGCATACGCGATTTACCTTGTTTAACTAATCAGCGTCACAGTGATACATGAAAGACTCGTTCCTGAGTCAATACCCGAGCATAAAATATTTTTATTTGCAGCGTTAAGTTGTACTGTGACTCGAGCAGTCGAATTTTGCGTCCTGTCGGTAGGAAGACTCAGGGTGTATAAGTGAGTATTGAATGCGGAAAAGTCTTGCATCGGTAAAAATACAAACGCTAGGCGACAGATCCAACGATATGCTATTTACAGTATTTGCCTTGTATCGTCAGCGATCAGTTACTGATCAAAAATTACATACACTCGCATTAAAAATCATAATGGATACTACAACACAATGGGCATCACTGGTCCTGCTCGCATAATTATTGATAGTTGGAAAAATTGAATTTCAAATCTACAGGGTGTTACAAAAAGGTACGTCCAAACTTTCAGGAAACATTCCTCATACACAAAGAAAGAAAATATGTTATGTGGACATGTCTCCTGAAACGCTTACTTTCCACGTTAGAGCTCATTTTATTACTTATCTTCAAATCACATTAATCATGGAATGGAAACACACAATAACAGAACGTACCAGCGTGACTTCAAACACTTTGTTACAGGAAATGTTCAAAATGTCCTTCGTTAGCGAGGATACATGCATCCACCCTCCGTCGCATGGAATGCCTGATGCGCTGATGCAGCCCTGGAGAACGGCGTATTGTATCACAGCCGTCCACAATACGAGCACGAAGAGTCTCTACATTTGGTACCGGGGTTGCGTAGACAAGAGCTTTCAAATGCCCCCAAAAATGAAAGTCTAGAGGGTTGAGGTCAGGAGAGCGTGGAGGCCATGAAATTGGTCCGCCTCTACCAATCCATCGGTCACCGAATCTGTTGTTGAGAACCGTACGAACACTTCGTCTGAAATGTGCAGGAGCTCCATCGTGCATGAACCAAATGTTGTGTCGTACTTATAAAGGCACATGTTCTAGCAGCCCACTTAGAGTATCCCGTATGAAATCATGATAACGTGCTCCATTGAGCGTAGGTGGAAGAACATGGGGCCCAATCAAGACACCACCAACAATGCCTGCCCAAACGTTCACAGAAACTCTGTGTTGATGACGTGATTGCACAATTGCGTGCGGATTCTCGTCAGCCCACGCATGTTGATTGTGAAAATTTACAATTTGATCACGTTGGAATGAAGCCTCATTCGTAAAGAGAACATTTGCACTGAAATTAGGATTGACACATTGTTGGATGAGCCACTCGCAGAAGTGTACCCGTAGAGGCCAATCAGCTGCTGATAGTGCCTGCACACGCTGTACATGGTACGGAAACAACTGGTTCTCCCGTAGCACTCTCCATACAGTGACGTGGTCAACGTTACCTTGTACAGCAGCAACTTCTCTGACGGCGACATTAGGGTTATCGTCAACTGCACGAAGAATTGCCTCGTCCATTGCAGGTGACCTCGTCGTTCTAGGTCTTCCCCAGTCGCGAGTCATAGGCTGGAATGTTCCGTGCTCCCTAAGACGCCGATCAATTGCTTCGAACGTCTTCCTGTCGGGACACCTTCGTTCTGCCAATCTGTCTCGATACAAACGTACCGCGCCACGGCTATTGCCTCGTGCTAATCCATACATCAAATGAGCATCTGCCAACTCCGCATTTGTAAACATTGCACTGACCACAAAACCACGTTCGTGATGAACACTAACCTGTTGATGCTACGTACTGATGTGCTTGATGCTAGTACTGTAGAGCAATGAGTCGCATGTCAACACAAGCACCGAAGTCAACATTACCTTCCTTCAATTGGGCCAACTGGCGGTGAAGCGAGGAAGTACAGCACATACTGACGAAACTAAAATGAGCTCTAACATGGAAATTAAGCGTTTCCGGACACATGTCCACATAACATCTTTTCTTTATTTGTGTGTGAGGAATGTTTTCTGAAAGTTTGGCCTTACCTTTTTTGTAACACCCTGTATAGCTTTGCAAGGTAGTTATCTAGGTCGCTGTTAAATCATCATATTTTGTGCTCTCTACGGAAAGAATTTGGTTAGGTAACTACAATGAGACTGCGCTGACCCATTTAAGTCGAGAGGGTTATGACAAAAATCTCTACAAACTATTGTCTCATCTATCTAACTTCGGATTGTAAATTGATCTCATGATCCTAAAATCAGATGAAGCAACACTATTTCAGCTAGAGGTTAAAGTTCTGATTAAGTTCAGAGTGACAAGAAAAATTTATTTGTTTATCTTTTTATTTTTTCTATTCTTTTCATTATTTTTTATTCCTTCCTCTTAAGAAAGAGGGCGGGCTGTTCGAGAGTTCCTTCATGCTCTTTTCAGCCATAGGGTTTACAGTTATTTTTATGCTGTTTTATTTTTTCAAGTAACAGTTCTTTTTTCACGCTATTAAAATTCATAAATTTGTGTTTTGCTGCAATGAAACTACTTATAAAATTATACGAATTTCAACTCCTTTTGTGCAGTCGTTTGCGTTTTTAAAACTTGTTAAGATTTCCTACACTAATACATTCCTATATACTAATTTGTCTTTATTTTTAGATATTTTATGTGTTATGGTACACTGCTTTTGATTTCCCTATTTTTCTATGTATCCTTATATCTACCATTATCATTTTTTCTGGGTTTTGAAGTTGTTCGCTGTGTGCTGTGTTATTGGCTTCCTTGCATAACGTGTCTTAATAGAACTAATTTTGCTGTGGAATATCAACATTGGTTTTTCAGAGCTTTTATCTACTTAAATGTTATGGCCAGTTTTTGTAAAATTTATTCTAGGTGTGTGTGTGATACCATGTATTTACTGCACACTTTCGTCGAGGTGTGGTATATTGTACTAGTTTTCATAGCATTTATGTATTATTGACAATATTTATAAATTTTATTGTAAGTGTGCTTATGCCAAGACTTACTGAATATGTCCTCCTGTAGACGTGGGGAGGGTGGGGGTGTCGTCATCTGTGAATGGGAACATAGTAGGGGCCAACTGTGGGAAGAGTTCAGTGGTGTTTTGGGCGGCTGTTCTGGCTGTTACTATGTATTTTATTGTTTAGTAGCTGCTACACGCTGCTTCGCTTGCATGTCAGTAGTTTTGATATGATGAGTGAAGGTGTAGTTTCATGAAGTGTGGTGAAGAGACATATGTAAAAAAAAGAAAAAATATATTCACCGCCGGTATGTAAGTACACAATGAAGGTGTTTCAGTTATTTTGATTTATGTCGAATCTGAAAGCATGCATTATATTTTCTGATTCAGTTTAAAAAACGCCTAGATTCATTACATTCATGCATAAGTAAAGTTTTTAGGGGTTTATCTGGCTCACCTAGTAATGGATGTGAGATTCTGCTACCAAAGCAACCCATACCAACCGTTTCTCTCTATCATTTTATTGCGTTATCGTGCCTACATTTTTTGATCCATCCCCCTATGATTTACGATTAACATAGTCAGTTAATAGATCATAATGACATGCAGCCTCACCAAAAGCCTCCCACGTTCCACATGTAAATGTACGACTGTCAGTTTGTCGTGCAGCCTCTCTAAAACACGTCATCGTTGTGAGTATTCGGGCGTCTTGGAAACTGTAAGACACACTTGATGCTCAGTGTCTAAAATGCGACTGGCTTCTGACTGTTTTAATGTTCTGTAGCTCTTAATGCTGCCTAAAGTTCTGCGTCCAGATTCCGGCGGACATGAGACTGCTTTGAGGTTTTTGGATTCGAGTAACTTGCGCAGCTGAAGTATATTCTTAAACAGACTTACACTACGTGACCAAAAATATCCGGACACCTGGCTGAAAATGACTTACAAGTTCGTGGTGACCTCCAATTGGTAATGCTGGAATTCAATACGGTGATGGCCCACCCTTAGCCTTGATGACAGCTTCCACTCTCGCAGGCATACGTTCAGTCAAGTGCTGGAAGGTTTCTTGCGGAATAGGAGCCCATTCTTCATGGAGTGCTGCACTGAGGAGAGGTATCGATGTCGATCAGTGAGGGCTGGCACGAAGTCGGAGTTCCGAAACATCCCAAAGGTGTTCTATAGGATTCAGGTCAGGACTCTGTGCTGGACAGTCCATTACAGGGATGTTATTCTCGTGTAACCGCTCCGCCACAGGCCGTGCATTATGAACAGGTGCTCGATCGTGTTGAAAGATGTAATTGCCATCCCCGAATTGCTCTTCAAAAGTGGGAAGCAAGAAGGTGCTTAAAACATCAATATAGGCCTGTCCTATGACAATGCCACGCAAAACAACAAGGGATGCAAGCCCCCTCCATGAAAAAAACGACCACACCATAACACCATCGCCTCCGAATTTTACTGTTGGCACAACACACGCTGGCAGATGACGTTCACCGAGCATTCGACATACCGACACCCTGTCATCGGATCGCCACATTGTGTTCCGTGATTCATCACTCCACACGTGTTTTTCCACTGTTCAGTTGTCCAATGTTCACGCTCCTTACACCAAGCGAGGCGTCGTTTGGCATTTACCGGCGTGATGTGTGGCTTACGAGCAGCCGCTCGATCATGAAATCCAAGTTTTCTCACCTTCCGCCTATCATAGTACTTGTAGTGGATCCTGATGCAGTTTGGAATCCCTGTGTGATGGTCTGGCGGTCTCTGTCATCCAACACACGAGGTCGGTCTGTACGCTTTTGTGATGTACGTGCCCCTTCACATTTCCACTTCAATATCATATTGGAAACAGTAGAGCTAGGGATGTTTAGGAGTGTGGAAATCTCGCATACAGACCTATGACACACCTGACCACGTTCAAAGTCCGTGAGTTCCGCGGAACGCCCCATTTTGCTCTCTTACAAAGTCTAATGACCACTGAGGTCGATGATATGGAGTACCTGGAAGTAGGTGGCAGCACAATGCACCTAATATGTTTTTGGGGGTGTCCGCATACGTTTGCTCACATAGCGTATATTTACGGGGCTTGTAGTAATAGCTTTAAATATGGTTATCGTGCTTACCGTCTGATGCAATTGTTGTATCTCAAATTCTCCAGCTATGCCAGGTGGTGTAGAGACTCAACATCATGAATGTCGTTCGCAATAACATTGGATTTGCACTGTCACGGAGTTGTCTATAGACACAAGATTCGCCGACCATTGGTTCAGCGTAGTCTGCATGCCAGTCACGTACACCATATCTAAAAATGTTAATAATACTCAAAAAGATACAACTTTCCGAAGAAGTTTATGATCTTCCTCAGAGCTCAAGCTATCTCCATACCAAATAGCATTGGAATCGGTTCAGTGGTGGAGTCTTCAAAACGTGACAGCGTGAGTTACTTTCGCAGTTGATAATTCTGATAAAAAATGAAATGATCGTATGGCATTGTTGGCCGGGAGGCCCCATTCGGGGAGTTCGGGCGCCGTATTGCAAGTCCTCTGTAGTTGGCGCCAATTCGGCGACTTGCGAGTCAATGATGATGAAGGACACACAATACCCATTCCCATGCCGGGAATCGAACCCGGGCCCCCTGCGTAGTAGGTTGTAACGCTACCGCTACGCTACGGAGGTGGACGATAAATCTGATATTAATATGGAAGTATGAATTAAACTCGTTGAGAATTGAATGACCATTATATTGATTACGTTGAATCATATTACGTAGAGCATATCAATCAATAAAAGCATTTTCAGAAATACTATAAAGTTCATAACTGAAAGAGTAAATAGCTTTTTCAGTGAGTAAATATTTTTCCTTAATTTACGTAATCAATAAATATCTTGTACTATACACTTTGTAACGTAGCCTACCTTGTTCATCAGAGTTCAAGGTATTTCACGCCAAATTTCATAGATATCGGTTCAGCGGTTTAGTCGTGAATACGTCACAGACAGAATTATAATATTAGTATGGATTGGCATGGACTAAACACGTTGAGGATTGTATAAGCATTGTATTCTCGCTGTTACCCACGGCTGCGCTCGCTTATCAGTAAAATGAAATGATATGTGCCTGTGGCTTTATTGTCTGAAAGACCCCGGCTGGGATGTTCGGGAACCTGATGGTGCAAGTCTTTTTATTTGATGCCATTTCGGTGACCTGCGTTTTGATGATGATAAAATGATGAAGAGGACAGTGCACATATCCAGACGCAAGCAGAAAGAAAAGACGACTGGGGGGGGGGGGGAGGGGGGGAACTGAACGCAAGAACCAAAGATCATGTATCAGTAGCGCTAACCACATGACCACGAGCGGTTCACGCGGATTGGAACCAACAAAGATATTACAACAGACTCATGACGTCCAGCGGCTAAAATGTAATGGATGTATGACTGATGTTAGTATGCACGTATGGATTAAACACGAAGAGGACTATATTCATTACGATGAACATATCAAAAATAAAAGCATTTTCACAAATATGATAAAGTTCGAAAGTCAAAGAATAAATAGCTTTTTCAAAGAGTAATTAATGTTCCATATTTCGCGTTATGTTTTTAAAATCAATAAATATGTTGTACTACTCACTTTCCAAAATAGCCTATGCCCTTCTTCAGCGCTCAAGCTATCTCTATGCTAGATTTTATCAAAATCGGTTCAGCGGTTTAGTCGTGAAAGCGTAACAGACAGTGTTACTTTCACATTTATAATATTATTATGGACTACCTTTTTGTTATGGATCGGGTTGTTTGTTATCTTGCCTTCCATGTTGGCCTTGTAGCAGAGATTGTGGTTCCTATATTTTGCTCTCAGGTTTACTGGTCCAATCTGGAGGGACATTGTTCGCCTTGGAGCATATCCGACTACCTCGTCCCTAGTTGTCCTATACGGTAATCTCAGGAAGTTTGCAGTTTCACCTTTGGCGACCGGCCATTGCTGGCGCTACTCAGTCCCGGCGTATTCGATATCTACGTTGCAAACTCTGGCTATGACACAATCCTTGGTCTAATTCTTCAGTACGGAATACATATGCAACAGTCTGTTGGTGCTGGACAACCATTGTGCAGTACTTGTTATTGCGTGTTTAAGACTTCTGTCGCGCTAAATTACTTGCTTTTAATAACTTTATCAGAATGTGCCCTTACGCGAGCTGTATCGGTTTACCACCACTGCATGCCTCTAAATTTAGTGAAGCTTTTAACTGTTACTTTGTTTGTTTGGGAGAGAGTGGAGAGTTAGTTTTGTAACTTCCGTTACTATGGCCGGCAGTTAACAGCTGGAAAGAGTGACGATTTACTACGTAGATATGTCTGTGCTTCTTGTAGCCACTGCAGTCAACACCTCCAGTAACATTTTCACCCTCCAAATTTTTACTGATCAAAAAAATACCAGAGTAGTTCTGATATACCTGTGAGTCAAAATTACGGAATCACTCCTGTCAGAAAGCTAATACAGCTTGGGATGCGTTAAACACTAACAAACTCCACTCAGCAGTGAATGATTTAGTGACATTACTACAGAAACGTTAAAAACACTCCTATATCTGATTTGCTGCTTACACAGAGTACTACTTGAATTCTGTAATTTCCCTAGCTCTCCGTCGTAAGGAAAGCGATTTACTTTGGCGAAAGTCTTTCAACTGAACGCCACTTCAGCGACTTGCGTGCCCCTATCATACACTAGTAATCCTGTCGAGGAAAGCGGACCTACAGTTTAACGTGGAATCCGAAACATGTGTCGTTTCTGGTGAACTACCCTATCATTGAGAGGTGAACTGACTGTGGGGTACAGAAGGTCTTACTTTAGATACGCAACCAATTCACCGTGTTATTAGAAAAATCTCTGAGAGTACAGTGGATTATTTAAGTGCATCAGTTGCGGCGAAAACTCTGTTTGTATCTTCTCTTCTTTTCATTTTTGTATCATTATTTTCGTTCTCTATTCTGAAGGGTAAATCAGCCTGTTGGAATATGACTGTACTACAATAATATCTGAAAACTTCACGACCTATAGTGCTAGAACTGAGTAAAATATATATCTCTGACATAATTCATGTTATGTAATGCTGTATAGCTTTGCCATAACTCATGTTATGTAATGTAAAAAAATTATGGTGGTCTTCATGCATCAATATTTTTGGTTTCGTTGATCTTGATCTCAGTTCTATAACGCACTTTCTATTTTGCCATAGGCTCTGATCTTTAATGGGGGAAAGTGGTAATAGGGGGCTACTGATCACTATGGTTCAGTCACAATCCACTTCCACCGTATATATCCATAAGAACTGATGCGACTGGTAAACTTATTAGTCAACTTTTCATTGTCCAGTGAACGTCACGGTGTACAAGGGCACGTCGAAAATATGTAAACGTTGCCAGAATGCTTGTTTGAACACAAATGCAGATGCTAGCCACGCCAACGGGTTGCGCTGCCTTTGACCACGAACGGCACCTATGAAATACTCTCAATCCGTTGGAAGTGTCAGTCGTGGTCATAACAGTGTTCTGTCTAGTTGTGACTGCATTATGTCAGAGCAAAGTGAATTCGAAAATGGCGAAATTTTTTGTGCTCGTTTGGTGGGTGCATACGTAACCAAGGTAGCCGAAGTGTTTGGAGTAACAAGAGGCACCGTATTGAAGACGTATACAGCATGCAGGGAAAGCAGAAAAACATCATCCGCTAAGTCAGACTGCAGACGAAAGTGTGTGTTGAGCGATCGTGGCAGACGGTCGCTGAAGAGGATTGTGACGAAAACTAAGAGACACACAGCTGAAAAACTACTGCAGAGCCGAGTGTCGAACTCGCGAGCCGTGTGAGCACCAAAAAACAACACAAAGGAGCTCCATAAGCAGGAAGCTGTAGGGCGAGGTGGAATTCAAAAATAACTCGCCAGTGATGCAAATACCCGTACCGGATAATGAGGTGCCAAAGCCCCTGAACCTGGACTATGGAGCAACGGCTGAGTTTTGTTTCACATTGTTTCCAATTTCTGGCCGAGTTAACGCCGCAACAGTGAAGCAAGGCGAGGGTTGCAGCCATGTCTCCTTTTGTTACTCTGCAAAGGTTATGTGACTATTTTGACAATGTTTGTTCCACAATGATGATTATGTGTTCCAAGACGACAGGGCCCCTTTTCACACAGCTCGTATCGTTCTAGACTGGTTTTTTGAGACGGGGATATACTGTCACATCTCCTCCTGTCTCCTACACCGGTTTTCGGTGTTTCCAAATTTTTGTCCACACGCTATATGTCAGGTGTAATTCATGCAAGATCGTACTTTGCTAAGGACGCTGGATTCACATTCAGAATGACTGAGGTTCAAATGTCAACCGGCGACCGAGAGTGAAGTTTTTACGGTTTCCCTCAGTTGATCAAGGATAATGCTGGGACGATTCCCTTAAATATGATATTCCTCATACTTAACTTTCAACGATTGTGAACGTCTATTAAGAACTAGTCGTTGACGGGACGTTAATGTCTGATTTTTGTTTTTATACCGATGCTTAACACACTCTCCACAAATCTTGTTAGTAAGCTTATACACACAACGAATATTTACTGCTTATCGAAAAGTACGCTTGGTGTAGAGTGATATATCTAGTGTTCTGACTAAAAAAATGAAGGATCCGAAAGGACAGGAGGAAACGAAATGAATGTTGGTGAGTTCAGAAGATATGTGATGGCATTGCAGTGATTAAAAAATTCGAGTCAAATTTACAAAAAACTTGGCAGTGTGAGCCCACACATCAATTTGACGTTCACGGCCTCTGCCCTGAAAGCATTCACTGTTTCGGATGGGTTTGTTGTTGTGGTCTTCAGTCCGGAGACTGGTTTGATGCAGCTCTCCATGCTACCCTATCCTGTGCAAGCTTCTTCATCTCCCAGTACCTACTGCAACCTACATCCTTCTGAATCTGCTTAGTGTATTCATTTCTTGGTCTCCCTCCACAATTTTTACCCTCCACGCAGCCCTCCAATACTAAATTGGTGATCCCTTGATGCCTCAGAACATGTCTTACCAACCGATCCCTTCTTCTAGTCAAGTTGTGCCACAAGCTCCTCTTCTCCCCAATTCTATTCAATACCTCCTCAATAGTTATGTGATCTGCCCATCTAATCTTCAGCATTCTTACATGCCTACTCCAAATTTTTCTTTTGTTTCCTTTACTGGTTGCTCAATATACAGATTGAATAACATCAGGGAGAGGCTACAACCCTGTCTCACTCCCTTCCCAACCACTGCTTCCCTTTCATGCCCCTCTACTCTTATAATTGCCATATGGTTTCTGTACAAATTGTAAACAACCTTTCGCTCCCTGTATTTGACCCCTGTCACCTTCAGAATTTGAAAGACAGTATTTTAGTCAAAATTGTCAAAACCTTTCTGTAAGTCTACAAATGCTAGAAACGTAGGTTTGCCTTTACTTAATCTATTTTCTAAGATAAGTCGTAGGGTCAGTATTGCCTCACGTGTTCCAACATTTCTACGGAATCTAAACTTATCTTCCCCAGTGTCAGCTTCTACCAGTTTTTCCATTCGTCTGTAAAGAATTCGTGTGAGTATTTTGCAGCCGTGACTTATTTAACTGATAGTTCGGTAATTTTCACATCTGTCAACACCTGCTTTCTTTGGGATTGGAATTATTATATTCTTCTTGAAGTCTGATGGGTAGGGTGTCTTAAAGCCGCCATATTCTCTACTGAGGCAACCTGGCCCAGAACTGTTGTAACTTGTCCTCGGTATCCTCGACAGTGGCACTGGGACGAGAATGACATCCGCATTGGCCCCACACGTGTTCTGTCAGGGACAGGTGCGCAGATCTTGGAAGAATGGGATCTGTCCATAGCTCGCCGCCATACTCGCTGACGATGATCACCCGGGGTAGTGCAGAAGCGCGATTCGTCGCTGAACACGATGCGACGTTATTCATCAGAAGTCCATGCTTTACGGTGATGGCACCACTCCAGACGCAGCCCTTTGTGTTAACAGCAGCTCTAATTCTATACTCTGCCTGCTGATGATCTCTTCTGACCAATGGCGTGGTATGGCACAGAACGTTGCAAGGCGTCCATTATTTGCTCTCCGATGGCAGGCGTAGATGTGAAGAGCTTATGATGTGGATGGTGCAAAGTATGGTGAGCCTTCCTTGTGGTGGTCATACTTAGTCGACCGGAACCTTAACGACTATGCTTGCCCTCAAGTTTCCTTGCTGTCCATCATCGGGCCACTGCCACATCCAAATGCCCCACAAATCTGCCAGTTCCACTAGTCGACCAGCCGATCATATGCAGACCAGCACTGGTGCTACTTTCAAACTCTACGGGGTGCTGACAACGATGTCTCACACGAGTGCGTGGAATCTCCGTGTCCTTCATGGCGATCACTCAACATCTGACGCTCTTCGCGCCGCTTATATACCGTACCAGGCCTAACAGCAATGCTCAACACAACACCCAGCAAGTCTGGTGGCTGTTCTACCGGTCACAGAGAACTGCAACTCTATTGATTTACATACCCGCCGGTGGTGTGTACGAAGTTACCTTTACATCCGACAGTACCTTCTGGGTGCTTCACTTGTTCTGTCAGGCAGTGTATTCCATCCTCTGAGTGGCGACAAGTATTATTTTTCAACGTTTTTGGAATAGTTTCAATTATAACTGATTATGTAGTTTGCTTATAATCATATTGAAACACAGTGTTTCAAATACCTTAGAGATAATGCGTGGTACGAACATAGTCACACACTTTATCTTTCTTGTAATGCAATCGTACATACACTGCTGCCGTCATAATGCTTCAATCAAGCGTCGACTGCACCGACACAATGAGATGTGCCCTCCAAGTTCAGAATACTGCTCCCAATGCATATCGACAAAAAACTAGAACATCATCCTCCTGAGCTCTTGAGCAATTGTACATTTGGTAAAGCAGTTACATAGTTTAGTAGATCTACATAAACAGTTATAAAGCGACGATTTTGGTTACTCAGCAGTATTTTTGCCCACCTGCAAGGACAGTCTCACTTCTCTACAGAAAATTAAAATTGCAGTTTGGTTTCTATTTTACACTTGAATATTAACAGCGATGCGGATGCACATCGGCATAGATTGGCGTGAGAAATTTCCCATCGCACGCAACATGCATCGCAGTCAGATTTCGGCAATCGGTTGTATAATTTTCTATGGCCTACTGCGTGGCTTGGGCTACGAATGTGTACTGTCTACGAAGTTACTCCACCAGTCTTGTTGACAACCACGTATGCTTCCACCCGGCTGGGTTTTGGCTACACCTTATTCTGTGACCAAGCTCCAGCGTAGTCTTATCAGTGCACCGAAATATCTTAACGCACATTGCTTGTTTCTTGTACCAATAATTACGCAACTTTAGTGACCGTCTGTTCCCACGGACACATAATTTTTTTCTCTGTATACGTAAAAAAAATGAAGAGATTCTTACACTTCAACTCTTTTTTTTTTCTCTCTCTCTGTCACTCGTGATATAAAACGGCGTTCTTTCAGAGAGGCGAGTCGGGAACTGTTAGTTTAATATCAGTTTCTTGAAATACTGTCACTTGAAAATTTTATACACATAGAAAGAGAGAACGCGTTGAAATTTATTTGCGAAGAGACAAGGAGAAAACAAATTTGAATTTTTCACTGGAAGTAATTTAATGGCAGGGAGAATACCTCCGCATGTAGGCAAAGGGTGTGACTTCTAGACAAAATGTGTATTTGTTAACAAATATACAGATGCACACAGTATGATAGGTTGCAAATGGTGACACTGATGAGAAATAGGGGGAACAGTACTTAATAGCGTTCCAGTAGGGACAGAGGTAATCGACCTGGGAAGATCCCAGCGTGCAGTCCAGATGTTCACGTTGTGCAGCAGTTATTACCGATATAACACACATCTTGATAGGTAGTTTCATGTGGAACAAATATGGATGGCCTGCCCAATCATCGAACATTACTCTACCCACATGAAAATATCGTATGGCATTTTTGGATGGGATATCCACGGGTTACATTCAGCCCCTGTCGGAAAGGCTGTTCTTCCTCCGTGCACACTGGCCTCTTTCCTTGCGGTTATGTTACAGGTGTGTTAGATGTTTATCTTATGTAGTTGACTGCAATGGATGTGCGTATAATGTAACTTCACGTTCTGAAAACGATGGGAGAAGAGAGAGGGTGAAACCCCATCACAGAACATAGCCTGCCCCTGTCGAATAGCGCCAAGGAGACTGCGGAGCTTAAATGCCCCATCCGAGGTACGGATCATCATCAACAGTGTCACATGCGCTCACTTCGTAAGACACTGCGGGGAGGTCTGCAGTTTAATCCAGGACATTGGCACAAAGATTGGTGATCAGGAATTTCACACCACCGCCTCACCACTGCTAGCACTGAAAATGTCACCAGAAATCGTACCGGCTGCCTCCAAGTCAAGTGCCACCGCAAAGACGCCGGCCGGTGTGGCCAGGCGGTTCTAGGCGCTTCAGTCTGGAACCGCGTGACCGCTACGGTCGCAGGTTCGAATCCTGCCTCGGGCATGGATGTGTGTGATGTCCTTAGGTTAGTTAGGTTTAAGTAGTTCTAAGTTCAAGTGGACTGATGACCACAGATGTTAAGTCCCATAGTGCTCAGAGCCATTTAGCCACCGCAAAGGGTGCGTTACCGACCTCGGCTACAGAGTCCATCCAGCTGACAGAAACAGTCGTTGAAGCGCCGACATTCTTCCCCACCACAGGACCGAGTTCTTATCCATGACTTTTGTCACCGATCATTGTGTATGTCCGCAGGACACAATAATTATTTTTTGTCTGCTAATTTCTTAGCAGAAACATTTGTCTACCTTTCTTAAATTCTCAACACCAATGACCAATTATGTTAAAATATCCACATGTCACTTATTCGTGTATTGGCATTCATTGAAGCAAAAAACCGTAGAACACATATCATTTCACAGACAGAAGAAAAGTCTGATCAAGATCTCTTTTGGTAGCTACTGTATTCGCATTAACTGTTGGTAAAGTCACTTTCTCGTCTTTCGTTGTACTACGTCCTAGCACCTCTATGACTGAGTCTATCCAACACTACTATCTGCCAACTCCCTGACTTGCTCGTATTGTTCGCAGGGGCTGGTGTGGCCCGCCATGCACAACATCATCGCTGCGTGGATCCCGCCCGCAGAGCGCAGCACTTTCGTCACAGCATACACAGGTACGCGCACCGTCGTCATCATCATCATTGTAGTGGACTGTTGAGGCAGCCAGTCCACAGTGACGGGTAGCCGAAAGGGCACACGTACACACACGCCGACTGGCGCGAAGTCTGGAACAGGATTCGTAATGAATGTGATAAAGAAAAGAACGTAGCTACTAGAACACTTAACTTTTATATCGTCCTTTGGTATACAGCATTCTTGATGATACAAGTGAGACTATCTTGAGATACATGCAATGGTACAAATGGCGCCTTGCTAGGTCGTAGCCATTAGCTGAAGGCTATTCTAACTGTCTCTCGGCAAATGAGAGAAAGGCTTCGATCAGTGTAGTCGCTAGCAATGTCGTCGTACAACTGGGGCGAGTGCTAGTACGTCTCTCGAGACCTGCCTTGTGGTGGCGCTCGGTCTGCGATCCTGACAGTGGCGACACGCGGGTCCGACATGTACTAATGGACCGCGGCCGATTTAAAGCTACCACCTAGCAAGTGTGGTGTCTAGCGGTGACACCACAATCATCATCATCATCTTCTTCTTCTTCTTCACATTCTTTACTTTTCAACCAGTTTGACTGCGCTAGACCGCCAGGATTCAGTATTGTATTATTAGGTTAACTGACGTAAAATAAAAATGTAGTGATACTCCATACTTTCGATATGACGGTACCTCTTCTTGTTAATTCTGTTTAATCGGCTTTTTTTTAAGCCTGCCGTGGTCGTGTGGACTCCGTTACGTGGTGATCAACAGGTATGGAAACCAGTAACCAATCCACATATGTAGTCATAAATAATTACTGAAATGCCAAGAGTAGCCTTGTTTTGTCATTAGCAACACGATCTTAATTCCTCCAAATGATGATTCGAAGTATATCACGTTCTAAAGACCTTAACCTACAACAATCATACAAGCACACACTACGCAAACTCGTCTATGGGTTCTCATTCCAAATCCATCGTTCAAAACATACAGACTTAAAACGCCTAGGGCCAGTCTCAACTCACATACCCCTCAAATGTGTGCTAAAGGTCCCTTTTACCTCCTTCTCGCAAACGCAAATCGATAAATAGATACACAGTTTTCCAGTGTCGAAAGATATATGTACGTTATCGTAGCCACTAATCCCGCTGTTGTGTGATGGTCATAATGCACTATTGCGAACATGCAGAAAAAAAATTTAAAGTGAAGGAATGACCGATTTTTATCGGCCTGAATACCATAAAAAAACTGTGATTAGAAGGATGCTGGGGGATTTGAATTAGAGCGTTGTTGCTAATTTCTTAAAAGAAACACGACTGTCAGCAATAGCTGATGGAAGGGATAACGTAAGACCAACTTTTATTGTTGGGAAACAGGAAATAGATCCGGATGTGGAAGGAAATTATGGCACATCCAAAGCTGGTCATGTATGCTGCGCACAGCAGGATGCCAGGATAGGCTTTTAGGGTTTGTGATGGGATTCGATTTTGTGCGAAATAAATTAAGTTCGGAGATACACTACGAAGAGAGAGTGCAAAAACATGTTAATTATTGATGTGGCTAGTGTGAAGACGTTAACAGCATTACCGTTGTCACGGTGTGATGAATTAGGGTTTTATGAGTGCACGTAATACCAATAGGTTGGAAATAAATGCAGTAAAGGTGTAAATATTATGAATCAACAGAAAAAGAAAGAAAATGAAAAGATGTCATCATAAAATAGGCAGCATTCTACAACGATTTTAACTATTTAAATTTATGAAAAGTTATTGGGATAATTGAATGAACGTTACATTCTTTCACAGGACAATTTGCCCGCAGCTCGTGGTCTAGCGGTGGGAGTGACCGCCTCTAGATCACGAGGTCCCGGGGTTGATACCAAGCCGGCTCGCAGATTTTCTTCACCCGGGAACTGGCTTTTGTGTTGACCTCACCATTCCATCCCATCTGTCACTTAATATCTCGAATGTCTCAGTAATTTTAGATGCTGCAAAAGTTGGTTTGAAAATAATTACTATAACATCTTGATCTGTTCTCACAAAGAATGCTTATTTCTTCTTATGCATTTTCATCAAGAAATAAGGATACAGGGCGTCCCAAAAGGTATGGTCATTATTCAGCGATGTGACAGGAACGCTTATTTGAAGCAAAAACTTCATATGGACATACCTCCTATACTGAATTGTATCCGAGATATAAAACCTTTAATGTACTTTTTTTTGTGGTAGTGGCGTGCATGTATGTGCTTTCCTCACCAAATCTCTTTGAAGTTTTGTTCTAGCCCAAAATACCTTGCTGCTTTGAACCCCTTTGCTTGGTATTTCTTTCTGTCACTAAACTAGCCCGTTGAACGCGCTGTGGTCCATGGAGTGTTGTGAGTGAAGTATTGCGATGGGATTCTATCAGAGAGAAGCATTGGTTAATTGTGTTTGTACACATCTAAATTAACGACGAATACGCAGATAAAAAAAAATGTATATGTTTGCTGCTGGTCTTGCTGCTCCTCCTTCTGTCGAAGAATACCGTCGGCAATTTCCAACACGTCAGATTCCTGATCGTAGAGTATTTACCAGAGTATTCAACACATTGGTACTTTATAAAACGCATGGTGTAATGCATTCTAATTGCTGTAGATATGTACGTGTGGAATCCTGACAGTGTACTGAATAATGCATAAAATAAATAACAAGGTGCATTAGACATGTTCTAGCTCGGAAAGCATCTGGAACAGGGCATATGTCTATACTAAGATTTTTGCTTGAAATTATCGATAATGTTATATCCCGAAATAATGACCATTCTTTCAGGGTAAATTTTATTCGTCCTTATATTATAAACTAAAGGACGGAATGCAACCTTTTAGAAACATGTGTGATAATTTTACACAAAGTTCAGTCCCATTGATGAGGCCACCTGTCAGAAGCCTGAATAACCCCATTTTGCAGCGCAGACCGCTGCGAGGCTCGTAGGACGAGAGTCAGTGAGGTTCTGGAAGGTGCCGACAGGGATATGGAGCGATGCCGACTCCAGTGCCGCCCTCGGTCAGCTGCGCGGATTCTCGGTTGAGGATCCGTGGCGCAAACAGCTCGATCGAGGTGAACCCACAGATTCTCAATTGGCTTTAAATGCAGGGGAGTACGAAAAACTCATCTTGGTGCTCTTTGAATCGCGCACGTACACTGCAAACTGTATGATATGTTGGATTGTACTACTGGTAGATTCCATCGTGCCGAGTAAAAGCAAACTGCATGTATGAGTGGAAATGGTGGCCCAAAAAACGATGCGTACTTATGTTGATCCATTCTGCCTTCCAGAATGAGACGATCGCCCAGAGAATGCTACGAAAACGTTCCCCAGACCATAACGCTCCCTCTTCCCAGCCTGGACTCTTTCGACGATTGTTGCAGGGTGTTTGCTTTCAGACGTTACACGCCAATGGAGAATAAAACGTGATTCGCTTGAAAAGGCCACCTGTCGCTACTCATTGGACGTCCAGTTGTGGTACTGTCTTGCAAATTCCAGCCTACATCGCCTATGAACAGCAGTCAGCATGGATGCGTGTACCAGGCGCCTGCTGTGGAGGCCCATATGCAGCAACGTTTGCTGAACGGTGTTGAGGAGACATAGGTAGTAGCCTCTCGGTTTACTCAACAGTCGCACGTATATTCGCCCGCACACATGTCCACAGACGTTGTTCATTTCTGTCATCTAAGGCCCGTGGTACACCACAGTTGCTTCGCGCTAGTTTGGGATAGCAGCATTTTGCCATGCACAGTATACTTTAACAGCAGCAGACGCGAACAGTTTACAAAATTATCTGTTTCGGAAACTCTGTCACCCAGGCCTGAAAGCAATGCTCATGCCCTTTTGCATGTCAGATAAATCGCTCTGCTTCCTCATTAGGACAACGATTGCATTATTTTCCTTCAATACCCAGACACGCTTTATATAACGTCCACTACCTGTGCTGCCACCCGCCGACTGTGAGTGCTTATTGCACGTTGACATCGAACACAGGCCATGGTCACATTAGTGTGACTGGACCCTGTGTAATAAATAAGGTGAAGTACATGTGTACAAGATAAATGATCGTATTGATTTATTAATGCCAACCAAGCATCAAATAAATTCTTTGAATACCAAGTACACATATAAAAATCAAAAACAGCATTTACGTCATACACTAATGAGCCAAAACATGATGGCCACTGCCACTGCGACGTTGGATGACGCATGGTGACGTTGCGAGCACGTGACACGGTAACAAAAGTATGTTAGCGGAGCAGACACGGACAGGGGATCACCCTAGCGAAGATATGGGCTGCAAATGAGGAAATCCGTTGAGATAAGCGACTTTGACAGAGGGCACATGATTATTACGCAGAGTCTGTGAACGAGTACCTCGAAAACGGCGAAGCTGGTCGAATTTTCACGTGCTACTGACGTGAAGGAGGTAGGACAGAGAAACATCACTAGGCCCTAAATGGTTGGACGTTCACGACTTTCAACAGAAGTATTTGGAGGCTTGTCTGCTCTGTAAAGTAGGATTGATGGTGATCTGTGCCATCTCTGCCGAAAGAGCACAATGCTGGTGCATGCACAAGTGTATCGGACATACCGTTCATCGTACATTGTTGAACATGAAGCCCCGCAGCATACCACCCCTACGTGTTCACATGTTGACCCAACTACACCGTTAATTACGATTGCAGTGGGCACGGGACCATCGGGATTCGACCGTCGATCAATGGAAACGTGTCGGATCTTCGAATGAACCATATTTTTGCTACACTAGGTCGATGGTCGTCTCCACAAACGCCGCCATCGACGTGAAAGGCGGCTCGAAACGTGCAGCGCGCCCCGGACGCAGGCTGATGGGAGTAGTATTATGCTACGGGTTTCATTCCCCTGCGCCTGCATGGGATCTGTGGTGGTAATCGAAGACACGCTGACAGCTTCAAACTACGTGCACCCCCTCATGCTCGATGTCTTCCCCGACGGCGGTGTCATCTTTCAGCAGTACAACTGTCCGTGTCTCGGAGCCAGAACCGTGCTACAGTGGTTTGAGTAGCATTATAGTGAACTCACGTTGATGTGTCTGGGACCAAATTCGCCTGATGTAAATCCTATGAATCCCATATCGGACGACATCACCGCAAATCAGCGGCCCGTTATTTACGCAAATTACGAGTACATGACCTGTTCATAGACATCTAATGCCATATACCTCCAGCAGCCTACTAACAAACTGGCTGATCCCTGATACGCAGAATAAATTATGTATTCTTTCAAAAGACGGATAAATAAGCTATTAAGCAGATGGTCATAATGTTTTGGCTCATCACTGTAAGCGCGGTGCGTTTCTGTTACACAGATTTGATTCGACAGGTACACCGTGGCACAGATATGACGTTAGAAAGCGATTTCTGTTTACAATATACTCTAAACCCAAACAGTCTCTAGAGGCGAAAAATGTGACTAATTGGGCAGATTTAGAAAAGTTATGTGAAGCAATAATACATTGTTCCAAGTTACGATTCGTTTCTATGCTGGAGTTAATATAAGAGGATCCGAAATAAAGAGCGCTCAAGGTTGTAATAAGTACGAATATGCGTTTACATCCGTACTCTACAAATCACTAACAAGGGAACCTCCCCATCGCACCCCCCTCAGATTTAGTTATAAGTTGGCACAGTGGATAGGCCTTGAAAAACTGAAAACAGATCAATTGAGAAAACAGGAAGAAGTTGTGTGGAACTGTGAAAAAATAAGCAAAATATACAAACTGAGTAGTTCATGGGAAGATATGCAACCTCAAGGACACTGGGAACGCAGGAGCGACGTGGTCTCGTGGTAACGTGAGCAGCTGCCGAACGAAAGGTTCGTGGTTCAAATCTTCCATCGAGTGAAAAGTTTAATTTTTTATTTTCAGTTTATGTGACAAACTCTTATGTTTTCATCACTTTTTTCGGAGTGATTATCACATCCACAAGAAAACCTAAATCGGGCAAGGTAGAAGAATCTTTTTACCCAATCGCCAAGTGTTAGGTGCGTCGACAACATATTCCTGTCACGTGACGCACATGCCGTCACCAGTGTCGTATAGAATATATCAGACGTGTTTTCCTGTGGAGGAATCGGTTGACCTATGACCTTGCGATCAAATGTTTTCAGTTCCCATTGGACAGGCACGTCCTTTCGTCTACTAATCGCACGGTTTTGCGACGCGGTCGCAAAACACGGACACTAAACTTATTACAGTGAACAAAGACGTCAATGAACGAACGGACAGATAATAACTATGCAAAAATAAAGAAAATAAAATTTTCACTCGAGGGAAGACTTGAACCAAGGACCTCTTGTTCAGCAGCTGCTCACGCTACCACGGGACCACGACGCTCCTGAGCTCAGAGTGTCCCGGTCGCAAAACACGGACACTAAACTTATTACAGTGAACAAAGACGTCAATGAACGATCGGACAGATAATAACTATGCAAAAATAAAGAAAAGAAAATTTTCACTCGAGGGAAGACTTGAACCAAGGACCTCTTGTTCAGCAGCTGCTCACGCTACCACGGGACCACGACGCTCCTGAGCTCAGAGTGTCCATGATATTGCCTATCCGCCCCATGAACTACTCAGTTTGTATATTTTGCTTATTTTTTCACAGTTCCACACAACTTCTTCCTGTTTTCTCAATTGATCTGTGTTCAGTTTATCAAGGCCTATCCACTGTGCCAACTTATAACTAAATCTGAGGGAGGTGCGATGGGGAGGTTCCCTTGTAATATATACATGGCAGTTGATATTTACTGTTGCACTAGATATTACGGTTTGCTTCCATTCCACCCGCTTATGGAGCGTGAGAAGAATGACTGCTTAAATTCCTCTAAGTGTACTGCAATTAGTCTAATATTGGCTTCTCGATTCCTATAGGATCAATGAGTAGCTGACAGTAGGTCTCACATTTAATACTGGCTCTTGAAACTTCGTAAGTAGTCTTACCGGGAAGGTGGGTTAGCGTCTTATCTTCAAGCGTCTACTATTTCAGGCTTTTTAGCTTTCCCCTCTTGTCGAACAAACATGTGACCATTCATATCGTGCCCTGCTTTGTATAAGTTCAATATTTCCTGTGAGCCCCGTTTGGCACGGGTGACACAAACTTCAGCAGTATTGTAGGAGATGTCACACGAGTGTTTTGTAAGCAATTTTCTTTGTAAATTAACCACTTTTTTTCAATATCCGAACAGTGAACCGAAGTCTGACACATGTTTTAGCTATGACTGAATCTATGTGAATCAACTGACTTCATAATCAGGAAATAATCTGAACGACTGTCATAGAGATATTCTAGTCTCTAAGTTAAAGAACACAATAATGGAACTGAAGACGAGGCCGAGTAAATCCCAAATACTATTGTCCAGTATAAAAACATCTGTCGCAAGAACACACAGTTGGCCATTTAAACTGTAAAAGCAGGAGGGACAGCTAATAACGAAATTTTACCTGTTTCGTTCAATAAGTAACGCTCCGAACTGTTTTTATGGGCGTTAATATATACAGGAAAAGTTCATTTTAAGTAATTCAAATTTTTGCGAAGTTTCGAAACATTTCGATACATGAGAGAGCCATAATGAACCGGCAAAATGACGTGTTCCCAAAACACTAGTATAAGCAACGCATTGCAGTTGAATTCTTGCTTGCGGAAAAGAAACTGTGTTAAACATCCGCAAACGTTTGTCTGCAGAATATGGTAATGACGAAGTTGATAGGTGTATTTTATGGGCGATAAGCAAATAGAAATAAAGCGCGGGAAGTGTAGAAACTAAGCTCCATGATCGGCAACATTTAGCACTAAAGAAAACAAACCGATCAGAGACATCTAAACTCCAAGACGAGTGTTGGTGAAGTCACTGCGAAGCGGAACCGCCAAGGAACAACTATAGCTAAACCAAGACCATGCGCACATCGTGTACTGATGGACAGGGACCACCGAGGAGTGAGGACCGTGGTTGTAAAAAATTGCATGAGTCAGTGGAACGAATCACTTGTAAGTTCCAAAATGCTACCTGTCGTCCAGCTGACGTAATGATAATGTGGAACACTAGAAGCAGCTCCTCATAAGCCATACATTTCTGAAGCCAATGCTAAGCGACGCTTTGGGTGGTGTAAAGATCGACGCAACTAGACAGTGGATTACTGAACACGAGTGATAAATCCTGCTCTACCCCGAGGTCATCTGATGCAATGGTTTGGGGAATGCCTCTGAAATTTACTGGTCTGCCCAGAGTCCCGACCTGAACCGGAATGAAAAGCGTTTGGAATTAATTAGAATTTCGACTTCGCTCCAGATTCGTCATTACCTTATGTGGTTTCGGCGCTTGAGTTGTTGTTCCCTGACAGACGTTCTCGCATTTCATGGCATGTGTCCGCAGCAGTGGTCAAACCGTCATAACGGCGAATGGTGGGCATACATTATGTTAACGTCCACTAATAGGTATCCGGATATTTTTGATCAGATAGTGTAGTAGCGAGACGTATCTCCTTCTTACACGAGGCATAAAATACTTGCGAACAAACAACATTCAAATTCGAAACTCCCTAGCACATTAAAACTTCGTGCTGGACCGAGACACTAACTCGGGAGTTTTACTTTTGCGGGAAAATGCTCTACCACTGAGCTACCCGAGCACAGCTCACGCCCTCTGGTGACAGATATACTTCCGGCAGTACCTTATCTCCTAGCTTCTCGTCTTCGCAGAAATTCTCCTGCGAAACTTGCAAGACTAGCACTCCTGGGAGAAAGGAGCCATAGCTTAGCCACAGCCTGGGGATGTTTGCAAAACACTTGCCCACGAGAGGCAGAAGTCCCAAGTTCGTGTCTCGGTCCGGCACACAGTTTTAATCTGCCAGGAAGTTTCGTATCATAGACAAATGTAATGTATTGCGAATACACAGAAAGAAGGATCCTTTATTGTATGATTATGTGATAGCGGAACAAACACTGGTAGCAGTTACTTCTGTAAAATATCTGGGAGTATGCGTGCGGAACGATTTCAAGTGGAATGATCATATAAAATTAATTGTTGGTAACGCGGGTCGGCCAGCCAATGTGGCCGAGCGGTTCTAGGCGCTTCAGTCTGGAACCGCGCGACCGCTACGGTCGCAGGTTCCAATCCTGCCTCAGGCATGGATGTGTGTGATATTCTTAGGTTAGTTAGGTTCAAGTAGTTCTAAGTTCTAGGGGACTGATGACCTCAGATGTTAAGTCCCATAGTGCTCTGAGCCATTTGAACCATTATGGCGGGTGCGAGGTTGAGATTCATTGGGAGAGTTCTTAGAAAATGTAGTCAATCACCAAAAGAGTTGGCTTACAAAACACTCGTTCGACCTATACTTGAGTATTGCTCATCAGTGTGGGATCCGTACCAGGTCGGGTTGACAGAGGAGATAGAGAAGATCCAAAGAAGAGCGGCGCGTTTCGTCACAGGATTATTTGGTAAGCGTGATAGCGTTACGGAGATGTTTAGCAAACTCAAGTGACAGACTGCAAGAGAGGCGCTCTGCATCGCGGTGTAGCTTGCTGTCCAGGATTCGAGAGGGTGCGTTTCTGGATGAGGTATCGAATATTTTGCTTCCCCGTACTTATACCTCCCGAGTAGATCACGAACGTAAAATTAGAGAGGTTCGAGCGCGCACGGAGGCTTTCCGGCAGTCGTTCTTCCCGCGAACCATACGCGACTGGAACAGGAAAGGTGGGTAATGACAGTGGCACGTAAAGTGCCCTCCGCCACACACCGTTGGGTGGCATGCCGAGTATAAATGTAGATGTAGATGTAGATGTGGTTTCACTCCAGAGTGAAAATTTCATTCTGGAAATACTCAATTACGATTTCTGAATAAGGGAACCGTTGCGAAATCTTTCCTTGTATACAGAATGTAGGTGGCATTGCTCCCATCTAGTTTGTACCGTTTTCTTGAAACCCTGATCTTTTTCTTATCGAAGCATATAGTAAAGTTCAGTTCATTTTGCCGTTTCTTGTATACCGTCTCCGTGATGTTGCGGTTTTAGTGGGCAGCAACGTATTGCAACTTTATGCTTCAAACGCCTGAAAATTAGATCCTAACGTATGGAGCTAAATTATAGTCCTTGGAGCAGTAGAATATTTAAACGATATGGCATTTCCGCGCAAATCTGAGACTGGTGCAAGCGAGGTGTGCGTGCTGCAGGGGGCAGCATGGGCGTGGCGCTGACGTTCTGCCTGGGCGGCGTGCTGGTGTCGGCGTGGGGCTGGCCGTCGCTGTTCCACGTGACGGGAGCGCTCGGCGTGCTGTGGTTCGCCGCCTGGTGGCTGCTCGTCTACGACACGCCCGCCAAGCACCCCCGCATCTCGGACCGCGAGCGCCGCCACATCGCCGACGCGCTGGGCGCCGCCGTCTCCACCAAGAGGGTCAGCGGCTTCTGCTAGCGTGTTTCTACCACTCCTCACCTAAACTGTATTCACTTATTTATCTCACATCTCCTTGCACCTGTTGTTGTTCTGGTCTTTAGTACACACCAGTCTCTCCTATGCTACTGTCTGCATTCCTGCAACCTATATGGGTTGGATGGAAAGTAATGGCAACACGGTTATAATTCATAGCAGACTTCATTGACAGATATTCACCATATTACGTGTCCTACATACAATAGCCCCCTACCTCGATCATCTTCTCCCATAGACATGGAGGGCGCCGTACACTCTGTCGATGCATCGCAAGGACCGCCCTATGGCACGTACGGTGTCTTCTCTTGCGTGGTAGCGTTTGCCACGAAAAGGTTCCTTCATTTTAGCAAACAGGTCGCAATCGCACTGACTCATACCGGGTGAATACGGCGTATGTTCCAGTATCTCCCAGCCCCACGTACATGGAAGCTCCCGCGCAGGATTCGCCGTTTGGCATCGTGCATCCTCATGACGGATGATGAGATGCGGTGCCAGAAGGAGACATTGTTGTATCCTCTGACCACGTGCCACTTCACACACATTGTTCGTGTTTCCCAGCCATCTTGTTAGGGTGCTTTAACTGGCCTCCCGCACTTTCAGAAAATACACACAGCAACTGGCTCAAACACAGCCGTCGCCGCTCATTGGAGTACTTCAAATGACCTTCTGCTATCAGCTACAGACAGTGGGCATGCCACGTGACTCACACCCTTCATGTTACGGCAGTACACCTATATGAACTACTGTAGTCAAGTCCTGATATGCCTTCACAATTTTTATCCCCCGCCTTTCCCTCCGTAACCAAATTGACGATTTTTTGCTGAGTCAGGATGCGTCCTACCAATCGATCCCTTCTTTTACCCAAATTGTGCCATAATTTTTTTCTCCCTTCGATTCAGTATGTATTTATTGTTTGTTTGCTTTACCCATCTAATCTTAAGCGTTGTTCTGTAACACCACATTTCAAGAGCTTCTTGTCTGAACGGTTTATCGTCCGCAAATTTGGAAATTTGTGGTATGTTCCTATGGGACCAAACTGCTGAGGTCATCGGTCCCTAGGCTTACACACTACTTAATCTAACTTAAACTAACTTACCCTAAGGACAACACACACGCCCTGCTGCTACTGGTTATGTGTTTAAGGAGACTGAACATTACGGTCATCAGTCTCCTATTCATCGCCCAAGACGTAATTAGTGTACCCCCATGTCTGCGTCTAGAGTCAGTTCTATCTGAAAGTGTGAGAGAGTGTTCTGAAATTTTAAGTAGCGAGTATTTGAGGCGGGACTTGGGTACTAGCCGGTATCCAGATAGTGTGATGTGGAAAACCGGCTAAAAACCACATACAAGCTGGCCGGGACACCTGCCCTCATCGTTAATCAGCCCCTCTCAGAAGCGAGCACTTTAATGCGCACGAATATCCGGAAGGCTGTCATTTTCCCCTCTTCGTTCTCGCACATCTTGGATATTATCCTTTTTGACTTATAGATTACACCTGTTTTTTATAAGAATTTCAAATATGTTTCTAGGGTTAGGTAGTTGAAAGTTTGTCAAAATATCATAAATTTCCTTAAGTATTGCTGCCAGTAACTAGTGTAACTTCAATTACGATTTGAATACTATTAGCTTTCCTAACGTCAAACTGACCGTTATTTAACAGATCCTCAATTTCTTTTCATTCTGATGTATATTACTCTGTTCAGTGTTTGAGATGTCAAACATTTATTCATCCATGCCATTTTGGAGATTGTTCCTTCGATATTTTTCCTGAAGTCCGATGGCATGTCTCCTGCCTATTAGATTCTATACATAGACGTATGACAATTTCGTTGCCACTTCTTCGAAAGATTTTAGAAGTTCCCTGTGGGTGCTAATCTATTCTCTAATCTGACCTGTTTGTCCGCAAGTCTTCCAAAGCTCTTCCAAACTGAGATACTGAGTCCCCTGTGTCTCTCGGATTGAAGCCCATTCCTTCTGCTATCACGTAAGCATACACATCATCCTGCTCGTAGAGGCAATCAGCGTATTATTTACATCTATCAGTTTTCCCTTCAGCGGTTAGTAGTGGAATGTTCACTCGACACATGTGCAAGCAAACGCACGTTCCCTTAACAGTCGCTTCCTTCCGATATCGTATCTTTCGCCGTATTGTTTAGACGCAGCCTGCATAATGTTAGCGGTCAGTCTACTGACAGAACGGGCGTGTTGCAGCCGCGGACGCCGTGGGCCAGCATCGCGACGTCGTGGCCGCTGTGGCTGACGGTGGTGGTGCACTGGGCCAGCAACATGGGCATCTTCACCCTCATGACGCAGGCGCCCACCTACTTCAAGTACATCCACGGCTGGGACATGGGCATGGTAAGGCGCCGCACCGCTCTCCACTGGCCTGCTCTTAGTTCTGGCACATACTGTGGTTTGTCCCCATCCATTAACCGTTCCAGTGTGAGAATACGGCCGTAAACAATGATATTTCTTCCAAATTAAGTGCTGCATTACTAAAAGTGTTTTTTCCCACATAGTTTTTCATATACACTACTGGCCATTAAAATTGCTACACCAAGACGAAATGCAGATGATAAACGAGTATTCATTGAACAAATATATTATACTTGAACTGACATGTGATTACATTTTCACGCAATTTGGGTGCATAGATCCTGAGAAATCTGTACCCAGAACAACCACCTCTGGCCGTAATAACGGCCTTGATACTCCTGGCCATTGAGTCAGAGCTTGGATGGCGTGTAAAGGTACAGCTGCCCATGCAGCTTCAACACGATACCACAATTCATCAAGAGTAGTGACTGGCGTATTGTGACGAGCCAGTTGCTCGACCACCATTGATCAGACGTTTTCAATTGGTGAGCGACCTGGAGAATGTGCTGGCCAGGGCAACAGTAGAAAATTTTTTGTATCCAAAAAGGCCCGTACAGGACCTGCAACATGCGGTCGTGCATTATCCTGCTGAAACGTAGGGTTTCGCAGGGATCGAATGATGGGTAGAGCAACGGGTCGTAACACATCTGAAATGTAACGTCCACTGTTCAAAGTGCCGACAGTGCGAACAAGAGGTGCCCGAGACGTGTAACCAATGGCACCCCATACCATCACGCCGGGTGATACGCCACTATGGCGATGACGAATACACGCTTCCAATGTGCGTTCACCACGATGTCGCCAAACAGGGATGCGACCATAACGATGCTGTAAACAGAACCTGGATTCATCCGAAATAATGGCGTTTTGCCATTCGTTCACCTAGGTTCGTCGTTGAGTACAGCATCGCAGGCGCTCCTGTCTGTGATGCAGCGTCAAGGGTAACGGCAGCCATTGTCTCCGAGCTGATAGTCCATGCTGCTGCAAACGTCGTCGAACTGTTCGTGCAGATGATTGTTGTCTTGCAAACGTCCCCATCTGTTGACTCAGGGATCGAGACGTGGCTGCACGATCCATTACAGCCATGTGGATAAGATGCCTATCATCTCGACTGCTAGTGATACGAGGCCGTTGGGATCCAGCACGGCGTTCCGTATTACCCTTCCTGAACCCACCGATCCCATATTCTGCTAACAGTCCTTTGATCTCGACTAACGCGAGCACCAATGTCGCGGTGCGATAAACCGCAATCGCGATAGGCTACAATCCGACCTTTATCAAATTCGGAAACGTGATGGTACGCATTTCTCCTCCTTACACGAGGCATCACAACAACGTTTCACCAGGCAACGCCGGTCAACTGCTGTTTGTGTATGAGAAATCGGTTGGAAACTTTCCGCATGTCAGCACGTTGTAGGTGTCGCCACCGGCGCCAACCTTGTGTGAATGCTCTGAAAAGCTAATCATTTGCATATCACAGCATCTTCTTCCTGTCGGTTAAATTTCGCGTCTGTAGCACGTCATCTTCGTGGTGTAGCAACTTTAATGGCCAGTAGTGTATCACGCAGCATGCTATCAGCATTTCGAACGCTTGTTGTAAGCACAAAATTTATAAACCACTGTTAATTAGCTATATGTTAGTCTACGAATATATTGTCCTACTTTAAATGAATATAAACAAAAAAATAATCCTCAAGTCTGCGGGACGTATACCAGATAGGATTAACAGGGCATATTGAGTGCATACAAAGAAGGACGCCACCAGTGCCCACTGGTTTGTTTAACTGACAGGAGAGCGTGACGGAAATGACGAAAAACCTGAACTGGCAGGCGTCCGAAGAATGACGTCAACGAGAATGAGGTGATAAAAGTCATGGGAAACCTCTTACTATCGCATCGAACCCGGCGTAGTGTAGCAACTCTTCGTGGTGTGGACACACCAAGTCGTTAGAAGTCCCGTGCAGAAATATTCAGCCAGGCTGCCTCTATAGCCGTCTATAACCGCGAAAGTGTTGTCGGTGAAAGATGTAGAGCATGAACTGAGCTGTCGATTATGTTCCATAAATGTTCGGTGGTATCCATGTCGTGTGACCCGGGCAGCCAAATCATTCGCTCGAATTGTCCAGAATGTTCTCCAAACCAATCACGAGCAGTTGTGGCCCGGTGACATGGCGCATTGTAATCCAGAAAGATTCCGTCGTTGTTTGGGAAGATGAAGTCCATGTGTGGCTTCAAATAGTCTCCAAGTAGCCGTACGTTACCATTTCAGTCAATGATTGGTTCATTTGTACCAGAGGACCCAGTCCATTCCATGTAAACACAGCCAACGCCATTATGGAGCCGCCACCAGCTTGCACAGTGCCTTGTTGACAACCTGGGCCGATGGCTTTTGGGGTGTGCGCCACATTAGAACCCTACCATCAGCTCTTACCGACTGAAAACAGGACTCATATGACCAGGCCACAGTTTTCCAGTAGCCTAGGGTCCAACCGATATGGTCACGAACACAGGAGAGGCGCTGCAGGCGATGAGCTGTTAGCAAAGCATTTCGCGTCAGTCCTCTGCTGCCATAACCACTTAAATCCGAATTTCGCCTTACTGTCCAAACGGATACGTTCGTGGTGCGTTCCACATATATTTCTAAGGTTATTTCACGGAGTGCTGCTTGTCTACTAGCACTGAAAATTCTACGCAAATGCCACACCTCTCGGTCGTTAAGCGAAGGCCGTCGGCCACTGTGTTGTCCGTGGTGCGAGGTAATGCCTGATGTTTGGTATTCTAGGCGTACTCATCACACCGTGGATCTCGGAAAACTGAATTCCTCAACGATTTCCGAAATGGGGTGTTCCATGCGTCTAGCTGCAACTACCATTCTGCGTTCATAGTCTGTTAATTCCTGGCATGCGGCCATAATCACGTCGGGAATCTTTTCACATGAACCACATGAATGTAAAAGACTGCTCAGTCAATGCACTGCCCTTTTAGCCTTGTGTGCGCTACACTACCACCACATATAAACATGCATATCGCTATACCATGACCTTTTGTCACCTCAATGTATTTCGCGAAAGCCTGCTTGCAAAGTTTTCAGAGCCTGGATTGAGTGAGGAATCTGGAGGCGAACTTCAGTCCCTTACGTACCGGTCCCGTGTGGACGGGGAGGCAGTATCCGACTAATTACAGCACCGACAGAGGCATTCAAACGGTGTTTCCCGTGCTTCATACGCAACGTCTTACTGACTTGCTTAATTTGTGAACCTGTTTCTCTTGAATACAGCATCCAGTTTTTCTGGAATTGTGATCATTTGTTTGTGTGGACATGTTCATCACATCTACCCCTTCGTAATGCGACTTTTTTTTTTGTCTCAGAGCGTAAATTTGATAGTATCTTTACACCAGATAGAAAAGTGCCTTCTGACACAGCGTTTCAAATACACAGATTCAAACATACACCAAAATTAGTGTTGCTGCTATCCTCAATAACTACGGTGGACTAAAGCCGCATACAGCATAGGGCCCAGTCAGATGTGTTAATGGAGCTACCGCAATGAGCACGATGTGAAAACAACGCCTTTATGGCCCGGAACTAAGGACCAGTGACGTCACAGCCGGTAGCGTGAGCTTGTAAGACGAACGCAGCAGACGGCAGTCGTTAGTTACAACCTGACAGTAACCGGGAAGAACTTGTGCACGTGAAACCATTTAATGCTGCTGAAAGCCTCAGAAGATTTGATTACAATACTTATGAGCTGGTAAAAGAACGGGAGAGATAATGTAATTCTCTAAGTTTTCGCAGTGTAATGAGTATTGTAGGTTTCGGGATTGTATCCGGATGACATCGACATTTTGTCACGATATTATTACTGACCACGAGGCAGCTATAGTCGGACGAGTTTCCCTAGTGCTCACCTATAGATACATAACTCGTTGTCAGATAAATATGGTGGACAAATGACGAAATCATCCGACTGCAACCCCAAACCGTTGTGGGATAAGAGAGATAACGTTTAAATAACTTACGAGACTGCAACCGGAGACGTCGTCGACAACCGCCGATATTTCGACACAAACATACCCTGCCATTTTCAAGGGATAACTGCAGCAAGTACGCGCTATGCATGGGAATTTAAAACTTCAATTTTTACAGAAATTCCGGAAAGATAACATTCACACACACCGTAAAGACTAGCCAAACCAAAGACGACCGATGTCAGAAGTTATCGATAGCGAAATTAATAATCAACGTGAGAGGTAGCATTATCTCTGTTCGTCTGTTTTTTATTAAGGGAGAGAGCAGGATCCCACGCAGAATTTGAACAAAAACCACCGTCGCTCTTTATAAGGTTGCTTTCTAATTTAATGTCAACAGTTTCCTTAACAGTATCCCAATGGGCGGAAGTGCATGACAGAATTTCCGTGTTGTTATAATCCATAGGATGACCGGTGCCAAGACAATTTTCTGCAGGGGCGGGTTTCTTGACTGTTATACTCCATCTTGTATTTTCGACCAACCCTGATCGAAATGCTCTCTGCATAAGGCAAAAGGGCCGTCGACTTTGGTGCCACCTCGGTATTATCATCACTCACCCGGTGCACATTTGGTCGATAGCGCAACGCACATCTGCTCTATCTTTCACTATAACATCCCTGACGAAAGGTGACTTCGAGGTGGGCTAATTCAGCTGACAAATTCTCAGGGTCCGAGATGATACGGCCCTGTGCACCAAGATACGAAGTATCCCTCCGGATGGTGACAACTATCAGCCTGCAGATACAAGTCAGTGTGAGTAGGCTTTCTATAATCAACATGTCCCAATGTATCATCAACCATCCTCCTGGCCAACACATCAAGGAAGAAAAGACAGCCATCCTTTTCCACCTCCATCGCCAAACATACATTCGGGTGAACTGAATTCAGGTTTTCTACGCAAGTTTCAAAGGCACGCTCCTCGAAGTCTTTTAATCAAACAGGCAATAACAGGTGACAACGGGCTGACTATCGCAACTCCATTTTCCTGCTAGTTGTACTGGTCATTGAACAAAAAGTAAGTGGCAGTCAACACACATCGAAGTAAGTTCGTTAATTCAGCACCAAATCAAACCTCAATCAATCGTAACGAATCAGACAGAGCAACTCGAGAGAAGAGAGAGACTATATAAGAACTTACTAGAATATCTGAGTCATTCAAACGCAGTTCTTAATGTCGGTGTGAGCACCACCTACTACAGGACTCAACAGATTTGCAACATATTTTGCTGCTCGATATGTCGGAGCACCAATGTTACAATCTGACGGAGGACATGGACATAGGTATGCCATACAATCTTGGGAGAAAAGTACAATAAGAACTGAGACTCTTGATAGTCTCCTCCGGTAAGGAACTTTTCTTCATGAGCTTTTAGTCTTTCTCTCAATACTTTTTGTGGGGTCAGCATTGATCCCGCAATACCCTGAATCAGAGTAAACACTGCACCTTTCGAACATAATCTTGCTCGTTCAAAACAACGGTAGCATTCCCCTTCCCCCGTGCCCCTCGCCAACACATATATGCCTGCCTCCTAGCGTCCTTTGCAGCATCAAGAGGTAGTTTATAACCAACCTATTTAGCAAGACTAATGAAATCAACCATTGGCAAACATTTGGGAGTCGGTGCAAAATTTAAACCTTAAAGCTGCGTCGTCAGAAGCTTTCCCCGACAGATTTGTCACAGAACATCGAGATATAGCATTAGACTCTGAGCCACGGAAACGTTCAGACTTCACCAAATGCCGAGAAGTGATAGTATGAAATTCCCAGTCAGACTGCGACCATGAAGCACTGTCAAGCCAATCCCAAGACGTCGGTCATCCTTTGTTTGTGATGGCGCTAGTGTTTAGAGAGAGTAAGAGTTATCTTTCCGGAGTTTCTATGAAAACTGATGTTGTAAATACTCTTGCACAGCGGTTACTTGCTGCAGTTATGCCTTGAAAATGGCCAAGTGTGCTCCTGTCGAAGTTTCGGCGGTTACCATCGACGTCACCCGGCTGCATTCCCCTAGGAGAAATTCGGGTCTCAGGAGAGACAATGTTTGCCATAAGAAAAAGCATTAAATCTTCACTATTTGGGCAGTATCGAAAAAATTTGGTAAATTATTGTATTATCAACATACAACTTCCGCATTTTTTCATATTGTCACAAATATAAAAACCCACTGATGTTGCTGATGTTTAGTGAAACAGGTCTGATTAAAGTAAATAAATCGACTGCTCACGACAAACAGGAAATACCAATTCAGTACCCAGTGACACAAATTTTCGTTTTGGATGGGACATATTATATTGCAACTCCAGTCTTTCGTCCCATTGTATCGATAGGTACAGTGTGTGTGTACTGGCCCAAAATAGGTCATCTATCACGTTATCAATGACTTAAACTGATGAGTCATCGGATTCTCCCATCCCCTACCCCTAGGATTTCATTCGCTGTTGTCAGATTGCTCCCACCTTCTGTGACATCGGCAAATCGCCCTACGTATAAAATGGCGGGAATTAAAAAATTGGTGGTAAATTCAAAATTTGGCAGGATATTCAAAATAGCCCAATTGTGCTACAGTGTTCCAGTCCCCCCCCCTCCCACTTTTATTATGTCACTGTAGAAGACGGGCTATTGGCTAAGTATAAATCGGCGGAATATCCAACGTGGTGCAGTGTCATGTTGGTGGAAGTAGGTCTCATGTGATAAATATAGAATACAAGATGACCATTGGATTTTACCCTGATATCACTGTGGAAGTGGGGCTGCTTGCGACCATGATGTGTTGAACTCTGTAGAAGAGAACTTTGCTAGGCCAATGTACGAGTATGTCAGAAGCTGCAAATAGGTTTCTTACATTAGAATGATAATAGCGTCGCATTCCAGATGCTAAGATGCCGAAAACCATGCAGCTGTAAAATTAAAGTATATTTATGTGTAAAGTCGTGTCATCCGATTTCAGTACAGACGATTCCACTTTGCTTGCAATACTCTGACAACAATCTGACGAGCATTCCACAACTCTTCGAGGTTGCCATCGACTCTGCTTGCATACTGCTCTGTGCGTGCAATTTAAGTGAATTTCATGCCTTACGTCTTTGTAAACTTGCCAATGGGTTATGTCACGCACAGTCATCGCTGTATTCGATGTAAAAGGTACACCAATACGTTATCAAGCATATCTTCAATTGCGCTACCTATACTGTCCACATACAATAAAAAGGTGGTAGTGGGATATTAATACAGACACCTACCATTTGTGATGCATACTTTCATCGAATTGGAATAAAGACAAAGAGGAATTAAAGACATTAGTCGCAAGTGGGCATTGATTTATATCAATTGGACAAATGGAAAATTTCTGCCAGATCTGGATCTGAACTCAGGTCTCCTGCTCACTGGGCATATCTACTGAGCCGGCCAGGGTGGCCGAACGGTTCTAGGCGCTACAGTCTGGAACCGCGCGACCACTACGGTCGCAGGTTCGAATCCTGCCTCGGGCATGGATGTGTGTGATGTCCTTAGGTTAGTTAGGTTTAAGTAGTTCTAAAGTTCTAGGGGACTGATGACATCAGAAGTTAAGTCCCATAGTGCTCAGAGCCATTTGAACCATTTGAGCCATATGCACTGACCGCTAGACCATCCGGACACAGTGGTTACCACGACCACACAGGCTACCCTAGCACACCTTCCGTCATACCAAAGTTCTTAAGTTATATCACGTACTACTGACATAGTGCCCCTGCTCATTAAGTTCATTACTCGCAGCATCTCGCAGAGTTTCATGAGTTCGAGGTTGTGTGTGATTATATATGTGGTGTCTGTTATTTCTGACATCTCCGAAAGAACATTTTGATCCTGCGGCCAGAATGAATCAAGACGCAAAACTGCAGATGCACACCAAGCTTGAACCGTTACGGGAATCGGCGAGACGCCATTAGTAATAAGGCCAGTGAGCAGGGGCACTACATCATTGTATGGTATAAGTAGAGAATTTTTGTCTGACGGAAGGTGCGCTGGGGTAGTCTGTGCAGTTGTGGTGACCATGTGTCTAGATGGCGCACTGGTCGGTGCATGTGCCTAGTAAGCAGGAGGTCGTGGTTCAAATGCCTGTCCAGCACAAATGTTCAGCTTTCTCCATTGATATAAATCATTGCTCACTGCCAGCTAATGTCTTTAATTCCGTTTAGTCTTGATTCACAGTTTCTGCAGGATGAAAATGGTGTCTGTTCTTTCAGACATACAGAGAATCAAAGTCGGCCTTCATATTAAAAGATTGTTAACCAGACTACAACAAAGATCGCGATATGCGCTATAGTAAGTCATCATACAGTCATCGAGATGCTGAAACCACGCAGTAACTATACAGGGTGGTCCACTGATACTGACCGGGCCAAATATCTCACGAAATAAGCGTCAAACGAAAAAACTACAAAGAACGAAACTCGTCTATCTTGAAGGGGGAAACCAGATGGCGCTATGTTTGGCCCACCAGATGGCACTGCCATAGGTCAAACGGATATCAACTGCGTTTTTTTAAATAGGAACCCTCATTTTATTACATATTCGTGTAGTACGTAAAGAAATATGAATGTTTTAGTTGGACCACTTTTTTCGCTTTGTGATAGATGGCGCTGTAATAGTCACAAGCGCGTAAGTACAGGGTGTTTCAAAAATGACCGGTATATTTGAAACGGCAATAAAAACTAAACGAGCAGCGATAGAAATACACCGTTTGTTCCAATATGCTTGGGACAACAGTACATTTTCAGGCGGACAAACTTTCGAAATTACAGTAGTTACAATTTTCAACAACAGATGGCGCTGCAAGTGATGTGAAAGATATAGAAGACAACGCAGTCTGTGGGTGCGCCATTCTGTACGTCGTCTTTCTGCTGTAAGCGTGTGCTGTTCACAACGTGCAAGTGTGCTGTAGACAACATGGTTTATTCCTTAGAACAGAGGATTTTTCTGGTGTTGGAATTCCACCGCCTAGAACACAGTGTTGTTGCAACAAGACGAAGTTTTCAACGGAGGTTTAATGTAACCAAAGGACCGAAAAGCGATACAATAAAGGATCTGTTTGAAAAATTTCAACGGACTGGGAACGTGACGGATGAACGTGCTGGAAAGGTAGGGCGACCGCGTACGGCAACCACAGAGGGCAACGCGCAGCTAGTGCAGCAGGTGATCCAACAGCGGCCTCGGGTTTCCGTTCGCCGTGTTGCAGCTTCGGTCCAAATGACGCCAACGTCCACGTATCGTCTCATGCGCCAGAGTTTACACCTCTATCCATACAAAATTCAAACGCGGCAACCCCTCAGCGCCGCTACCATTGCTGCACGAGAGACATTCGCTAACGATATAGTGCACAGGATTGATGACGGTGATATGCATGTGGGCAGCATTTGGTTTACTGACGAAGCTTATTTTTACCTGGACGGCTTCGTCAATAAACAGAACTGGCGCATATGGGGAACCGAAAAGCCCCATGTTGCAGTCCCATCGTCCCTGCATCCTCAAAAAGTACTGGTCTGGGCCGCCATTTCTTCCAAAGGAATCATTGGCCCATTTTTCAGATCCGAAACGATTACTGCATCACGCTATCTGGACATTCTTCGTGAATTTGTGGCGGTACAAACTGCCTTAGACGACACTGCGAACACCTCGTGGTTTATGCAAGATGGTGCCCGGCCACATCGCACGGCCGACGTCTTTAATTTCCTGAATGAATATTTCGATGATCGTGTGATTGCTTTGGGCTATCCGAAACATACAGGAGGCGGTGTGGATTGGCCTCCCTATTCGCCAGACATGAACCCCTGTGACTTCTTTCTGTGGGGACACTTGAAAGACCAGGTGTACCGCCAGAATCCAGAAACAATTGAACAGCTGAAGCAGTACATCTCATCTGCATGTGAAGCCATTCCGCCAGACACGTTGTCAAAGGTTTCGAGTAATTTCATTCAGAGACTACGCCATATTATTGCTACGCATGGTGGATATGTGGAAAATATCGTACTATAGAATTTCCCAGACCGCAGCGCCATCTGTTGTTGAAAATTGTAACTACTGTAATTTCGAAAGTTTGTCTGCCTGAAAATGTACTGTTGTCCCAAGCATATTGCAACAAACGGTGTATTTCTATCGCTGCTCGTTTAGTTTTTATTGCCGTTTCAAATATACCGGTCATTTTTTAAACACCCTGTATGTAGTATCACGTAACATTCCGCTAGTGCGGACGGTATTTGTTTCGTGATACATTACCCGTGTTAAAATGGACCGTTTACCAATTGCGGAGAAGGTCGATATCGTGTTGATGTATGGCTATTGTGATCAAAATGCCCAACGGGCGTGTGCTATGTATGCTGCCCGGTATCGTGTACGACATCATCCAAGTGTCCGGACCGTTCGCCGGCTAGTAACGTTATTTAAGGAAACAGGAAGTGTTCAGCCACATGTGAAACTTCAACCACGACCTGCAACAAATGATGATGCCCAAGTAGATGTTTTAGCTGCTGTCGTGGCTAATCCGCACATCAGTAGCAGACAAACTGAGAATCGGGAATCTCAAAAACGTCGGTGTTGAGAATGCTACATCAACATCGACTGCACCCGTACCGTATTTCTATGCACCAGGAATTGCATGGCGACGACTTTGAACGTCGTGAACAGTTCTGTTACTGGGCACAAGAGAAATTACGGGACGATGACAGATTTTTTGCACGCATCCTATTTAGTGACGAAGCGTCATTCACCAACAGCGGTAACGTAAACCGGCATAATATGCACTATTGGGCAACGGAAAATCCACGATGGCTGCGACAAGTGGAACATCAGCGATCTTGGCGGGTTAATGTTTGGTGTGGCATTATGGGAGGAAGGATAATTGGCCCTCATTTTATCGATGGCAATCTAAATGGTGCAATGTATGCTGATTTCCTACGTAATGTTGTACCGATGTTACTACAAGATTTTTCACTGCATGACAGAATGGCGATGTACTTCCTACACGATGGATGTCCGGCACATAGCTCGCGTGTGGTTGAAGCGGTATTGAATAGCATATTTAATGACAGGTGGATTGGTCGTCGAAGCACGATACCATGGCCGGCACGTTCACCGGGTCTGACGTCCCCGGATTTCTTTCTGTGGGGAAAGTTGAAGGATATTTGCCATCGTGATCCACCGACAACGCCTGACAACATGCTTCAGCGCATTGTCAATGCATGTGCGAACATTACTGAAGGCGAACTACTCGCTATTGAGAGGAATGTCGTTACACATATTGCCAAATGCATTGAGGTTGACGGACATCATTTTGAGCATTTGTTGCATTAATGTGGGATTTACAGGTAATCACGCTGTAACAGCATGCGTTCTCAGAAATTATAAGTTCACAAAGATACATGTATCACATTGGAACAACCGAAATAAAATGTTCAAACATACCTACGTTCTGTATTTTAATTTAAAAAACCTATCTGTTACTAACTGTTCGTCTAAAATTGTGAGCCATATTTTTGTGACTATTACAGCGCCATCTATCACAAAGCGAAAAAAGTGGTCCAACTAAAACATTCGTATTTCTTTACGTACTACACGAATATGTAATAAAAAATTGGGGTTCCTATTTAAAAAAAAACGCAGTTGATATCCGTTTGACCTATGGCAGCGCCATCTAGCGGGGCAACCATAGCGCCATCTGGTTTCCCCGTTCAAGCTAGACAAGTTTCGTTCTTTGTAGTTTTTTCGTTTGACGCTTATTTCGTGAGATATTTGGCCCGGTCACGATCAATGGACCGTATTTAGCTAATACCAAATGCTTATCAGTTGAAAATTGAGCAGCAGTCTGCAGAGGGCCGTCCGTGTAGGCTGCTCCACCTACGGAATGTCAGGACTATTACATCGCCTTCCTCTAGCATAATGGTCCGCAGCTCGTGGTCTAGTGGCTAGCGGTGCTGCCTCTGGATCACAGGGTCTCGGGTTCGATTCCCGACCGGGTTAGGGATTTCATCCGCGTGGGAATTTGGTGTTTGTGTTGTCCTCAACATTTCGTCATCATTCGTGCAAGTGGCGAGACTGGACTGAGTAAAGATTGGGAATCTGTACGGGCGCCGATAATGGCGCAGTTGAGCGCCCCACAAACCAGACATCATCATCACCATCATCATCATCATCTAACACAATGTTCTTAAATTGGAGTATGTTCAAGTGTAAAACCGTATAGTTTTAGGAATACATCTGAAAGCTGTATCGTCTTATAGAGAGAGCTGACTGTGTCGGGGGCGCACTGTCTTAGCGGACAATAGGCGAGCATCTGCCTGCATTCCTAAACGTATTACTTGGCGCTGACTGCTCTAGACTCGTAGATGAAAGCGGCCTCTCTGCAGTGGTGCATCGTGAGCTCCGTCGAGTTTGGGCTCTAGGGCAGTTTGACGATAGCCATAGAATGTGACAGTGTGGCGCAGTCTCTGGCGACGGAGGTGGCGTCCAGCGCGGCCTGGTACACAGCCTCACAGCGGTGGTTGCGGCCGATGCTGAGCTTCGCGATGCACATGGAAGAGATCGTCCCCAGTGTGGTGTTTCTGTTAATAAAGCCGCAGTTGTTCCTATCCTGTTCCTACTAAACATGATAATGACAACGATGTAACATGCATCAGTGTGGTTTTCAGTTTTAAAGTTAGGCCAAGTGCTCTATTCTAACAACCAGCATGCTTCCCGTCATTTTAAACTTGCGTTAGGTGGACTTTCTCACTATTTTAAACTTATGGTAATTGATGTGGAGTGGAAATTGTAACATTAGACTGTATGTGTGTGGGGGAGAGGGGATGGAGGGGGGGGGGGAAGTGGAGGTTTGTTGATCTTAGAGCTGTTCCAGCATTCCAGGTCATCCATCTTTGATCGCCGTCTTGGATTCTATTCTTAGTGCAAGTGACCTACCTTCACCAGGATCACAATGTACCATTTTGAATTTTGAGTTTCCCGTCGATGTATACTTAGGACAATAGCCCTACTTCGACAGTGACGTCATGGATAAAACCAGTGGCTATTCTTGAATTCTGTATTTAGCACAAGTGACCTACTTACATCAACACGACAATGCACCATTTTGGATTTCCTGCCAATTTATATTTAGGACAACAGCCTTCCTCTCAGAGTAACATCAGAAGAAAATCCAGCGTTCATCTTGAATTCTATATTCAGCATAAGTAACCTACTTCGACCAATATGACAATGCGCTACTTTGAATTTCCCACAAAATTACGCTTACGCAACAGTCCTACTTCCACAATAATGTCAAAGGAGTGGAGGGAAAGCCCTGTAGCACAACTGGGTTCTTTAGAATTTCCCACTGAGTTCTTAATTTACCACCATTTTTTTTAAATTCCTACTAATTTTACACACTGGCAAATTGACTTATGTGAGAGGCGGTGGGGAAAATCTGGCAACACCGCATGACGTCACAGGGGGAGGGGATTTGGTAATCTGATGACTTATAGATTATGTCATCGATGAGGCCACAGGTGAGGCAACTTCTTGTATCTTCATTGATTTCATCCTCAAATACGGCATACCCTGTCTAACTCATGGCTTTCCTCGAACTACGTGAAATTCAACGTGACAATGAAATGGGTCAGGCAATAGATTACTTGAAAAACGCCTATTTACGCTACAGGAATCACGTGAAAAACGACTTTCACTAACATTCTTAAAAAAAAATAATCTATTGTATTTTTAGCAGATTTGTACGACACAATCGAAGTGACGTAAAAATTACGATTGCAGTTGGTACCAATTCGCGGTTCCCGCCAATCTGTTACTGTCAGTATAGGGTGTAAAACAGGACATTTTGTACTTATTATGTACGTGTCACACCACTAGAGACCTTATAATTGGAACTGACTAGAGCATAAAGTATAAATTATAACTTCCTTTAAATAAAATATGGAGTAGTAAAATTTACGATGGTTTAGTAACAGTGTAACATTATCCCTCCTTTAGTGTTCTAGGGTCAAGGAGATTAATTGTAAACACAACGTAGAGATCACTACTTAGGCTTGTTCTGACTGGAAGACTGCTGCCTCCAACGTATTGCGAGGAGTGATCTAGACTGACGAAAAAAAATCGCAATAGGAGTAAGAAGGAGTTGAGTGACATAAGCGGAAGTTTGTAGGTCCGTTTTTCTATCAGAAAGATGATGTCTAATCAAATTTCGTGCCAGTCGCATAACAGTGCCACTAGTAGCGCCAATATGAAGATGTAAATCGGGTTTGCTTCAAATGCAGGCTGTAACGCACTTGGTCGTTAGTTATATTTGAGGTTGGGCGTGGTAAGTTCATGTTAATCCAAAATGCCTTTACGGCGACAAAGAAGCCATTATCAACACCTCACTGAGTTTGAACGAGGTCGTGTAATAGGGCTACCAGAAGCTGGATGTTCCTTCTGCGTTTTTGCAGAAAGACTTGGAAGGAATGTAGCCAATGTGCACGATTTCAGGCAGAGGTGGTCACGAGAATGTACGGTCGCAAGAAGACAGAGCTCCAGATCGCCACGTGACACTACCGAGAGGGAAGACAATCGTGTTCGGCGTACGGCTCTGGCGCATCATGCTGCAACTTCAGCAGCAATTTAAGCAGCGGGTGGTCCATAGTGACACAACGAACGGTTACAAATCGGTTACTTCAAGGACAGCTCCGAGCGAGACATCTTTTCTTCAGTATCCCACTGACACCAAAACACAGCCATTTGCGACTTCTTTGGTGTCAAGCGATAGCTCACTGGAATGCAGGGTGGAGATTTTTTTGTTATTTCTGATGAAATCTGGTTGTGTCTGGGTGCCAGTGGTGGCCGTGTGTTGGTTAGAAGGAGCCCAGCTGAGGACCCGCACCCCACCCTGTCTGCGTGTTAGACACACTGGACCTACACCTGGAGTTATGGTCTGGGGTGCAATTTAGTATGACAGCAGGAGCACACTTGTGGTTGTTCCACGGACCGTGACCGAAAATTTGTACGTCAGTCTAATGATTCGACCTGTTGTGCTGCCATTTATGGTTCAAATGGCTCTGAGCATTATGGGACTTAACATCTGTGATCATCAGCCACCCAGAATTTAGAACTACTTAAACCTAACTAACCTAAGGACATCACACACATCCATGCCCGAGGCAGGATTCGAACCTGCGACCGTAGCGGTCGCGCAGTTCCAGACTGAAGCGCCTGGAACCGCACGGCCACACCGGCCGGCTGCCATTTATGAACAGCGTTCCAAGGGGTGTTCTCCAACAGGATAACGTTTGTCCACTTACCGCTGTTGCAACACAACATGCTCTACAGAGTGTCGACGTATTGCCTGCTCGATCACCAGACCTGTCTCCAATCGAGCACATGTAGGATTTCATCGGGCGACAACTCCAGCGTCATCCGCGAACAGCATTAACCGCCCGTGTAGTGACTGACCAAGTGCAACAGGCACTGGATTCCATTCCACTAACTGACATCCGGCACTTGTACAACATAATGCATCACCAGTACAACATAATGCATGCACGTCAGCATGCTTGCCTGAAACATTCTGGCAGCTACACCGGTTATTAATGAACCAGCATTTCACATTCGTAATGGCGTATCTCGCGCTAACATGAACGTGTGATCTTCCAGTGTTACTTAAATATATTACCTAGACAAATGTATTCCTGAAATTTCATTACAATTACATTCATTAGTTTTTGGCGTTGTGATTTTTTTCCCATTAGGGTATAATCGTGGGGCATGTGATCAGCACTAGGCAATTCCCTCCAGCCGTTACTGCCAGTCCATCAACAGCAGATGATGCCTCTGTTTCTTAATTCAAGCAGCTCCTCATTTGGTCGCACAAGGCACTCCTAGTTGTGCACCTCCCTACCTCATAAAACTCTGAAGAGGTACTGTCGGTAACCATTCGGCAATGGAGACATTGTATTAAGGACTAAAAGAAGTAAATCCAGTTTCAATCCGAATGCTGCGCAAATTTTCGTTAGTCATGACATAGTCAATACAAATAAATGTTTTAATCAAAAGTAGACCTAATAATTCTTCATTTTTTTCACAAGGACCAATGGAGGTAGAAATCTTGAAGTTTACAGGATTGGACAAAAAATATGGAAACACGGCGAGAAATGCAAGCTTGAACGTAAATGCAGACGCTAGCCAAGCCTGCTGCTTGCGCCGTTGTATCTGACGACGACCGGCACTTGTGCAACTTCTTCAATACGTTGCAAATGGTCAGAGGAATGTTCTGTGTAGTTGTGAGTGCGTTATGGCGGAGCAAAATGAATTCGGACGTGGGCAAATTGCTGGTGCCCGGATGGTAGGCGCTTTCATAATAGAGGTAGCCGAAATGTTTGGTGTTTCAAGAGGAGCCGTATCAAACATTTGTACCGCGCACAAGGAAAGCGGAACAACATGATTCGCTAAGTCACAACGTGGACGAAAGTGTGCGTTGAGTGATCGTGACGGATGGTCTTTGAAGAAGATTGTGATGAGAAATGAGAGGACGACAGCTGCAAAAGTCACTACCGAACCGAACGCCGCACTCGCGAACCCTGTCAACGCCTAAACAACGTGGAGGGAGCTCCAGATGCAGCGAACCGTAGGCCGAACTGGAATTCCAAAACCGCTCATCAGTGACGAAAATGCCCGTGACCGAAAATCGTGGTGCTGCAGTCGTAAAACCTAGACTATGGAGCAAAGGAAGAAAGTCATTTGGTTGAATGAATCTTGATTCACACTGTTTAGACCTTCTGGCCGAGTTTACGTCCCAAGAGTGATACATGCCACGGGGTGATTATTTGGGCAGCAACAGCATGGTATTTCATGGGTCTCCTGATGACTCTGCAAGGTCACATCACATCACTTATGAGGCTGTTTTGGCTGATCAAGTCCATACTATGGTGTATGTTTGTACCCCAGTGGTGAAGCTGTGTTCCGAGACTACAGGGCCCCTGTTCACACAGCTCGTATCATCCAGGACTGGTTTTGTGAGCAACGAGGGTGAACTGCCGCAACTCCCCTGGCCACCACAGTCATCATATCTCAATATTATTTAGCCTTTGTGGTCTACATTTGAGACAACGTGCGTGATCGCTATCCACTTCCATCATAGTTACTTGAACTTGCCACTGTCTTGCAGGAAGAATGATATACACTACAGGCCATTAAAATTGCTACACCACGAAGAAGACGTGCTACAGTCGCTAAATTTAACCGACAGGAAGAAGATGCTGTGATATGCAAATGATTAGCTTTTCAGAGCATTCACACAAGGTTGGCGCCGGTGGCGACACCTACAACGTGCTGACATGAGGAAAGTTTCCAACCGATTTCTCATGCACAAACATCAGTTGACCGGCGTTGCCTGGTGGAACGTTGTTGTGATGCCTCGTGTAAGGAGGATAAATGCATTCCATCACATTTCCGACTTTGATAAAGGTCGGATTGTAGCCTATCGCGATTGCGGTTTATCGTATCGCGACATTGCTGCTCGCGTTGGTCGAGATCCAATGACTGTTAGCAGAATATGGAATCGGTGGGTTCAGGAGGGTAATACGGAACGCCGTGCTGGATCCCGTGCGTTGCCTGGTGAAACGTTGTTGTGATGCCTCGTGTAAGGAGGAGAAATACGTACCGTCGCGTTTCCGACTTCGATAAAGGTCGGATTGTAGCCTATCGCGATTGCGGTTTATCGTATCGCGACATTGCTGCTCGACTTGGTCGAGATCCAATGACAGCAGAATATAGACTCCGTGGGTTCAGGAGGGTAATACGGAACGCCTCGTATTACTAGCAGTCCAGATGACAGGCATCTTATCGGCATGGCTGTAATGGATCGTGCAGCCACGCCTCGATCCCTGAGTCAACAGATGGGGACGTTTGCAAGACAACAACCATCTGCACGAACAGTTCGACGACGTTTGCAGCAGCATGGACTATCAGCTCGGAGACCATGGCTGCCGTTACCCTTGACGCTGCATCACAGACAGGAGCGCCTGCGATGGTGTACTCAACGACGAACCTAGGTGAACGAATGGCAAAACGTCATTTTTCGGATGAATCCAGGTTCTGTTTACAGCATCACGGTGGTCGCATCCGTGTTTGGCGACATCGCGGTGAACGCACATTGGAAGCGTGTATTCGTCATCGCCATACTGGCGTATCACCCGGCGTGATGGTCTGCGGTGCCATTGGTTACACGTCTCGGTCACCTCTGGTTTACAATGACGGCACTTTGAACAGTGGACGTTGCATTTCAGATGTGTTGCGACCCGTTGCTCTACCCTTCATTCGATCCCTGCGAAACCCTACGTTTCAGCAGGATAATGCGCGACCGCATGTTGCAGGTCCTGTACGGGCGTTTCTGGATACAGAAAATGTTCGACGGCTGCCCTGGCCAGCACTTTCTCCAGATCTCTCACCAACTGAAAACTTCTGGTCAATGGTGGACGAGCAACTGGCTCGTCACAATACGCCAGTCGCTACTCTTGATGAACTGTGGTATCGTGTTGAAGTTGTATGGGCAGCTGTACCTGTACACGCCATCCAAGCTCTGTTTGACTCAATGCCCAGGCGTATCAAGGCTGTTATTACGGCCAGAGGTGGTTGTTCTGGGTACTGATTTCTCAGGATCTATGCACCCAAATTGCGTGAAAATGTAATCACATGTCAGTTCAAGTATAATATATTTGTTCAATGAATACCCTTTTATCATCTGCATTTCTTCTTGGTGTAGCAATTTTAATGGCCAGTAGTGTATGAATCACTTGAAAACCATACAGCTCATGTGTTTATCCACTGCGAGACTACAGGAAGCTGTTTTGAATGCCAACGGTTTTTCTTCACCGTATTAGGTAAGATAATTGTTGCGATTTTGGTGGTCGCACGTTTTTATCCACTACTGTATGTGATGTACACAGATGTAAAGAAACAGGGGGGTCTGTTGTACTGTTGTTCGCCCACAGCGCTCCAGTTTGAGTAGCCGGTGTTGGCGGTGTAAGTAGGCTGTTTAGGTTTTTTATTGGTAACGCCTGGTAGCGCTCTATGAAAATCACTGGCTGTGCTGTGTGCAGTCTGTGGCTGGTTTCCATTGTTGTTGGCTATTGTAGTGTTGGGCAGCTGGATGTTAACAGCGCGTGGCGTTGCGCAGCTGGAGGTGAGCCGCCAGCAGTGGTGGATGTGGGGAGAGAGATGGCGGAATTTTGAGAGCGGATGATCTGGACAGACACAGTAAATTTGTAAGACTGGATGTCATGAACTGATATATATATGACTTTTGAACAATATTAAGGTAAATACATTGTTTTTTCTCTATCAAAATCTTTCATTTGCTAACTATGCCTATCAGTAGTTAGTGCCTTCAGTAGTTAGAATCTTTTATTTAGCTGGCAGTATTGGCGCTCGCTGTATTGCAGTAGTTCGGGTAACGAAGATTTTTGTGAGGTAAGAATTCATGAAAGGTATAGGTTATTGTTAGTCAGGGCCATTCTTTTGTAGGGATTACTGAAAGTCAGATTGCGTTGCGCTAAAAATATTGTGTCAGTTTAAGCACAGTCATTTATAATTTTTCCAAGGGGATGTTTCAGCGGTGGTGGTGTTGCAGACGGGCATGCTGTCGGGGCTGCCGCACATCCTGCGGACTCTGTTCGGCTACGGTTTCTCGCGCCTCTCGGACTTCCTGCTGAGCTCCGGACGCGCCACACACACCGTCGTACGCCGCATCGCCACCTTCGTCTGTGAGTGTTGCAGCGCGCTCCCGCGCATCACACGCACTTGCCTCCACGACAACTCCCGCATTCTCCTTCCGCAATGAACTACCAGTTCCCTTTCCTCCCCACAGACTGGCTTGACGCAGCTAGTCTGCCCTGTACAAGCCTCTTCATCTCTGCAAACTGCTGCAACCTACATCCATTTGAACCAGTTTGCTGTAGTAACACGTTGCCCTCCCTCCATAGTTTTTACTCTTCACATTTCCCTCCGACACCAAACCGACAATGTTATGCCTCGAGATGTGCTCAGGCAACCAATGTCTTCTTTTACTCAACGAAAGGCAAAAATTTCTTCTCTCACACTAAGATGTAGTACCTCTTTATTAGTTGTCGTACCTACACATCTAATTTCCAGCATATTTCTGTAGCACTTCATTTCCAAAGCTTCTATTCAGTTATTTAATACTTTATCGTTTAGGTTTAGCATCTGTAGAAAGCTACACTCCAACAAATACTTCAGAAAAGTCTTGCTAACACTTGAATTTATATCTTATATTTAAAACTTTCTCTTTTACAGAAAAGCTTTTCTTGCTATTGTCAATCTGCACATTACATCTTCCTTACTAATGATATAAGTTACTAGTGTTACGAGAAAGGTAGAAAAAGCCAATCATCAAAGACTCGCAAAAACTGAGACAATTCGCGAGCACAATTCACGAAATGTTCACCAGCTCAAAATAGATCAGAGTTCAACAGGATGCTTCACAATTAACATACGCAGTACGAAGAATAGTAACTCATACTCTGTCTGTTCTCAGTTCCGTAAATCAAGCATCAAAAGTTAAGAGTCCTATTTGGAGCACATTCAAACCTCTCGAAATATAATGGAAATGTCGTATGGTTAGGGCCTCCCGTCGGGTAGACCGTTCGCCTGGTGCAGGTCTTTCGATTTGACGCCACTTCGGCGACCTGCCTGTCGATGGTGATGAAATGACGATGATTAGGACAACACAACACCCAGTCCCTGAACGGAGAAAATTTTCGACCCAGCTGGGAATCGAACCCGGGCCCTTAGGATTGACAGTCTGTCACGCTGACCACTCAGCTACTGGGGCGGACTACCTCTCGAAATATAAAGTCCGTTTAAAAGGTAGAATACTATAGCGGCCGTTTACTGCCCAGAAACAATCACGACTCAATCACGTACATTACTCCAGACTGGCGTGCGTGCTTCCAGAACTCGATATAAAGTGTTCCGAATCGGTCCCTTGAGCTCTTCACTCGAGAAGTCACAGTCTCCACTTCACCCCCACATGGTTCCGCTATTTCTGTTTTTCCATTGGCTGAAGGCTATCCCCACCAAACTTACATCGTCCGTAAGCTGTCCAGAAATGATTTAAGTTGAACACTTTCCCGCACTATGCTAATAAATTTCAACAATATTTAAATAAAGAAATGTTATAAGCATTCAGTCACACTTAAATCATTCACAATAAATATAAATAACGGTTTGTCCATAAATAAATAACCCAGTGCCCTTGCTCAAGTGCGCTCACGATAAATGACAACAGATTGTTATTAATTATTTAAAAAAATTATTTATGCCTTCTTGACAGAAACATCTTCTGGTTCTCTTTACAATTGTGGTGTTCGCTAACACATGCGATTGACCAGTTTTATATTAGCACAGTTTTTTAATAGAACTTACGATGAACATTTAAATGAAGTTACTGGAAAAATAGCAAACTGTTCATTAAATAAACACACAAGTATGACAAATAAGGATGGTTTGGTAACATTCGCACCTGCCAGCACCTGCCTTCTTTGGAATTATTACACATTTCTTGGAGACTGACGCTATTTTGTTTCTCCGTTTATCCTGCATATTAGATGCAACGGTATTGTCATACTCTCTTTAGACACAGATACACAAATGGAACATGAGCTGTATACTTTCGAAACGCTTCGGATTCATTACCACAATATGGTTCATTAAAGAAAATTCATTTGCAGTGGATGTCGCCTGTGCTGGAATAGCAGTATATAACTTCATGCAACTAGTTCTATTACTAGCAGACACAACCCCCCCCCCCACACACACACACACACACGCACAATACGAGGAGAAAATGAGAAAAAATTTTTAAATAGTCGTAAGAATCATGATAGTTAATGTGAAGGAACGCAGAGGTAACGCTCTCGCTACACAGAAGTTCCGGTTCTGGGGAACTGCAATTGAGCAAACAAAAGGCAGCTATCTGCGTAGATTGTTATCGATATAATTTCTAAATGCCTTTGCGTTATGTATTATTAGGATGTTAAGGTCAATAGCAGTGACTTTTAATAGGTAGTTCCCCCAAAATGATGTCAACACACTAACGGGACTATGCAACTACGTACTGTCCAGTAAGATCATCAAAGATTAAATACAATTAATTTATCGAAATTAATCTGCAATTATTTTGTCTAAACACGTATGAAGAGGTAGCTCTCTAGAACTTTTCTATAAGAGAAATAATTTAATTTTCTTATTCTTAACCTTTTAGGGTAGCCAAGAATCATTACTACCAATAGATACATGAGACCGCTCATTAATGTAAGTCACAGACCTTCAATGCGCTCGCTTCCCTGATGAGTTTTTGGTAAAATCACAGTAAAGATTGACATATTTTGCAACCTTCTTACTTACACATAGCACCTTCACCAAACATCCAAAATATGTTTCAAATGTATGAATTTTGTGACGGGTACAATCAGCGATCTACACTCCTGGAAATGGAAAACAGAACACATTGACACCGGTGTGTCAGACCCACCATACTTGCTCCGGACACTGCGAGAGGGCTGTACAAGCAATGATCACACGCACGGCACAGCGGACACACCAGGAACCGCGGTGTTGGCCGTCGAATGGCGCTAGCTGCGCAGCATTTGTGCACCGCCGCCGTCAGTGTCAGCCAGTTTGCCGTGGCATACGGAGCTCCATCGCAGTCTTTAACACTGGTAGCATGCCGCGACAGCGTGGACGTGAACCGTATGTGCAGTTGACGGACTTTGAGCGAGGGCGTATAGTGGGCATGCGGGAGGCCGGGTGGACGTACCGCCGAATTGCTCAACACGTGGGGCGGGAGGTCTCCACAGTACATCGATGTTGTCGCCAGTGGTCGGCGGAAGGTGCACGTGCCCGTCGACCTGGGACCGGACCGCAGCGACGCACGGATGCACGCCAAGACCGTAGGATCCTACGCAGTGCCGTAGGGGACCGCACCGCCACTTCCCAGCAAATTAGGGACACTGTTGCTCCTGGGGTATCGGCGAGGACCATTCGCAACCGTCTCCATGAAGCTGGGCTACGGTCCCGCACACCGTTAGGCCGTCTTCCGCTCACGCCCCAACATCGTGCAGCCCGCCTCCAGTGGTGTCGCGACAGGCGTGAATGGAGGGACGAATGGAGACGTGTCGTCTTCAGCGATGAGAGTCGCTTCTGCCTTGGTGCCAATGATGGTCGTATGCGTGTTTGGCGCCGTGCAGGTGAGCGCCACAATCAGGACTGCATACGACCGAGGCACACAGGGCCAACACCCGGCATCATGGTGTGGGGAGCGATCTCCTACACTGGCCGTACACCACTGGTGATCGTCGAGGGGACACTGAATAGTGCACGGTACATCCAAACCGTCATCGAACCCATCGTTCTACCATTCCTAGACCGGCAAGGGAACTTGCTGTTCCAACAGGACAATGCACGTCCGCATGTATCCCGTGCCACCCAACGTGCTCTAGAAGGTGTAAGTCAACTACCCTGGCCAGCAAGATCTCCGGATCTGTCCCCCATTGAGCATGTTTGGGACTGGATGAAGCGTTGTCTCACGCGGTCTGCACGTCCAGCACGAACGCTGGTCCAACTGAGGCGCCAGGTGGAAATGGCATGGCAAGCCGTTCCACAGGACTACATCCAGCATCTCTACGATCGTCTCCATGGGAGAATAGCAGCCTGCATTGCTGCGAAAGGTGGATATACACTGTACTAGTGCCGACATTGTGCATGCTCTGTTGCCTGTGTCTATGTGCCTGTGGTTCTGTCGGTGTGATCATGTGATGTATCTGACCCCATGAATGTGTCAATAAAGTTTCCCCTTCCTGGGACAATGAATTCACGGTGTTCTTATTTCAATTTCCAGGAGTGTATTTTGCTTCTACGGCTACACACGTCTATAATATAAACAACGTCTCTGTCTTTGCGTTACGAAACTGCATTTGTAAACTTTTAACGTTAGAACAAAAATAAACCATTCCTTCGCATTTTCTGTATTTTTAAGTAAATAACTCACTCTTACAACCTTTTAAGTACAAACTATAGATCGAATTATTTTATTACGATTTTTATCAGTTAAATTACCCTGAGAAAACTCTTTTCCTCGTAAATACTTTGGATTACTTATCTTACGTTCACTTTTCACTCAAGAATCTCTCACTTCGACAGCTCTCTTCTATTTGTTAATATTGCACAGTTTAAGATTTCGCTTGTTTCTGTCATAATGAATGATTTCTCTCAAATAGCAGTTACTTAGTAACTCTGGCCTAAACGAGAACGCGGGGTCTAGGTTATGACTTTAAAACAAAATAACAATTTATTTTCTTCTCTTTACTAACCACGTACAGAGACAGACGCCAACGGGTGGTGGAGTGAGAAACAAAACTGAAGTTATAATAAAAAAAATCAAACAAAAATCATAGGTGCTAACACCAGTTTTTAACTCCATTTAAAACGGATACTGTGAAATTCGCAACCACTTCAGGTGTTAGCGATCTGCGATGCCACTAACAAAACGTGAATGAAAGTGTCACTCGTCATTATTAAGTACAGGGATAATGGTTGCAGTGGAATTCCGCTTAAATGTGGTTCAGCTAGAGTCTCGATCAAAACGAAACGTTACTGTCGCAAACGCGAGTGGGGTAAGCTTTATCAAAATAAAAGAAAAAGACAACGGTCTGGATGTTACAGTAACAATCCTCAAATCTCCGAGAACTCCGCTCGACAATAAAATAATTCAGTATCCACAAAATTCTATTCACGTATCACCTCAAATACCAGATCTGTCCAATACATTCACGACCATTACTACCTATGCCTCAGAAAACGCCTTCGTCAGCTTTTAAGATTAATCACAGCACCCACTTTATACGCGTGCTACTAATGCACCATAACCGCAACCACGACTCAAATAGCTTCAGACCGATCGATGAAGCCAAACAATATTATCTTCGATTCACAGACCTCAGAAAACACGTAACCGCGTTACACGCACAAAATTTAAATCCACACTCAGGTAACTGAAGAATGCGTCATTGCGATAATTCTTCAAAATAAGTCGAGAGGCGCAATAAAATTTCTTGTCTTTGATATCCAGCCTATACCCATTGCTGCAATCTCTCCCTGAAATACAGACCCTAGCAGACGTACTTATAAAACTGCGGAAACTTCGCACTTCCATAATGCATCGATACAACCACGCGATTAATTAATGTCGATGGCTAACCGCATCAGCTCAAGTTAGCGAACGAACAGTAACTAAATATTCGATCCTTCCGATCCTCTACATACGAACTTAGTTCCTCTTAAGTGCCTCCCACTATTCCTCGATAGCAATTCAACTTTCCTCGGTTACAAAAACCATAGGTGAACAATTTCGTTGACAAAAGCACGGTGCCATCATTGTCCCTTAACAGTTATCAATGAGCAACATATAGCCATCGGTCGTTCTTATAGCAGCCAGCTGGTGCACTGTGGACTCTGGCTCCAGCCTCTGCGTTTGCCTCTGGGCTGACGGATGAACTTTGCCTCCACCTCCCGAACAAAATACTCGACTATCTGCACAAATACACAAGACATATATTACATATAGAAAGTTATAAAGTTTTACATGTTCCTTTTCCCACATTTTATTTGTCTCGTACCGTTTCAATATAGTGAAACGAACCCAAAAAAATTACATCTCCAAAACGTGCGAAATCATTCTGTCCCAGCACTATGTTTGTTGAGCCTGTCCCAATTTTCGTGAAATCAGACCTTAAAGTAATGGGAAATATTTTCAAAGCTCCTATTTAATGATCACACTTCTTCTGTTACTAGAAGAATTATCTCTAACTTTTACAACTTCCATAACTCAAGTGACTACAGCACATTTCAAAGCAAGTCTTGCTCGAAATTCTTGGTCGTTTCTTTTGCGACCGTGATACATTGACAGAAATGCACAGAATGCAAAGAAAAATACTGAGTGTACTTTTTTACGTGTTTCTCGCATAATTTGGTTGTATAATGATTTGGAACTTGGATTCTTACAGATTGGTTGGAAGGTTCTTTGATATGCTATACATTTAAGGACACATTTGAAGGTTATAAAATGTGTTAATCGCCCACTGAAGGATGTCAGACTTATCCAGAATGGTATTACAGAATTATTTTATCGTTACTGTTCCTAGCTACGTGGGTAGAAACATTCCAGACTTTACCTCAGTGTCAGAACTTCCTGAATCGTGCATGTTGACTGCACTCTTAATTCGCACTAGACACAATAATTACTCCGGCCGCGGTGGCCAAGCAGTTCTAGGCGCTTCAGTCCGAAACCGCGTGACTGCTACGGTCGCAGGTTCGAATCCTGCCTCTGGCATGGATGTGTGTGATGTCCTTAGGTTAGTTAGGTTTATGTAGTTCTAAGTTCTAGGGGACTGTTGACCTCAGGTGTTTTTAAGTCCCATAGTGCTCAGAGCCAACCACAATAATTGCCAGGTTAAGACTTACTTAACGAAAGTACTGATCACATAGTGCACGGTGTTCCTAAAATATAATTTCAATATTTCATGTGTTGTAGCAGTTCATGAGGAGACATTTCGAAAAAAAATGTACTGTTCAATTCCCTTCTAAGTAAACAGACATTTAAAATAACGCGTTCCACTGTGCGGTGTATGCTGGGTAAATGGGCGTTCACTGTGACTACAGTCATTGTTACACAAGTAATCAACTAACTAATGTGGTAACAATACCCATTGGTCACCACTTATGTGGTTGTCGAACGGTTGCGGGTCAACAGTGGAAGAAGGTCAGTACCGAAGCGTTAATACTCTACATTTTATTTATGCCTTGCGTTTGGCCACTGTTACTACATTAGTTAGTTTGCTATAATGCAGTAATTACCAGGGTCACAATAAATAACTATCACTCTTTCATCCAGTAGACGTAAGAGATTACAATAGAACATTTTATGTTTGTTTCTATGTAACTCATAATATATCACAGAGACAAAGGAAAGTGTTTAAGTGCAACTAAACTTTTATTAACGATATTGTTATTTATGAGACAGTATTATCCAATAAAAAAGAAAACACGAAGTATGGACATCTAGATTCTAGTCGGATGACGACAAAATATTACTCTGGTCAAAGAACAGACAACTATCTTCAAATGTACCTTTCTCTATATTTTTCGCTATTTTTTAATTAATGCAGATCGACCAGTTTTATTAATCTTGTATGTAAGATACATTTAGGTTTTATTTATGGAAATGGTGTTTTGTAATTGATTGCTAATAATAATTTACTGCAAATGAAACTAATGTTAACACTTTTCGTCACTTTCATCTACATCTACCGGTACATACATACTCCGCAAGCCACCGTAAGGTGCGAGGCGGAGGGTACCTTGTATCACTACTAGTCATTTTCTTCCCTGTTCCACTTGAAAACAGAGCGAGGGAACAACGACTGTCTGCAGTGCCTCCGAACGAGCCCTAATTTCTCTTATCTTCCTCATACTTACGCAAAATGTACGTTGGCGGCAGTAGAATTAAATAAATAAACGTCATGTGGCACACCTGCCTGGTGCAAGTCTTTCAGCTGGACGCCACTTCGGCGACTTACGTGTGCGTCAGCCAACGGCACCCGGAGTTCCCCGGACAGTCACCCATCCAAGTACTAACCGAGTCAACGTTATTTAACATTGGTGATTGGACGGGAACCGGTGTTACCAACACTACAATTTATCTCCAGTCAGCCTCAAATGCCGGTTCTCTAAATTTTATCAACAGTGTTCCTCGGAACGAACGTGTTTAGATTGGAACACAATAAAGCTGTAAGTTTAGAGCTGTCTGTAGTCTGGAGCAAACGACATATAGACGTGTATGACTGGCTGCCACCGACAAAATGAAAACCATAATATATGGAATTCGTCCTCAGAAAGCTTCCAGAGACAAAAAAGCTTGTGAACTGTTATTAAAAACCCCTAATAACTATTCGTTCATTTTGTCAGAACGATATTTACCTCTCGAGCAGAGAGCAGGTAGCGCTACCGATCTATGAACATTAACTGATCATAACTAACTGGACATCTGTTAGTGGACATTAATGTGGGGGCGTCCAGCCTTTGCCTCTATGGTGGCTTGAACTCTGTAGGGGACGCTTTTAATGTGGAGGAATGGCAGCCTGTTCTTCCTCAAGAGAGGAAACTAGTGAAGGTACTGATGTTGGAAACTGAGGTAGGAGCGAAGTCGATATTCTAACGCGTTCCAAAGGTGTTTCAGGGGTTTCAGGTCGGGACTCTGGGCAGGCCAGTCCATTTTAAGAATGTTATTGTCACAGACCATTGCCTCATGGATGCTGTTTTATGGCTGGGTGCACTGTCCTGCTGATACAAACATTTATTGTCTCCGAATTGTTCCTCTATTGCACGCAGAACATAATGCTGTAAAGTGTGTTTATATCCTTCCACATTTAGCATTTTCTTAATCACAAAAGTGAGGTAACACCTTAACCACGGAAAACGCCCCAGTATTGTAACACATGTCTTCCGCAGGTAGCTGTTGGCATTACAAATGATGACAGCTAACATTTTCCAAGCATTGGCCAAATTAAAACCTTCTATCGGACTGTCAGGGGGTGTAGCGTGATTCATCCACCAAATCACTCGTTTCCAGTCATCCACTGTCCAACGGCGTCGACCTTTACACCACCGCAAGTGTCACTTAGCACCGGGTACAGAAATGTGTGGTTCGCGAGCAACTGCTCGACCACACTATACCATTCTTTTTAACTCCATGCGCACCACCGTTCTGCTAGTTGGAATGTTCGCAGAACTTCCTTCTGCTGATTCCATGCGATTTTTTACAACCACCTTACGCACTGCTCGACATGAGGTCAGCCAGGTACTGGTCTAGCTGTCATATCACCAACAGTCGCCACGGGCAGCTTTAGAAGAGTTGAATTATCCTAATGAATTTGTTACTCCAGTGGCATCCAACGACTAGTAGACATTCGAAGTCACTGAGCTCTTCTGGCTGACAAGTTCTGCTTCTCTGCTGAAAACACAAGAATTCACCGCCTCCTTTGACACTGGCGGGTCCACCTCTCACGACATGTAATGGACATAGGGGTGTCCGGATACTTTTGATCTAATAGTGTTTATGACAGCAGGCATACAGAAGATGTACAGATATTAAATACACTGTAGATGTAACCTTATCTTTTTTCTCTTCTTTTCGCTTTCTCCCCATTCGTTTCCAGCACCTTCCATCGATATGACTTTCATTCGGTCGTTTCTCCTTCAATTATATTTCATCTATATATACGTCAACACAGTACTCTGCAAGCCACCATACGATGTATGGCTGAAGGTATCTTGCACCATTACTAGTCAATTCCTTTTCAGTTCCACACGCAAATGAAGACGGAAAAACGACTTTCTAAATGCGTACATACGAGACCTAATGTCTTCCGCGGTCCTTTGCCATACTCGTATGTATGTAGGTGGCAGTGTCTTTCTACGGTCAGCCGAAAATGCTGGTTCTCCAAACTTTTCCAAAAGTGTTTGGCGATAAGAATGTTGTCTTCCCTCGAGGAATGCCCATTTAGATTATCAGAGCGTTTCCTAATACTAGCGTGTGGATCGAACTTACTGGTAAGAAATCTAGCAGCACAGTAGTGAATTTCTTCGATGTCTTCCTTTAACACGACCTGGTGGGAACCGCAAAGACTCGAGCAATACTCAAGAATGACTTCCACAAGTGTCTTATACCCAGTCTCGTCTATAAATGATCTACACTTACTTCGAATTGTCCCAATAAACCGAGGTCGATTATTTGCCTTCCCTACTATCCACATCAGGTCCTCGTTCCATTTCATATCCCTCAGGAAAGTTGTGCCTAGATATTTAACCGGCATGACTGTGTCAAGCAGCACACACTAAAATGTATTCATTCGTTCAGGATTGTTCTTCCTTACCAGTCGGCGCTAGCTCGCATTTTTATACATTCCGAACAACCTGCCCTGTCTCACACCAAACAGAAATTCTGTCTGTCATTCTGCACCCTCCTGGTGTCACTCAGCGACGGCACTTTCCGTTCAATATAGCGTCATCAGCAAAAGTTGCAGATTACTTCTCACACTATCCGTCACATTATTTTCATATGTAGAGAACAAGAACGGTCCAATTACACTTACCTGGAGCACACCTGCCGATACTTTGTCTCTGATAAACACTCACCTTCCAAGATAACATACTGGGTTCTTTTACTTAAGAAGTCCTCGAGGCAATCACATATCTGAGACGATATTCCATACGCTCAGTCCTTCGTTAACAATGTGCGGTAGAGTACTGCGTCAGGCGCTTTCCGGAAATCTAGGACTATGGAACTTGCCTATTTCCCTCATCCATTGTTCGCAGGATATCGTGCAAGGAAAGGGCAAACTGAATTTCGAACGAGGAACTTTTTCTGAATTCGTGTTAGTTTGTAGAGAGAAGCTTTTCTCTCAAGGAAATTTATGACATTCGAACTGAGAATATGTTCAAAAATTTTGCAGCAGATCGATGTTAAGGATATTGGTCTGTAATTTTGCTGATCCGTACAGGAGTCACCTACGCTTTTATCCTAGAGCTTGGGACTTTGCGCGCCGGCCGCGTGGCCAAGCGGTTCTAGGCGCTTCAGTTTGGAACAGCGCGACTGCTAGGGTCGCAGGTTCGAATCCTGCCTCGGGCATGGATGTGTATGCTGTCCTTAGGTTAGTTAGGTTTAAGTACTTCTAAGTTCTAGGGGACTGATGACCTCAAATGTTAAGTCCCATAGTGCTCAGAGCCATTTGAACCATTTTGGGACTTTGCGGTTGGCGAGAGATTCTCGACAAATACGAGCTAAGTAAGGGGCCAATGCCGTAGATTACTCTTTGTAAAACCGAGCCAGGGATGCTTATTACTATGTCCTCCAGACGGGAGTTCGTGCAGCGGTCAAACGGCGGTATGTTAGTAGAATTCTAGAATTCTTAAAAGTGAAATTTAAAATTGTAATTTTCCAATTGTTGTCTTCTACTGCCTTTTGCCCATTTAGCGATTTTACAGACGCCCAGAATTTTCTTGGATTCTCGGCCAGATGTTTCACCAACATGTGACGGTCGAAGTTGTATGCTCCTTACTTCCATCTTTTTATAGGAGCACGTACTTCTACTAACTTTTATCTGTCGATATTTTTGCGTTCTGTTCTGTACCGAGAGTGCAACTGTGTCTGTCTCAATAACAGACTGGTGAGCTAAAACATTATAACCACTGTCCATCGCGATGTTGATGCGCCTGGTGGCGTTGTGGTCATGTGAGTGGGTAACAAAATTATGTAAGCAGGGCAGTCATGGACGGGGAATCACTGTAGCCAAGATATCGGCTGCAGATGGGGAAATCCATTGAGATAAGCGACTTTGATAAAGGGCACATGATTATTACCCATAGCCTACGAACGAGTATCTCGAAAACGGCGAAGCTGGTCTAATGTTCACGTGCTACTGTCGTGAGCATCTATGGAAAGAGATAGAAGGATCCGCAGTAGGTCTCCCATACGTGTTCACATGTTGACCAACGACATTGTTAGTTACGTCTGCAGTGAGTATGGTACCGTTAAACAATGGAAACGTGTCGGCTCTTCGGGCGAATCACCGTTTCTGCTATACTAGGTCGCTGCTTGTCTCCACAAACGCCGTCATCGAGATGAACGCTGGCACGAAACGTTCAGCGCGCCACGGACGCAGGCTGGTGGAAGCAACATTTTGCTATGGGAGACATTCTCCTGCGCTTGCATGGGGCCTGTTGTAGTAACTGAAGACACGCTGACCTCTGGGAATCACCTTCATCCCTTCATGCTTGATATCTTCCTCGAAGGCGATGTCATTTTTCAGCAGTATAATTGTCCGTGTCTCAGAGTCATAACCATGTTACAATGGTTTGAGGAGCATTATATTGAGCTCACGTTGACGTCTCGGTGACCAAATTCGCCTGATTTAAATCCTATGGAACCCATATGGGTCACTATCAGCCGCCATCACCGCGTACGCAAATCAGCGGCCCATTATTTACGCGAATTACATTACCTGTGCATAGACATCTAATACCACATACTTCCACAAACCTACCAATGTTCTGTCGGGTCCCTGATACGCAGAATCAGTAACGTATTTCGTTCCAAAGATGGACAAACAATGTACTATTAGAAGGCGGTCATAACGTTTTGGCTCATCAGTGTATACTCTTGTCGTAGTCGCGTATTCCTTTTGTATATCTCTTATTGCGGGTCTCGATTTAACGGCATCACCATATTGATCCGTGGTACAAAAAACCAAATTAGAATGAAGAAAAAGACTTTTAGAAAATAACAACGTTTAGAGTAATTTTGGTGGGGCATAAATTGAATTATGTACCTCATGGACACAAGGCATCTTGTCAGAGTTAACATTTTACCCAACTTCAGAGGCCAAACTGGCTCTCGCCATGCAGCGGCTCACAACGTAAACATGTGCTTCCATCAGATGACTAAGGCGAACGACGTATGTTGAATATGATTTGCCATTGTTTTTCGCGTAAATTAACTCAGTCATAGAAATCTTTAACCGCGTACTGAGTGATGGAAAGAATTTAATTGATAACAGAATTAACTTCAAACAGCAACTAAAATCTTATGTGCTTGACAACTCCTGTGAGACGCACAGACATACAGATATACAAAAACTGAATATTTTGCACAGGAAACTGGTTCTTCTGGAACAGTTAGCGACCACGTTACAGGACAGTGAAAGCGAAAATACATTATACGTGCAGATTACACGAGAAGAAAATTACGTTTTCAAAAACTTTTGGACACCCGACACGGTATCGAAGTCTGTGGTTATCTACTATGGACGTTCATTACGTTACAAGATTGGAACTCCCGGGCATCGTCGTAGAGGTGCACATTATGTGTGTTCGTTGGTGATAGTGTCTTTGATTTCGTGATTATGCACCCTGAATACTCAGCTGAGTTAAAAATGTGTTTGTTTTTCCTGGAGGAATATGGACCGTGCACCTGAATAGCTGTTGCCATGACACTGTCTACGTTCATGCACCATATACGCAGACTTACATTACCTTGTTTTACCGGTTGCACAAATGATGTCAAGTACATTTAAGGAAGAAACGTTTACAAGTGAGTACGAATTTTAATATATTTATTTTTATCGCTTTTACGAGATTCTTGTAGAGCAATTTTGGTGACGAAGGCTTGCTCCTTCGAAACATTGAACATAGTTAATTATAGATAATTTCATACGTGTAAAAATAAATCGCGTGAATCATTGGTTAACAAAAGCCGACTTGCGAGCCGCATGAGGCCTGAATCAAGGATTCGTGCGTCTCGCGGTTCTCAGCCGTATTTTATAACGTTATGTGGCTAAGAGCCAAATCCAAAAATGTCAACTAGCGTAAAGAGCTTCTTAAGAGTGTAGTTTTCCTACACAGCATGAATCATAAATACTTATAAGAGCAGTAAGGTCTTAAGATGCACTCAATTACTATTGACGGTGGTGAATTCGCAAGTGAGCCAAGTAAATCTGGGCGCTTACCTCAGAGGTAGAGACCACTGAGGGATTAGAGGATGTGAGAGAGGGAATCTTTTGCCCTTTGTCTGCCAATGTTGACAATTCACGAGCGTACTTCACTAGTGCCCATCACCTACTAAGACACAAATTTTGACACGGAACTAACATGGATTCGTGAATTTGCATTATATAAGGAGCAGTCAACTCAAAAGGAGACAGATGGGAAAAAGTAAGTAAACTTTATATTATTTTAAAAGTAATCATCACAAATGATGATACAGGTATCCCACTGTGAGACAAGCCGGTCGGTGCCTTAATGGAAAAAAGTTTGCGCCTCCCTATCGAACCATGATTGTTCCCAGGCGTGCGCCTCTTCGTCCAAAGCAAATAGACAGCCATGGATGTCTTTCGCCAGGCTCGCATAATATTGAAATCGTATGGGGAAAGATCGGGACCGCATGGGGGAAGTGTAGGAGCGACCCAGCGGAACTTCTGCAGCGTAGTCGAAACAATCTTAGCAACATGAAGGCCAAACTCTCCCCATGGGTTTTGGAGCCCTGAAGAAAGACATCCATTGCTAACGGTATGCTGCGAACAAAGAGGTGCACACCCAGATACAACAATATTTCCATAGACAACGGCAAACGGGTTTCCAAGATGGCACCGACCGTCTTGTCTCACATTGGGATAAACGTGTTAATAGTTTAGAGATTACCTTTTAAATTGTAAACAGTTTCCTTACTTTTTTTCTGTCTGTCTCGTTTCCATTTGACTGTCCTTTATAGAGACGGACATCTTCAAATACGGTACACATTTGTAGCAAGGAATATGCAATTAATTAAATCTTTTGCAATAAATAAAAACGAATAGGAGAAAAATAACATTCAAAATATTTAGTAAACATTTTGGTCATGTCTGACACTGCATTATTAATAAAAATAAATACAATTGTTGTTATTAATCAATTAATCATCTGCCCACACAGACAGCGCAACAACACTTCTGCAGGCAATTACAGTGCCATCACTATGGGGTCGCTGAGGGTCGTAAGAAATTGAAACAGAATAATCGACACGGAGTGTTCTGAATGGAACCGACTTCTAACAATCAGTACTTGGAGACCGGTGGCCAAATTATCGCATTCGTACTACAGCTACTCCATTGCATTCTCCTATCATACTAATTTATGAAGGTTCCCAATTGGTACACATGCTGCCTGAATTGCAGTCCCACTTGTCAGTGTTGGCTCTTTAGCCAAAAAGTTTGACGACCACGGGCGTAAATGTTCAGCTTGTTTTCCGTTGAGAAGACGTACTATAACTGTGTGACAGCGAAACGCCGCACTGCAGAAACATTGGGACCCACAGATTAGGAAAGGGTGGAAACGATTGACTATTTGACAAACACATTACATAAAACAGATTTATTGAAAATCACGAAGCTCAGCAAATTACAATTGTGCATTCCTTAGAAAAACTGTCTTTCATCATGGAACACCTCATAAGAACAGTTTTTATGCTGAAACACAATTATTCAAACCAGCAATAGCGCAAGATTATTAAACTGCTCTTAAGACTATTATTGATCCAACAGAAAAGAAAAAGTTGATCGAATAAAAAAATCAATTGAACTCAATAAACAGTTATTCACAAGAGGATCAGGTAAGTTGTCTGAATTGAAATTACGCTACAAGCATCAGAATAGATCTAGCTTAAAAATGATTTTGTACTTGTTTAATAATGATTTATTTTTAAAAAAACTTTCACACGCTATTTCACCCCCTTGGGGGTAGAATTTCCAACAGTGCTTAAACATACATTTTTTTAATTGCTGACCGAGAAACCAAAACCAACTTTCGTCGTCCGCTTTAAAACTGACTTATTAGCGACATATTTTCAAAAATCATTTCAGCCCCTATTTCAACCCCTTAGTGTGGAATTTCGGAAACTCACTTCTTAAATGATACCTACAGTATAGGATTAATACGCTCTTCAAATTTTGAGTTTCTATCCTTACGGGTTTGCACTAGGCAATGATGAGTCAATCAGTCAGGACGTTCAATTGGTTGAGAAGGGATCCATTCGACTGAATCTTTACTTGAATTTGTGTCAATTGAAACAAATAAATTTCAATAAGATCATGAATTTATTGAAAGAAAATAAATCGTAACTGTAAATTATTGATTTATGAGCCTCAGTGAAACTTTGTGCATCGTTGATGTTTGTGTGATGTGCCTGTGTATGTGATGTGTCATGCAGTTGAGAAAGGAATTACCTTTAAAGTTTGGTTAAAACCCCGTTCTTCGGTAATATTCATCCCAAATGATGTCATCTGGAAGGAACTGTTATCCTTCTGTATATTCTGCAAGAAATGCTTCGATCGAGGTTCTTGGCCAGAAGGCAATGATGCCAGTGGCTCTGCTAGCCGTGTCTGTTGTGGTAAATTGATCTTTCCACTCGCACAGCATAATCCTGGTAGTTCATGTCGAAATCCCAAAGCATTGCAGTGTTGACAAACATTGCTCATTATTCAGAAATCGACCAATACATCTGCGGCATAAGCGACTGTTGGATCGTATCTGAACGCCAAACGTTCAGTTCGAATTGTCATGTTTGATTGTATGCTCCAAATTATTCTCTGCATAAGCTCCAGCTGAGCGAGACAAAGTCGACTGCATCCATTGATCCGGTGTCATAGTGGATCGTACTTGAGAAATTCATATTTGGTTTGCCTCCAAACACAGTCCATGCCCTCGTCAGTCTCATTGACTCGTCGCTCATGTAGTTGGCTCGCGTTGTGCATACATTGACCGATGTTTTGACGCCTCACTGGTGGCATTTTTTTTCCAAAGAAATAAATCACGAACTGAAATCAACAGAACATTTGCAATATACCAAATTACCATGAACTTAAATCAACTGAAAGTTTGCAACACACCAAATTACCATGATCTGACATCAATTCAATCTTTGCAACACACCAAAGATATGATAACCACGGATAACACACTGAAATATTGCTTTAAATTGTATTCTTTTTCGTTAAATATTAATATCCAATTCGGAATTTGTTGTTGTTATGAAATCATGCGACAGCAGAAGTGTCATACTAAATGTCACACTATTTCTTTTTTTATGAGAACATGTGACAACAGAACTGTCAAATCGTCCATCATATTTCTTTAATTGATACAAAAATACCATCAAAATTTCCGACTTTTTCAGTGGATTTTCCAAAAATTTTCTTTCACGCAAATCTTGTCCTGACAAAGAACATAGAAAAAGAAAGAAACAAAAAGTACCAGCCAACTCTGTGAAGCTGTTCTCAAGTGATGATCTTTCATACATGAGGCAGCTGTTTTTTATTTACATAGATCAGACATTTTACTATATTAACAAAGACATTTGCAGTTATACTAGTAATATGTGAAGTGTTTACAAATATATTTAGTAAACAAAATCAAACAGCACTCATTTGGTCAAATGTCTAATCACAATTTAAGTTAACATATCCGAAGTCTTACACAGACACTGCACTTTTCCAGTACTGCTTCCCCTTCATTTTGAAATATTGTCTTCGAGATTTTCTTATATGCTGCAGCTCCACCTTATCTCTTTTCAGATACCAACAGTAGTCGTTAACCATCCCTTTATCCCACCTGCCTTTATAATGTGATTCTATTTCTTTCATGTCTTGATGAGTATTTTCTCCATGTTCTTCTCTAACATCTCCAAGATTGTCATTGAAGAAGTCAAGATGGCTATGAAGAAAATGGATTTTAAGGCTGATATCCTAAATTTTTCAGAGTTATCAACATATTTTCCACCATGGCTTTGAATTCTGGATGTTTCCTACTCTGTAAGAAACTGTCAACCACTTTTTGTCCAAGACAATCGTTCTTCTTGTATTGGTACATTCACAAATACTTCATCTTTTATCAAACTTCTAATGATTGTTCCCACAAATATTCCTTGTAAGTTTAGCCTCAGACAGAAAAGAAAATTTGGAATTTATATACTTAAAAAATCGCCATCTTTAGGAAATGTTTTGATAAACTGTTTCATGATTCCCAATTTAATATGAAGAGGTGGCATGATGATTTCACCAGAGATTCTCTTATCACGTTTTTATACTCAGGATTCATTGTTATTCTGGTAGGCCATTCGATTCTACTCCAATGCGATTCATGGGCACGACTATCCCACAGGCACACAACACAAGGAAATATCGCAAAGCCTGATTGTTGTCCCAGCAGCATTCCTATTACTTTCAGGTACCCACATACAACCCATTGGTGTTTCGAATAGCTTAATACCTTCAGCAGCATCTCCATGTTTTCATAGGTTTCTTTTAAGTGCACAGAATATGCTACTGGCACTGAGTCATACTTAATTCTAGTGTGTAGAAGTACGCTCTTGAAGCCTCTTTTGTTAGAATCTATAAATAGTCTCCATTCATTCGTGTTGTAGGTAACACCACATCCTGATAAAACCCATTCAATGTTCTTACATAAACAAAGAGGTTTCTCTAGTGAAATTTTCACCAAATCCCGATTCTCTTGATCGAAACGAGTAGAATGTTGTGTCCAGGGTAAGCAAATGTTTTCCCTTTAAACTTGTGCTGCTTATTTTGAGACACCCATATCTCTTACCAAGTCATTCAGTTCTTATTGTGTAACAAGCTCTGGTTGTCATAATCAGGAGCTAAAGTTTCACTTAATGATGTTGAAGAATAAGATTCTAAAGTAGTGGGCAATTTAACCACAAGAATGTCAGGAACATGTGGTATGGGTCTTATGGCTGGTTTTAGGTTTGGATAAATGATTCCTTTCATACCGTTCTTGTTATGCCTGCCAATTTTCGCCATACAAAAACAGCAGTTATCTACATGGTTTGCATTTTCTCTCCACACGACTGGAATTCTGAATGGTGACGATTTCCATTTGTCTTGTTTCAACTTCCTCAAACCTGCAACCCATGTATCACAAACAGTGTGTGGGCAAAGTTTTTTCCTGGTCTCCTAAATTTATGCCAAAATAAGATAGTTAGTATGCTTTTTTGACAAATGAGGTTATGTTCTCTCTTCTACTTATGAAAGTCAGATAGCCGCAGATGTAACGTAACACATCAGGGTCATTCACCCACGATCTTCTTGGTGAAGTCGCCATTATTAGGCTGATCTGAAGTATCCTAGTAATGTCGACAACAACTTCAAATTTATACTCATATGACTGTGATGCGTTTGTATACTTCTAAACAATACGTGAAGTATCGATTCTTTCACAGTCGATCATGTTGACTCACTTTACGATCTACTGCAGTATATTTTATGTGAGAAACTTAAAAACAGGAAACTTTAGGAATTACATAAAAACTGTAGAACAGATTGTATCTTCGTAAAGAGCGTTAAAACACCACTCGAATTGATCCACTTTCACAATCCTGTTTAATTCTGCTAATGCTGCAATTTTAAAAGGGGAATACTCCACCATAAACGTAGGTTATAGTACAATAGAGCAGATTTTTAACCATCAGTATATGATACCAGTTGTACTCGGAACACCAGCCAGCATTGAGCACATTTGAGCAAATTCTGTCTTTTTCATCTGGCTGCCTGATCAACGTTAAAAATTATCGTCAACCACAACTATGAGGAATGATTCCTTCCCTTTTGCACTGCTTGTCCAGTTTCCAGGTGCCGTTCTTTACAGCAAATACTCGTCTGCTTGGCTTCCAAGTCCTCCATATAGTGTACAAAATTTCTCAAGTTCACCTGAAAACACTGAGTCTCCAGTACTGTTGAAGTAGACGATTTCTATACGTCTCATTCGCCCAAAAACTTCGGTACTCAATACGCTCATGACCAATATACACAGTGACAACATCCAGTAACACAGTGCATGGCACCTTCCGTCTGGAGCCAAGTAGGCAGGCTGTGTGCGCTGACCGAGCATACATCAAGACGCGCACTTGTTGCTTACTCGCTGTCACTGTACCAGGTCACACCCCTCCTTCTACCACTACGCTGGCACAGACAAAGCCTCACTTCAGTCAGAGACAACATCTCACCATCGATAGAGAGTATAGCCAATGTAACTACAGTGAGGTCACAAAAGTCATGGAATAGGGATACGCACATATGCAGATAGCTGTAAGTATCGCATACCCATGGTATAAAATGGCATCACATTGGCAGAGCTGTCATTTGTACTCAGATAATCCATGTGAAAAGGTTTCCAACTTGATTATGGCCGCACAGACTGGAAGAATTAACAGAATTTGAATGTGGAATGGTAGTTGAAGCTAGACGCGTGGGACATTCCATTTCAGAAATCGTTAGGGAATCCAGTAGGCTCTTCCGAGATCCACAGTGTCAAGAGAGTGCCGGCAATACCACATTTCAGGCGTTACCTCTTGCCATGGACAACGCAGTGGCCGACGGCCTTGACTTAACGACTGAAAGCAACAGCGTTTGCGTACAGTTGTCAGTGCTAACAGACAAGCAACACCGTGAAACAATCGCAGAAGTCAACGTGGGATATACGACGGACGTATCTGTTAGGACAATCCAGTGAAATGAGACAACCGACACGACTGCCACTGCTAACGACACTACATCGTTTGCAAAGCATCTCCTGTGCTCGTGACAATATACTCATATGATGGGCCGTAGACGACTGTAAAACCGTGGCTGGGTCAGATGAGTCCTGATTTCAGCTGGTAAGAGTCAGGGGACTCGATTGATGTTAGCATCCTATATACTATTATGCACAGTACAATCACCAATAAATCTGAGTTTCATTTGAATACCTATAAATCTCTTGACAGTTTACACATACGTCTAGTATGAACACGCACATATTTGTCAGTAAAGAAATTCGTAGATTGGTCAGTCCTAGTATCAGCCAAGGACTGGATTTATCGTAAAGGTGTGGTAGGCGATTAATTCACGTGGTGGAAAGTTCTTAATGTACGCCAGGCAGGCATCATCATGACTCAGGTGACTGTAGGTCAATGCTATTATTGATCACATGGTTCATCACATGATGTTAATATTTGGTATATGAGTTCTTCAAGTGATTTCATTACAACACGCTGGTCTTAGTTTTTGGATCTAATGACTTTGATTTTCATCAAGTATGGCGTTATCACGGCAGCACGCAGTATTCGTTCTAGCAGCATGCTGCTGCCGGAGATTAAGTGCAAAATGTTAAAGTCCAGCCCCATATACACTCCTGGAAATTGAAATAAGAACACCGTGAATTCATTGTCCCAGGAAGGGGAAACTTTATTGACACATTCCTGGGGTCAGATACATCACATGATCACACTGACAGAACCACAGGCACATAGACACAGGCAACAGAGCATGCACAATGTCGGCACTAGTACAGTGTATATCCACCTTTCGCAGCAATGCAGGCTGCTATTCTCCCATGGAGACGATCGTAGAGATGCTGGATGTAGTCCTGTGGAACGGCTTGCCATGCCATTTCCACCTGGCGCCTCAGTTGGACCAGCGTTCGTGCTGGACGTGCAGACCGCGTGAGACGACGCTTCATCCAGTCCCAAACATGCTCAATGGGGGACAGATCCGGAGATCTTGCTGGCCAGGGTAGTTGACTTACACCTTCTAGAGCACGTTGGGTGGCACGGGATACATGCGGACGTGCATTGTCCTGTTGGAACAGCAAGTTCCCTTGCCCGTCTAGGAATGGTAGAACGATGGGTTCAATGACGGTTTGGATGTACCGTGCACTATTCAGTGCCCCTCGACGATCACCAGTGGTGTACGGCCAGTGTAGGAGATCGCTCCCCACACCATGATGCCGGGTGTTGGCCCTGTGTGCCTCGGTCGTATGCAGTCCTGATTGTGGCGCTCACCTGCACGGCGCCAAACACGCATACGACCATCATTGGCACCAAGGCAGAAGCGACTCTCATCGCTGAAGACGACACGTCTCCATTCGTCCCTCCATTCACGCCTGTCGCGACGCCACTGGAGGCGGGCTGCACGATGTTGGGGCGTGAGCGGAAGATGGCCTAACGGTGTGTGGGACCGTAGCCCAGCTTCATGGAGACGGTTGCGAATGGTCCTCGCCGATACCCCAGGAGCAACAGTGTCCCTAATTTGCTGGGAAGTGGCGGTGCGGTCCCCTACGGCACTGCGTAGGATCCTACGGTCTTGGCGTGCATCCGTGCGTCGCTGCGGTCCGGTCCCAGGTCGACGGGCACGTGCACCTTCCGCCGACCACTGGCGACAACATCGATGTACTGTGGAGACCTCACGCCCCACGTGTTGAGCAATTCGGCGGTACGTCCACCCGGCCTCCCGCATGCCCACTATATGCCCTCGCTCAAAGTCCGTCAACTGCACATCCGGTTCACGTCCACGCTGTCGCGGCATGCTACCAGTGTTAAAGACTGCGATGGAGCTCCGTATGCCACGGCAAACTGGCTGACACTGACGGCGGCGGTGCACAAATGCTGCGCAGCTAGCGCCATTCGACGGCCAACACCGCGGTTCCTGGTGTGTCCACTGTGGCGTGCGTGTGATCATTGCTTGTACAGCCCTCTCGCAGTGTCAGGAGCAAGTATGGTGGGTCTGACACACTGGTGTCAATGTGTTCTTTTTTCCATTTCCAGGAGTGTATATATATGTGATGAACCATGTGGTCAATAATAGCATTTACCTACATTCACTTGAGCTGTGATGATGTTCTACATCTACATTTATACTCCGCAAGCCACCCAACGGTGTGTGGCGGAGGGCACTTTACGTGCCACTGCCATTCTGCCATTACCTCCGTTTCCTGTTCCAGTCGCGAATGGTTCGCGGGAAGAACGACTGCCGGAAAGCCTCCGTACGCGCTCAAATCTCTCTAATTTTACATTCGTGATCTCCTCGGGAGGTGTAAGTAGGAGGAAGCAATATATTCAATACCTCATTCAGAAACACACCCTCTCGAAACCTGGACAGCAAGCTACACCGCCATGCAGAGCGCCTCTCTGTCAGAGTCTGCCTCTTGAGTTTGCTAAACATCTCCGTAACGCTATCATGCTTACCAAATAACCCTGTGACAAAACACGCCGCTCTTCTTTGGATCTTCTCTATCTCCTCTGTCAACCCGACCTGGTACGGATCCCACACTGATGAGCAATACTCAAGCATAGGTCGAATGAGTGTTTTGTAAGCCATCTCCTTTGTTGATGGACAACATTTTCTAAGGACTCTCCCAATGAATCTCAACCTGGCACCCGCCTTACCAACAATTAATTTTTTATGATCATTCCACTTCAAATTGTTCTGTACGCATACTCCCAGATATTTTACAGAAGTAACTGCTACCAGTGTTTGTTCCACTCTCATATAATCGTACAATAAAGGATCCTTCTTTCTATGTATTTGCAATACATTACATCTGTCTATGTTAAGGGTCAGTTGCCACTCCCTGCACCATGGTGTAGATCCCATGAAGCCATGGACCCAACAAGGCACTGTACACGCTGGTGGTGGTTCCATAGTTGTGTGAACTGCATTTATATGAAATGGATGGGTCTTCTGGTCTAACTGAACCGATCGTTGACTGGAAATGGTTGTCTTCAGCTACTTGGAGACTATTTGCAGCCATTCGTGGACTTCATGTTCCCAAACAGCAATATAATGCTTATGTATGACAATGTGCCATGTCACCAGGCCACAGTCATTCGTGATTAGTTTTAAGAACATTCTGGATAAAACGGGTTAATGGTTTGGCCACCTGTATTACCCGACATGAAACCCGTCGAACCTTTATGTGACGTAATCGAGAGGTCAGTTCATGCACGAAATCCTGCACCAGCAACACTTTCGCAATATTTTGGACAGCTATAGAGGCAGCATGGTTGAATATTTCTGGAGGTGATTTCCAACGACTTGTTGACCCCACGCCACGAAGAGTTGCTGCACTACACCAGGAAAAAGGTGGTCCGACACAGTATTCGGAGGTATCCCACGACTTTCGTCACCTCAGTATATAGTGCTGAACATGGCACAGCAGCTACGATGCGTGGAATATGCAGGTGACATTAGCAGGTAACCGGGTGTGGTTGCAGGCTGCCCGGTGATGGGTGTTCTGACGCTGGGCCTGGCGTTCTGCGGCTGCCAGCCGGTGTGGGCGGCTGTGCTGCTCGCCGCCGCCACCGCCGTCAGCGGTGCCATCTCCTCGGGGCCGCTCGCCAGCCTCGTTGACCTCAGCCCCAACTTCGCAGGTAGGCCCGCAACACAAACATCCAAAGTTCACAAGGCCGTGGCGGGGACACACTCGTAACCATAAAAGACAAAGAAATCATTAGTATTTTATTACCGTTTAATACATTATATGAGGGCTTGCTGAAAAGTAATGTCTCTGATTTGATGTGAAAACTCTTCAAACTTTTTAAATAAAACATTCTACATCTTTATTCTTCATATCAACATATTAACCTCGCGACATAGTCACTCTAGCGATGAATACATTTCTCCCAACGGGAAACCGGTTTATCGATCCCGCCACTGTAGAATGTTTGACTTTGTTGATGCAGCCACAACCTCACCTGCATCACTATCAAAGTGGAGTCCTCTAAGGTGTTTTATAAGTTTTGGAAAAATAAGGAAATCAGTTGGGGCCAAGTCAGGACAGTATTGAGGATGATCGAGGACAGTGAACCCGTGGCGTTGGAACTGTTGCAGATGTCGCACTCCTCATGCGTTCTCTGGCTTTGTCACGCTAGAGAAAGGATACTCCATGTGTCGACAATCTTCTCAAATTTGTCGTTTTACTTTCTCACACAAAGACATAGTTACATTACACATCTCTATGTTATACAGTAAAATTTGGAGACCTCTAGCGACAAAGGGTTGCAACTTGTGTCAACGAAGGGGGAAAGTCGATCGAGTAATATCCATGGCATTTAATAAAGCACTCCGTCTTCAGGCCACGAGTGGCCTACCGGAACCATCCGACCACTGTGTCATCCTCAGAGGAGGATGCAGATAGGAGGGGCGTGGGGTCAGCACACCGCTCTCCCGGTCGTTATGATGGCATTCTTGACCAAAGCCGCTACTAGTCGGTCGAGTAGCTCCTCAATTGGCATCACGAGGCTGGGTGCACCTCAACCGATATTGAGAACAGAATAAAAAATTCGCAAGCATCACTTTTCAGCACGCCCTTCTAGTAGTTCCTTAATCCTAGCTTCCAGAGTCTCCTATCTTTCCAATATTCCATCTGCAAAGTATTCTCTGACATAACTCTGACACCCCCTTGTAACATGCACTTTGAGTAATGACTGTCTGTCTATTATGACATACCCATTGCACGGATGATATTCATTGTGGAATGAAACTGAAAGGCATGTCCACATTGATAAATTGTGAATTTTGTACTTTAGCTGATCATTTTGCTGGTCTCGTTGTCTCCACTCCAAGGTATGGTTGTTGTGACGAGTTTTTACGTGTATGGACAAAATTTACTTTAACAATGGATGACATATTGCATGAGAGAAGTCACAGCTGTATCAATGTTTTTGAATCATTTACTGTTAGTCTCAGTTGTAATTAGTGACACTTCATAATGGTTTCGATCACATCTAATGACGATCTTCAGATCTGATTTATCATGAGTTATGGGAAATAAGTAAAATACTCGTGAGTAAATTCGTGATTAATGAGCTCAGCAGATGATCATTAAATGTGAACAAAACCAGCAATCAAGTGTGACTAATTGCAATTAAAGAAATACGATTTCCACAGAGAGACTGTAAATACTAAGCGCAAAACGTTTCTCCATTTCGACTCTTGTGTATTTCCCAAACACTGTTTCACAGCTATATACAATCATACCTTTCCATTTCCATTAACTTCCATCTCTATCTTTCCCTCACAACAACTGAAACATCTCTCATACAACAACCAACAAGCAGAACATACCTCCTCGCCTAGTGGGAGGAAGAAGAACAGAGATAATAATACACATGTACATCAAAGAGCTAAACAGTTACATAGATATTCAACAAACGCGTTGAAATCGTTGTGCATAAATCGATATGTAAATTTTATTCAAACGACTTTTTAGCATTAAGACGTTTATGTTTTGTTAATTGAACTACACACTTCTTAAATTTATATACAATACAATGGCAGATCACATACGTTACTGCTATGTGAAGCCAGATTTGTATACAAAGATTCAATGTTGTTCATACATGATATGATCGATGCAGACCTGTATAGGATATTTCATATTATGCATTAGGGTTGATTACGTCACACATTTCCCATACTGTTCTCAGGTGCCCTCTTCTTGTTCTATTAGTTGGAATCCATTCCATCAGCTTCTTATGCCATCTGTCCTTGTATATTTTGGTGTGGTGACGGAATGAGAGAAGGGAGGAGTTTTGCTTGTCACCGTTTCCCCTACCATTAGATTAAAATGGTCACACCTGTTAATCTTCTGCTGCCCGGACCGTAGAAACGTCAGGAACTCCTCTTACAGCAGGGAATTCGATTGCCAAGATAAATAACTTGATTAATGAAGGGAACAGGGTAACTAGAGACCAGTAACAGACAGACAACCATAATAAAATCAGTTATGTTCTTAATAAAACACAGAAACGCTACGCTGTCTCATTAGAAAGGCGGGAATTTGTCAGCCAAAAACATGTTCTTATCTAGCAATCCATAGATTCGAGCGACGTCGACATGAAAAGACATAGAAACACATGAAAAACAGTGATAACTTGTCGATTCCCTGGAGACAGTATTGACCAGAGAGCAAGAGATGAATCTCCAGAATGTATCTTTTCCAGGCCATATCAAAGTAATGAGCCACGAGTAATCATGCAAAGAGGGGCAGCGTGTCAACAAAGCTTACTGCTCTGATATTGACGGAACTGATTTCTCACGGTGCAGCCCAATAAGAAACGGATTTGTGACGAGCAAAAGTTGAATATAGCAGTTGCTTCCATGGCGGTTGAAACCAAGAGACGTATCGCGAAAAGTGCCGCAACTACAATACTACTGCTAGCTTATCAAGAACGGCAACGAATTGAGTGAGAGATAGTGTCTCTCAGTAGTTTTGTTTCCTCGGACAAGGCACATCAGTGTGCATCCTCCAATAAAAAAATGGTTCGTGTAGCCAACTTGACTGGGGGTGGCAATGAAGATGGTTGCTACAGTTTTTTTAGCGATGGGCAGTTCACCCATCCAATGTGTAGGTTAGTGGTCCCGGGGCGGCGCCAGTTCACTGACTACGTCAGTATCTCTCTGTGCCACCATATATTCCCACTTCAACTCCTATAGTTTCTTGAAGTTCCGATAGCTGGCTTCGCTGTACGTAAACTTCAAAATGGAGTCTGTAACGGAGGTGCATTCAGAACAGAAAGCTATCACTGAGTTTTGGGGAAAACCAAAGCACCGCACACATTCATAGCCACTTGCGGAGATCTGGCAGTGAACAAAAGCACTATGAGCCGTTGGGCGAGGTGCCTGGCACGATGAGTCGTTGAGCGAGGCATCTGTCACGCTCACAACAAGGTCACCAGAAACCTCTCCTCTCTCCCGCTGCCGGCCAGCTGTAAACATCCTCAGGAAATTGAGGAAACGACTTCAGCATGTTTGTCACCACAAAAATGCAAACAAACTTCTCCATGACAATGCAAGGCCTCATACAAGTCTGCCCAACTGAGAGGAGCTCACAAAACTTCATTGGACAGTTCTTCCTCATCTACTGTGCTTCTCGTATCTTCCGATATCCACCTGTTCGGCAAAATGAAGTATGCACTCCATGAGAAGCAGCACGTGGGTGATGGGGAGGTTATTGATGCAGCAAGATGTTCGCTCTGATGACGACCAGTAGAGAGGTACAATGTGGGCATACAGGCCCTCCCAGTAAGGTGGCGTAAAGCTGTTGCATTGAACAGAGATTGTGTTGAAAAATAGTGTTTTGAGGCAAAAGAGTGGGAGGTAATAAGATGTATTAGAATCCTGTAAAAATCAACCTGCTTTCAGAAAAAAATTGGATTACTTATTGAACGGTTTTAACTTATAACTTTCGACTTGGTATTTTGTGGACTAGGCCTCTTACCCTGGATAGATACGTTTATCCTTTTGCAACATCCATGAAAGTTTGTATCATCATCATGGAATCACCCTGTATAGGTTCAGTCTTCAGTGACAGTTGAGTTTCAGACATAACCTGTATATTCAAAAAAGAAAAAATATAATTTTGGTACAACAGTAATGAAATGGTATATAGCTATAAAGTACTTTGACAAGTTACTCATCTAATTAAAATGTCTGACAGAGAGTGATGTTGTTTTCTAACATAGATCAACATTCTTTCAGTTTCATAAATCCGTCTACAACATACACAAAGTCATGAAAAGAAATAAACAGTGAACTACTGAACTGTATGATGTACATGCCCTGCTTGTAGCTACCTTTGTTTTCTGAAACATATGTACATGCAATTTTGACTATTACCTACTCCATGCCATAGTGTTTATGGTGGATTTAATCTATGGGACATGTAATTAACTAAAGTGAACTGCATTACATTCGACCTGTTGCAGGAATCCTGATGGGCGTCAGCTGCACCCTCGGCTTCACAGCAGCCTTCATATCGCCTCTCATCGTCAGCGTACTCACCTACAACAATGTAAGTGCAAAACATCCGACTACTGACTAAGATGTCTCAGCTTTACTCAGATGATGATGATGATGATGATGATGATGATGATGTAATTTTAAATTTTAAAAAATAGAACAAAGGAAAGAGGAATTTAAAGAAAGAATTAAGAGAAAATTAAAAGAATGTGAAGCAGAAACGTAGCAAAGATACTAATCACAGCAGCTGAAGAAGTGGGTGGCTTGTGCAAATCTCAAAACCAACCAAAGAAGCTGACAAATAAAACTGATGGTTGAGAGAAGAAAAATTAAGTAGAAACAGGCAAAGATAAGACAAAAAAAAAAAAAAAAAAAACTCCTCCCCAACAGGCCATGAAGGCCCAACTGTACCGACAGGCCACCGTGTCATCCTCAGCCCATAGGGGTCACTGGATGTGAATATGGAGGGCATGTGGTCAGCACACCACTCTCCCGGCCGTATGTCAGTTTCCAAGTCTGGAGCCGCTACTTCTCAATCACGTAGCTCCTCAGTTTGCCTCACAAGGGCTGAATGCACCCCGCTCGCCAACAGCGCTTAACTTCGGTGATCTGACGGGAACCAGTGTTACCACTGATGCAAGGCTGTTGGCTGAAGATAAGATAGACTATAAATAACTGTGCAAGGCTCCGGATAAGAGCATGAAAAATGACATCCAGGAGTATGAAGAAGATAGGTTAAAAGCCAGTCTTGAAAATAAACCTAGTTTAAAGATAGCCAAGAGGAGGTTTATGATTGGAAAAATTCAGCTAATAGTGTTAGACACAGACAAAGGCCGAATTACAGATAAGAAAGAAATACTTGAACATATTGAGAATTTTTGTAGTGACCTAAACAGTAAATTTGATGATAATATCTAAATCCCAAACGAACTGGATGCCTCTGTTTCCCAAATACCAGAAATACTCCTCTCAGAAGTCAAACTTGCTATATACGAGATGAAAAAAGGTACCACTCCAGGTAGTGACGACCTCTCAGTCGACATTTTAAAGCTGATGGATGACGAATCTATAAAGCATTTAGCTAAAATATTTTCATATTGTTTGCACAGTTGAAAATTACCAATAGATTGGAATAAAACCAAAATAATCCTTATTCATAAGAAAGGATGCACCATCACCCAATAAGCCTCCTGTCCACACTGTACAAACTTTTTACTACAATTTTGACTACCAGGTTGAGCACTACACTTGTCCTGGCCCAACCTGTTGAGCAAGCTGGATTTTGTGTTGGGTTCAGCATACCAGAATTGATAATATCCTCACTCCAAGCGAAACAATTAATAGAACAAATGAGTACCATCTACCTCTCTGCATTGCCTTCATAGATTTTGAAAAGGCATCCAGTTAGATCAGTTACCCAGCTGTGTTTGAGGCTCTAACAGAGCAAGGAACAGAAGAGGCCTATATTAAAGTTTTATAGAACATATACAAAACCTCCATAGCGTTTGTGAATGTAGCTGAAGAAACCACTGAATTTCTCATCGAAGAAGGTATAAAACAAGGTGACTCAATATCTCCAAAACTATTTTCAACAGTTCTCAAAAAGCAATGTTTAAATTAGATTTGAAAACAGAGGGAATGCATATTCTGGAAAGACATTAAGTACCAGTAACCTGAAGTTCGCTGATGACATTGTACTTTTTGCAAATAGTATACAATAACTCCAAATACTGCTTAGTGAACATGCATCAATCTGCTCTGAAGTTGGACTAAAAATGAACTATGATAAAATGAAGACCTTGATTAAACGGACACCAGAGGGAAATGTACCTGTTGGAAGTATGCAGCTTCAGAGGTCACAGAATATGTCTATCTGGGTCAACTGCTAAGTATGAATGGAGATTTAAAACCAGAAATATTAAACTAGGGTAGCAAGCTTGTGGAAGATACTCCTCAGTTTTGAAATCCAATAATTTGACTGGGCTGAAGAAAACAGTTTTTGGTCAATGTATACTGCCAGTGATAACTTACCATACAGCTGTGTGATGTGGGCATTAAATGAGTTCTTTGTCAGGAAACTAATAGTAGCCCAAAGAGGAATGGAAAGATCAATGTTGGGCTGTACAAAGTAAGACAGAAAGAAAGCAGTTGATATCAGATAGTCAACAAAGGTCAGTGACACAATGCAAAGAGTGAATACTTTGAAATGGCAGTGGACTAGACAGGTCACATGAAGAAAAGATGCAGGTGGTCAAAACAAGTACTAGATTGGACCCCAATTTACCAAAAAAGAAAAAGGGGAAGACCACTGGACAGATGGGACAGAAACTTAAAAAAGAAGCTCACGACTGACAAAAATGGAAGAATCTACAGAGATTGTATGTTGCACACCAACCCAGAGAGGCCACGTCACCATGTGATCGAATTGGCTGATCATGTACATACAATAACAGCTTTGGAAGTGCATATGACATGAGAAGAATTCTTTTTGTTCTGACTGCAGCCACATGCACTCTGCAATTTTTACCTCTTCATCACTTCTGAAGTCCTTCCCACACAGCACTTCTTTGAGCCACTCGAACACTTGAAAGTCACTCGGGGCAACTTCTGCTAAGTAAGGTGGGTCTTCGAGACATCTAAATTTCATACCCTGTGTTGTTGCTATGGTTGGAATGGCAGTTGGGGTTAGGCATTGTAATGCAGCAATAGTCAGAGATCTTCGCCATTTTCTTCTGTTTGCAGCATTTAAGCACTGATTTAGTAGCCGGCCGGTGTGGCCGAGCGGTTCTAGGCGCTACAGTTTGGAACTGCGCGACCACTACGGTCGCAGGTTTGAATCCTGCCTCGGGCATGGATGTGTCTGTTGTCCTTAGGTTAGTTAGGTTTAAGTAGTTCTAAGTTCTAGGGGACTGATGACCTCAGAAGTTAAATCCCATAGTGCTCAGAGCCATTTTTTTAGAACTGATTTAGTAGCAGATTGGAATACAATTCATTGGTAAGGATTCATTCCCTTTCCATGAAATGCTCGAAAATGAGTCCTTTTTTTGCATCCCAAAGCGAAGTGAGCATGACGTTTCCTGCCAAAGATTGAGTGCAGAATTTTTTTGGTTTTGACAAATAGCTGTGGCACCATTTAGTACTCAATATTTTCATTTCAGATTTCATATCTTGTAGCAGTTCTCTCTAGAAACATATTACATTCAACCTGGAAATTACGCAAAAGTTTCTCACAGACATTGACATGGCGATCTCTCAATTCATGAACATCTTACAGACCTTTTACCAAATAACAATATTTCATGGAAAATATTGTGTAATGAATAACAAAATATTGGCTATTTGTTTACATTAATATGCCCATTTCCCTTCACAAGCTTCTCCACTGTAGCAACATTTTCATTCTTCAGTACATGTTACACTTGCAGCAGGGACACACATGAATCACCATAACATGCTTTAGTCCCGAAATGCATTTCCACGGGTTTGCTGCTCAAAAAACTTATCTCAGATCACTATTCCAAAAGGATGCAAGTAAACAATGGGGTGCACATGTTTGCACTGACACAGAGTCATTTTCTGTTAGACAACAATAGGCTGTCAACTGTTGGGAGTTTGTCAAAACACCTAGAGAACATCTGCCAACTGCCCAATGGATATACAGCTTTTAGACATTTTATTGCAGTTTTAAGGTTTTCATTTAAATTAATATTGTGTAAAAGGATCTTCAGGTGTTTGTAAAAGGTCTGAGAAAGGAGAGAACTACAGTGACTTCCAGTGGTATCTTACAATATTTTTGCATGGTGTCTTATGCTGAAATCTGCAACAACAAACAACAAATGGACATTATTTAATAATAAGCACTTAAATAATTAATACCATATTTTATAATGTGCAAATTACATCAAAAACTAACAGTTCTATTGTATTCATCACATTACTCAAATAAAATACAAATAATAAAAACATACTGTAGCTGATAGGTTTTGTTGTGACTGAAATTTAGTATTAAATGTCAGATGTTGCATAAAAAACATTATTTGCTATTGATCAAATTGCTACTGAGTTTCTTAGACACTGCAGATGCTACAGCAAAACATTAAAATTAAAAATCAAACTCTGAAGAACATTGCAATGTGAATGATAATGGCAACAACATATCAACTACTTTCCAAAAAAATCAAGGTGAAGATTTTGCATATTTTTTTACAAAACTGAACATTTGCTTAACTTAAAAGTGCTTCTCTTATATTCTCTCTCTGTTCATGGGTACTAAATATGTATGGATGCTAAACATACATCAATACAATTAATTTAAGAGGAGATTAGTGTTTAACATCCTGTCAAGCACGAGTGCAAGCTTGGATAAGGGAAAGAAGGGAAGGAAATTGGTGATGCCTTTTCAAAGGAACCATCTCAGCATTTGCCTGAAGGTATTTTAGGGAAATAGTGGTAAACCTAAATAAGGATGGCTGGTTGCGGGGCAATTAATATAGAGCACAATCGAACACATGAACAATGAAGTCATAAATACTGAAAGGTCAATGTAGATATCAATGAGACAAATTCAATGGCATAACTGCTTTGTAGAGTTGGAAGTAAGTTATGGAGTAGAAATGCATTTAAATTTGTGATTGTGCATTGTTTCAGTGGGTTAGAAGTCTCATCACCTTGATGATTGTGTCCCCCTCAACCAAGAGCACTCATAGTATGGTTTGCAGGGGGGGCAGAGGGGTAGGGTATATACCTGAGGTATGGAGTATTTTTAACATTTTGGAAGATGAATGTCAGCTTGTAAGTAGGTATAAAAAGGTCCAGTTCTGACCCTGCTAAAAACAGGCATAACACTGACATTTAAATCGTTTTGTTGAAAAAAAGAAAGAAAAAACCACCTGACTACACTACATTTTTTTCTTTCCCTGAGAGCTAGAGGGGAGAGGGCAGTCTGCAGCGGTCCACTACCTGATCAAAAGCATCTGGATGTGCCTTGTAGAGGGGACCACTATGTGTCACGAGACCTGCCAGTATAAGGGAGCTAGAAAGATTGGGTTACGATGGTCAAGCAGCTCCTCATAAGCCCTACATTTCTGTAGTCAATGTTCAGCATTGTGGTGGTTTAAAAAGCGATTTCACTTGATAATGGCCGACCATAAATGAGTGATTGTGAGTCTGATGGAATGGTCTGGGTTTGGCGAATGTGTGGGGAACATTATGTGCCATCATGTGAAATGCCAACATTGAAATACGAAGGTGGTGTATTGTGGTATGGGGATGGTTATTGTGATTAGGGTATGGTCTCCTTATTGCTCTCAAGAAATTGCTAATTGAAGAAGAGTGTGAACACATTTCACAGCATTACATACTACTATTCAGTAGAGGAATAGTTCGGGGCAATGACATGCATCCTGTCTTAAAGCAGCATGTGTCAATTTGAGTCAATAATCTGTGGACAATAACTTTTCTGGAATAGATTGGCCTGCCCAGTGACCCTTCCTCAAACCAATGGAACACCACTGGGATGAGTTTGAATAGCAACTTATCTCCAGACCCCAGTGTCCGACATCACTACTTGCTTTGGTTTGAGCTCCTGAGAAAGAATGGGTTACCACTCCTCCAGACAAACAAGCACCTTAATAAAGTGTCCCCAGCAGATTTAAAGCTATCAAAGGCAAATGATGAATGCACCCCATATTAATTCCCACTAACAGGTATCCAGAAACTTGTGATCCAATAGTGTATATTTCTATTTTTGTCTTAGAGCTTCACAAAAACACTTGACTATGCTGACTGCCAGGAGGGCTCAATCTCTATCTTCTCCCCCCTTACTGGGTACCCCTGTTCTGTTACATCAATTTATAAGATTGTATGTTATGTGTTAGAAAATAAACTGACCACAAAAAATATTAGTCAGTCCCATAAAGGAGTATACCAGTGGCTTTGGAATGTTGTAGGTGGTGCAGAAATCATACTAGGCAGTCAAATGACATTCCACCAGTGATATAAGTAATGGCACTGATGGTGAAGTGGCAGTTGGTTGTATTAAATTGGAACAGCAAGATATGGAGACATGAGAGAATGACAGAATGGGGCTATTGTGTCCCAATAGGATTTGCAATAGTCACTGAAAGCAGGTTCATCTTAACTAGCTTTTGAGCAAACATTGTGAAAGAAACTGCATATAATAGGCATTGCAGGTCCATTACCTTGAGGCAAGTCATTGATCACAGCAGTAGATGAAGCTGAATGTTCCCAGTGGGCCAAACAATGCCGAAACTGGGCAATATTTGATTGAAGGCATGTAGTGTTGTTTGACAAGTCATGATGTTGCATCTTTTTTGTTAGGTGCTGAGTGCACCAACCACCCAATGGTGTATTTACCCATAGTATGTGGAGGGTGTAGTACCAGCCAAAGGTGGTTCTTTGTTGTAAGGGGAATGTTTTTTATATCATTACTTGGTACTACTCCTTCAGGTCAACATTCTCAGTGACCTCCCCTTTCTTCTTCATCTCTATGATGAATCTTATATGGACACTTATATCTTCCAGGATGACAATGGCCACATTCATTCACGAGTCTGCATGCATATGTTCATGGTTTGATGAACCATCAGTTACAACTCTCTTGGCCAAGTAGATCACCTAATCAAAAATGTCTGGAACTATTAGGATCAGCTGGTGAAAGTAACAGTAAACATCACCACAATTTGATAGCTCTATGTGATCTAACCATCAGTGAGAGGCTTCAGCTGGAAATGTTATACCTTAAGAAGCTCAAGGCTATTCTTCCTCATTGTACTGAGGTTGTAACTAAGGCTAGGGGCAGAATTACTGTGATATCTCCTGGGGGGTGCCAAAATTTTTGTCCTGTGCGCTTATCGTGGTGTTTTGTATTACACAGAATAGTGTAGGTCCTACATTCTACATGTCTTGCAGCATTTTAGTTGTTTGATGTGCACATATTGCTCTATTCAAATGATATACAGTGTAGTAAAACACAGCTTCTTTTGTTGAAATTATTGTTCGACAGCCCACTTTCAGAGTTAAAAAAAGTTAATGTAGATATAGAGTATTTCTTCTAGTCAAATGAAAGTGCCCAAAGATACTCATCTTCCTCACCCCCCCCCCCCCCACCCCCCAACCCCTCAGTGCTATTCAGCCTGTTCATTTGTTGATTGTGATTGGCTTCATAATTAATTCTTTTAATAAGCTTCAAGAGGAGTAAGATTTACAATAAACTTTTTACTTATCTTCTTTTCTCATAACTGACTCAAGTTATTCACATCTAGGGGCTGATTCTTGAAGCTGAAATGTTTGATATTATGGGTTCTCATGGTTCCAATTGACGTAATAACTTCTGAAAAAATTGCCTGAGCAGTTAATTTTATTCTCTCACGTTTATATGTATCACACTGTCTTTACAATTTCCACAGCAAAACTGAAAATTACATTGTTATTGCCAAAAAATAAAAACGTGTTCGATCACATCAGAAACATGCCCATTACTAACCCATTCTGCAGTACTAACAATATTTCAAAGAGTTTACAAATTTTCTTGACAAATGAATCTCTGCCAATTTATATCATTATTTTATAAATGAATCCAGAAGCAAAAATAAGAAATGTCATCAGATTGTGAAATTAGTAATATGAATTTTAAGTGTGCCAGATATTAACAAAAATAATTTCTTTTTATGGATTATAGCTTGAAATATGCCACATCATGTCCAAAGTCATATGCAGTTTTTTTTAGAAAAACAGTTAAGATAATATTAACCCGTTTAAAAATTTGTAAATATTTTTGGTATTGCCTACTTCTGTTGAGGAAAAGTAATGCTAGAGGAGTGTGTCCCTTTATACGGTCCAGCAGTTTTATTTCAATTTTATGATGTCAATTTATTTTTGTTGTTGTTGTTATGGTGGTGGAGTTGTTTGTGGTGGTGATCTGGGTGTCAGTGGTGGTGGTGGTGGTGGTGGTGGTGGTGGTGTGGTGGTGGTGGTGGTGGTGGTGGTGGTGGTGGTCTTTGATCTGAAGACTGGTTTGATGCAGATCTTCATGTTAGTACTACTGCAACCTACATCCATTTGAACCTTCTTACTGCACCATAATCAAACCTCGGTCTCCTACAATTTTTACCCTCTGCCACCTAATGCCATCTTCCATTACCTAACTGATGATTCCTTGATGCATCGGGATGTGTTCTGTCACCTGATACCTTCATTTGGCCAATTTCTGCTATAAGTTACCATTTTCCCCAATTTAGTTCAGTTCCTTCTCATTAGTTCTCTTCTTGTCTGAACTGTTTATCATCCACATTTCACTTTCATGACAAGGCTAAACACCAAAGAAAAAACTTCAGAAAATATTTCCTAAAATTTTAATTTATATTTGATGTTAACAAACTCTTCTTTTTCAGAAACAGTGTTTTTGCTATTGCCAGTCTGCATTTTATACCCTCTCTACTTAAGTCATAATCAATGTTCTGGTGCCTGAATAGCAAAACTCGTCAAATACTGTTCATTTCTCATTTCCTAGTCAAATCCTATCAGTATAATGTGATTTAATTGAAACAGTCTATGACCCTTATTTTACTTTTACTGATGTTTATGTCATAACTTCTTTTCAAGACATCATCCATTCTGTTGAAAAGATTTTCTATAGCCTTTTAAGTCTCTGACAGGATTACAATGTCATCACTAACATCAAAGTTTTTTTTTTATTTCTTCTCTCTGAACTTTAATTCTCTTTCCAAAAGTCTCCTTGGTTTCCTTCACCGGTCAGCCAGTGTACAGGTTGAGTAACATTGAGGATGGGCAGTAATCTTGTCTCACATCCTTCTCAGCTGTTGCTTCCCTTTCATGTCCTTCAACTCCTATAATCTCATCCTCATGTTGTTGTTGTTTTCACATTTTATATCGCAGTAAAACAAAAGTGAGTATATAGTTCTAAATAGGAGCTAAGTGCCCCCCTGCCTCCCCAGAAAAATCACGTTAAACTATCCCTCTTGTGTACATGAGAATGTGTGCTCGCAGCAAACGACAGCACAGTGGCAGCTGGTCTACATCGTGGTTAGCGTGCTGCTGGCTGCACCAGGTGCCGTCTATACCTGCTGTGCCACATCCGAGCTGCAGCCCTGGAACTCCACCACTGCACGTGAACGTGTGCATACTCAGGTGCTGCCAGCAGAGCTGCATGCACTTACCAAGCCGGACGATGACTCCAAGGACGCTGCCGGTGCCTAGCATCTGCTGCTGACTGCTGCCACTGCTTTTCCTACCACTCCCTCTGAGAGAGCAACAGATTTGCCTGGTTTGCGTGTGATCAGCTTGTCAGATGCACGTGGATATCAGTATTATCTTGTGCAAGATGCTGCAATCATTTTAGGACTGGTGCTTTCAGTGTCTCTCTCCTGAAGCAAGTGCTGACACTGCATTTCATCCTGAGACCAGGCTCATTTTCTTGTATTGGCAGAGTTCACATAAGTATGACATATGGATTTTGCAGTGTTTTAAACAACAGTCTGTCAATTAGTATAATTTTGTTTAGCTTTACATACAGACAATTCATTAAAATAATTTCATAATTTTTCATACTTGTTCTTTGATTCGCTGAAACTGTGCCTTTGACTGTTCCTGTACAGTAAGGGCTGTTCAGAAAGTAATACAAAAGTAGTTACCTCAAATTAGTGGATACATGAGGATATTTGTAGATACTATTTTGCATAGTTATCACTCATCAAATCTTCTGCACATACATACCGTTTACTTTTGAGCCATTTTTCCAGCTTTGTCTACATATTTTGAGTTGAATCACATTTCCACTTCCAAATTTTATTTCTAAATTTCAGACCCATGTAATGTGGAGTTGTTAATGCAGGTTCATTTTGTGGCTATGTGACATGCAAGTTGATCTTTGTCTAGTCTAACACTAGTGCAAGAAGTAGCTCTACTCACAAAGTTGTGGGTTCCTCTTTGTGTGAAAATGAGTGTCTCGCATACATGGTGATGTGCATAACTTTTTTGCTTAAAATTACTTTTGATCCAATAAAGATATTTATAAACTGTTTCCACACAAATGAACAGTTGTCATGGGTTCATGAAATGAACAGCAATTTATTCTCACAACTTCACTAGTAACTGAGTTACAGGCATCAAGGTCTTTCTTTTTAATGGAACTATGCTATTTTTTGATTCTAGAATAGGAGATCTCAATGAGAGAAATTCACTGATATAACTCTTTTATGGATTTAACAGGAAATGATGGTGTAAAAAGATATTGAATTTAGGGATTTTCGCATTGTTGTTGCAGGCACTGAATGGCCCACCACCTGGAAGTTTACACTAGTTTTCCAATAAACTTGTGTCAGCAGCTTAAGATGCAAGATGTAAGAACTTACAAAGATTTGAACATGTTTCATGCCAAAGAAAATGTTACATCACTGAAGTCATCTAGCTGGCATTGAGATGACAAATTAACTTTTGTGCTGCCGACAATGTTTAACAAATGGTGAGATCACTGAAGAGTCCTGTAAACTTCTGAATGATGGCCCATTGACAGTCACATCACCAGCACAAAAAAACTATTTTTACTTTGTGATTTCTTATTATATCTAGAGAAAAAGTTATATCACAGAATTTGTCTTGCAGAGATTTGCTATTCTACTGCCAAAAGGCTGCATAGTTCCATAGGAAAAGAAATTGATGTCTGTATCCCAGTTATAAATAAAATTACAAGAATGCATTGTTGTTGCTCCTGCCCACCATTCACCTATGTGAGAACTGATTATAAATGTCTTAATGAATCAAAAGTAATTTGAGGTGAAAATGTTAAGTGCATCACACTATATAATGTGAAATTAACATTAGATTTAGCTTTTCAAATAAAAGTTTGTAATGTTTCTTTTTAGTTCTTTCCTTTTTCCCTAACCCAGGGTTCTGGGTAAGTTTTCCAGATTCTCCCCATTTCCTAATTGTCACTAGCCCTTTACTTTCATCCCTCTTCCTTCCCCTTCAACCATTCTGCCAGGAGGAGCAGCCACTGGCTCCGAAGACTTCCACATTTCCTTAACTGTTATATGTCCTTCTGATGCCAATTAGTGACTGAAATATATATACAGTTTTTTCACTGCTGTATTAGTGATATTATTTAAGATGTTCATGACATAAACAAAATTATTTGGTCAATTCAGTATGCTGTACAAATAATTATTATTACTTTTATTTGTTAGTGTGTGCTGGAGTTGCTGATGGAATAGTCCACTGCCTTATAGACAGTTACAAAAAAAAAAAAAATGACCTAAGGTGCCAAATTACTAACATAGTGATTTGGTGAAATTTTGACTTATGAATAAGATGTATATGTTATTTCCTAGCAAACAATGGTAAATCCAGGATGGAATAACAAAAATATTACAAAAAAGGATAGTTGCTGCTCACCACACAGCAGAGACACGCACACACACACACACACACACACACACACACACACACACACACACACACACACACACAGAGTCTCTGGCTGCCAAGGCCAGACTCAGCATCTCTGCCAAGTGGTGAGTAGAACTATCCTTTTCATATTGTTTCCTAGCAAATGGTTTAGTTAATACATCAGCAGGCATTTCATTTGACAGCAAGCACTTAATAATAATGGGCTTTAGCACAAGCAAATTTCAATCTAGAATGAAGCGCTGGAGTTTATGACAATCAAGTAGAACTCTGGTTGTCATGAAAAATGATGACAGGATTTTGATGCTTATTATTGAACAGTTCTCTTGTCTTCCATATCAAATACACTGCCTCTTTGATTATAGAATTTAAAGTGCATATTCAGCTTCACTAACTGATGTGACAATATCCTTCACTTTTTTGCTCTGCCAGGAAATTATATTTTTCCCCAAAAGAAAAAT